>NC_092806.1:99500038-99817153 GCF_040954645.1 Diabrotica undecimpunctata
GTATCTCTTATCCGTTTCCTAAACTTATCACCGTGTGAATCTTCGTATTGGGGTTATTCGATTAATCCCTAATTTTATTCTTTTTTACTCCAATTATCGATGACTAAGCACTCTTACATTTGCACCGTACAATAATTTTCCGTCTTTCTTTTTTTAACTACCCAACAGTCTCGGTATCGTTTATATTTGGCTTTATGATCTAACTTTTTTCTATGCATCGCGCTCTAACTCTAATGCATTCATCTACTTTGCTCGTTGTTTTTTAATACCGACACTAAATACCTAAAACTATTATTTGTTATAATCATTTAACTATTCAAAAATATGCTGTTCTCAAATGAGCATTCTATATATTATCGTTTTGTTCTACTGAATTTTAAATTCTTCTTTTAAGAGCCTTTTTTTTCCGAATATATTTTCTTATAATTTAATATTTTTTTACAAACACATCTTCATCTTTTTTCGGAGCCATATTAGTTCCCCCCAAAGTAGGCAATTATATTGGTGGGTCGTTCGTGATCTTCAGTTAATCAAAATGATATCTGCTTTCTTCCGCGGCCGTCGATTTTATCTTTTAGGATAAGCTTAGGGATTCTGTACCACTCTCCTCTAAAAACATGCCCTGGGTATGAATTTTTTTATTCTAATAGCTTTTAAAACACTTAACTTTAAACTTTTTTTTTATTCTTAGCCTCCTATCGTCCATTATGTGACATAAGCCTCTCCCAACTCCTTTCATCGAGATTGCATTATGAGTAACATATTTCCAATTTATTCCGGCTATTTTTTGATGTCATTTATATCTCATCTGGGGTCTTTGTATTAGTCTTCTACCTTTGTAAGGTCTTTAATGTTGTATTATGGCGTTCCAAGATTGGTCTTAACTTTCAATAACTCACGAAAGACGTTAGCTCTAGGCTGCATTTGCATCGCCATCCAGGGTAATCAGAGCATTTTTCTAGGCAACCATATCTCAAATAGCTCTGGGGGATTAACTGTATCAGTCTTCAGTGACCAGGTCTTGGTGATATGTAACAAAGACTGACTATGTATGCATCCCTATCTGACGCCTCTTTAAATGTTACATTCATCAATTATTATCTCATCGACTCGTATGACTACTTCCTGCTTCCAATACAAGTTTTCTATGATAGGTATATGTATATATATATATATATATATATATATATATATATATATATATATATATATATATATATATATATATATATATATATATATAACATCGAGAAAAGGAGTACGACCGTCAATCCAAAATAAACTAAGGTACACTCGAAGAGCGGTGGGTTTTTCGATCAAAGTGGAGAAATAAAAGACAAAGAAGGTGGCTACTTAAATAATTCAATATCTTAAATAATTCAATAATGTTACCTAAAGTCAAAATTAAAATTTAACTGATTATAAATAAATTGTTGGAAGTGCATTCTCATGATCTTTTTAGTTCTTTACACATCAAAATCTTAATGTTTTTTACTTAAATTTTTATAATAACTTTTTTTATATACATGTATGATTATCACATGTTCTTTTACTGTGCTAATTCTGTTAATTTGTAAACTATACCTAGTTTCAATTAAATATTTTATACAACTTTAACTCTAAATGTCCAGTATTGTAAGCTTTTTCATATTTTTAACATCATTGACTGCTACATGTCTTTGCAAGGTAACACACATGTTTTTAACTTCTCTATGGATGTTTGGTTTCATATTGTTCTTTTTAGCTGAACTGATGATGCATTCTGAGCAGAAAGCAAAACGTCTTCAATAAATAGATAAAGTAGCCACCTTCTTTGTCTTTTATTTCTCCACTTTGACCGAAAAACCCACCACTCTTCGAGTGTACCTTAGTTTATATATATATATATATATATATATATATATATATATATATATATATATATATATATATATATATATATAAACGTCATTAAAAAGATTAACTACAGCACTAATGTGGTCCTCTTAAATCATTTTTAAGAGTTCAGATAGGATGTTCTCTGTTCTAATTGCATTCTTGATTTTGGCTAATATATGAGACAGTTCAGTTATATAGTTACTCCATGTATTTCTCGTTCATCAATATCATTAATATAATTTTTCTACATTACCTATTGGAGAATTAGTGTTTTTCTACAGGCCAGCCACTTTACGAACTTTCTTGTGTATATTGAACATGTCATGTTTATTTTCTTCAATTCTTCCATTTCTGAACATCTATCCGCCGTTAACTTTGCTTTAGCCACTCGTATTCTTTGTTTTGTTTCTTTTTGTTTTCTTCTATATTCGTCTGACGTGTGTTTGTATTGTGTTTTTTGTCAGTATGTTCTTCTAGTATCTTGGCTATATAAGTTTACTAAATAATTTCCATCCTTTCTCATCATTTTCGGTTATCTTCATTTTCTTTATGTAATGCCAATACGATATTTTAAAAATTCGTTTGCTGATGTTTTCTTTTTGGTATTTAATTTAGCCGGACTCTTGCATTGGCGACTAAAGGGTTCTTAAATCTTTTGTTGGTAATAATAATTGCTATATGATTGCTTATTATACGTGTTGTATTATCTTAATTGCCTCTCCACACGTAAACAGCCCTGCGACAATGTAGCTTATCGTATGTTTATAACTACTACATCATGTTCTTGGCAAAAATCTTTCGTCTTTCTTCTAGTTTATTGCTGTCTTCAAAGCTATATTCTCCTACTAGATCTAATGTACATCCCTTAAAAATGTTTGCAATAAAATCACCCAATGTACATGTGATTTCGTTGTATTTACAACTTTTTAATATTGCACTAAGCTTATTTTACAGCATTTCTACTTCTCTGTCATATTTTTTTCTGTGAGAGCATTATGCTACCATTTATTGGAACAACGTTAAGGACATATTTTTCTAATTTCGTTATTTTTTGTTATTATTCTCAATACCATCTTTGTATATGCATGTTCCTTAACCAGGCCATAGTAATTCCCTTACACCATTTACTGACAAATTAAAGCGTTAGGCCTCTGAAACAAGATTTTCAAATTTATCGGAAGCATAAGCGCTTCTAACGTTCCATGTGCCCATCTTAATGGTAAATTTTGCTACTTTAAACCAGGGGATTCTTAGCACTCTTTGCCCACGAAAGGGCTGCCCGAGACTAGAGACAGTGATTTTTGTTTCTTCGGAATAGCAATATCCTGGGAGACAGTTAAGCACATCATCTGCATACATTAAGTACCAAGAATATCACTGTGAAAATTCGCATGAGAATTAATATGGACCACTGAGATCTGATGTCATACACTTACATAAAATATATCAGTGCCTCCTACATCTGTCCTGCCACTAATTGTTAATCCATCATAAATATCTTTCACAATCTTCTCATTCTTACCAGGAACTCATTTTTTATTCAATGTTCACCACAGATTCTTTCAAGGTGACTGTATCATGCTTAATCAACATCAATTAAACCCATATGAGCTTCTTTCTTCCTATAAATTTGCATTATATTGAATATTTCATGTGTTGTTCATTTGATGTGCATATGGACCGTCGGATTTCCTACAAAGTTCAACCAATATTTTTTTCCTTTTGCCTTTCAGATTACTTAAGGATAAAATATGTAAAAACCGTGAGGTTTCCTGGAAAAATTTGCAGGGAATTGAATATTGTTTGGCAAAGAAAATCTTCTTTTGTAAATAAATTTTCTTCATTATGTCATTGTACGAATTGATAGAGGAAAATTAATTATATTTTTAAAAATTTTGGCATAAGGGCTACTGATGCTCTAAAAAATGTTAATTATGATCTAAACGTGTAATGTTAACAGGCCAATATCTGCGTTATTTTTGCCTCTGTGCCACTTGAAAATTTGTTAGTTTTCACGATAAGAAACCTGAAAAAAAACAACAGATATAGCAGCAGTTTGTAAAGACGAAAAATTTTGCCTTGAAAAAGTTGCGGAAAATTAGGAAAGTTTTCAGAAAACCCACCCTGGTTCAACACTAAGGTTCCTTTTCTTTTTGCTTATCTTATATAAATTTATAGTACAGAAAAGGCATAAGGGATAAAAACGTGGTTGAACTTCGTATTGAAATCTGACGGTCTATTAAGCGCGATTTTATGTTTAGTTACACGTTCTATGCCCATACGATATTGCTTATTTTGTTTTTGATTATTATTATTAAAATAATTTTTAAGCTAAAATTAAGTAGGCTAATTGGTTTGTATTATTGAATTTTTTTATTTAACTCTGTTAACAAGCATTTCTTTCACGTATTTAAAAAGATATTAGAAGAAATTGTAACGTACAGTGTATAAATAAATGGACACAAAATAAAAAAAAGAATGGAATATCTTTTAACACATTCTTTCTAATTGACCTATTTAAAAATACTGATAAATATTTTAGAATTTATAACCGTGTTAATGTGAACTCATCTGCTGTGTTGTAAGTAGACTTTACAAGAAGGAAATAATTATATTTTATAGTCGAAATATTCCGTTTGCTCGGAAACTTCAAATAGCGAACTGTGCTCTAACGCTATTTCTGGTGTCTGGTATACTCATACCAATTATTGTGTAATCGTGATTATATGTGGGGTTTGTCTACAAGCAATATGTTCATGTATAATCATCTTTAGTATGATTATATTATTATTGTACTACTACATTACGTGTAGGTGTGGATTTTATACTTATTTGGATAAGCGAGAATAAAACACTATGAATAGTAAAAGTACATTTATTAATATTATTTTGAAACTATTTTCTTGTGGCATCTTAATACATTTTATTACGCAATGTATATAAATATACAATATTATATTGTAAATAATCTAGTACATGTTTGCAGTGAAGGTGGCTTTGATGTGATCTGAGATTCCATATTTAGTTCTTTTTTTCTTCGTAGTACTGACAGTCAACAGAACAAGCTTCACCGTTAAAAAAAGAGAACAGTTTCTTCAGGGTGGCAAAGATACTTTTTTGATTAAGAATTTATCGGTTAGTGAACTATATCCAATTTTAATCGGTTAATTATTACTTAATTTCTTCTATTTAATGGATTTTTCAAGATAATCTTCACAGGAGGGAAGGTTTCATTTAGTTTGGTTCCTTCATTTTTGCAGTAGTTTTGCCATATATTCCATATATATACAGTGAGCTTTAATTAGATTTTTAAGGCCAGCATATGGATAAATTCTAAATTTTGTTATGTATTGTGAGTTTATTCGACTTTTGTTTGATAGGTTGTCCAATTTCTCATTTCCGTCTCTTCTTCCACTATTAGTAACACATTTTTCCTCACTATGCGTTTTGAAGAAACTTAAGGCTTCCAAAATGGCTATGGTTTCACCTGTGAAAATGCAGCAGTTTGTAGGTATGGAATAGATAAAGATTAGTGTATTTACAGTAGTATGCAGCAGCATATCCATCATGAGTTTTACAAAAATCGCTGAAGATTGGGAGATAATTAGGATAATAAGATATAACTTCGATGTACAAGTGTTTGATGATAATCGGATTTGTAATTGACAGCGTATTTTGTGAGGGTTATGTTAATGGTAAGTGATTAAATTGTCAATGGAGAAAAATTTACACTAACACTTTCCGAGATCGACTAAGCTGATCCAGTTCAACTAGGGAAGATTTTATTCGTTCTCCGAGAAGAGTCTTATTTTTATTTTGTTTTGCAGAGCCAATACTTAAACTACAAGTTTTGGACAATACTGGCTTTTGTAACTGCGTTAATATTTTTTATACCTATGTAGTTTAAGGATAGTAAGGATATTCTTATATACAAAGGCGGTTCTCTCGATAATACTTAAGCATGTATACAATAAAACCGAAATGTATGTATCTTCATATATTATATTTGGAATAATGTAATTATTGTTTATCATTAAACATTTTAAGTGGCTACTCTTGCCATCCTATTTGATCTTGATAATTGTACAAATTATATTTGTGTAGATACTACATTGCAGCTTCTAAAGACACAGACTACTCACTTTGGGAGGCAACAGAAAAGCTACAATAACCACAACAATATTGTCCTCCAATAAGCGACATGCAGGGTAAATGCAGAGATAACAAAGAAAAAAGCCACAGCCTTGGCTGAACACCTAGTAAAGTTTTAAATCAAATAAACCAGATAACAACCTAGGACAATTATAGCGAGGTTCATAACTTCTTTGAAGCCCCACTCCAACTGGACTTACCGATTAAAAACGAATTAAGAAATGCGATTATGACAAATATAAACCCAAAAAAAGCCCTAGGTTTTGGTATGGGCAACTTATTGCAACAATGTACAATAAAAGGGTGCAAATATCTGCAGTGCATTATCTACGCCATTACCAGAACAGGCTATCTTCCGATTCAATGAAAAATTTCACAGATTGTTTTGACACCAAAAACTGGAAAAAAACAAGAAAACCTAAAATTTTATAAACCCATAAGTTTGCTGCCGATTCTATCAAATGTATTCGAAAACATTTATTGATAAGATTGATTACAATCATAGAAAAAACTTAATTTATTCCCGGCTAACAATTCGGCTTCAGGTTACAGCATGGTACAACTGAACAGATCCACAGAATAGAAAAAATCTTGTACGCGCTGGAAAGTAAATCCTACTTTTCAGCAGCCTTCTTAGACGACATGTAAGCCTTCGATAAGCTTTGGCATAAAGGTATACTTAATATCAGATAAAATAACAATTGACCTATCCTTTATTTCCAATCCTAAAATCTCACTTATTAGATAGACACTTCCTAGTAACTCAGTACGATGAAGACACTCAGCTCCATCATATAAAAGCAGATGCTCCATAAGGAAGCGTCCTAGGACCTATTTTATTCTAATGAACACTACAGACCTTCCATCCAGCAGTAATATAGCAGTTGCTACTTTTGCAGACGACACTGCAATACTGGCGATGGACTCTAGTTCCACAAAACCATCAGAAAATTTACAAAAAAACCTGAATAAAATAGAAACTTGGCTAAAAAAATGGCGCATTAGGGTAGATGAGACTAAGTCAACACATGTAACCTTCCCAATGAAACGAGTTGAATTTCCACTAGTCATACTCAATGTCAGCAATTAAGTAAGGCAAACGCCACAACATGCTCAGGCATTCATCTTGACAGACGACTAACCTAGCAGAAGCACATTTTTACCAAAAGAAAACAACTGGGCATTAAATTTAGATACATGTACTGGTTTATTGGGCGAAACTCTAAATTAACATTGAATAGCAAACTGCTTATATATATTCGACGAGAATAATGAAGTGCGTAGTTTAAAACGTTTTAAACCAATTGATCTACCAAATAGATTTTATGTTTAAGCAAAACCAACTTTAATTTAAATTCTACCTTAATTATGTGATATGTAATTGTAATTGTGTTTTAATATTTTATTGCTTTTAACTTACATATTTTTAAATTAAACTACTCATAATAAATAAACTAGTAACCTTTATATTTGTCAAATAAAGAAAAGGAACTCTCCACTGGAAGAGACTCTAACACGCTAGATAAACAAACAAATTACTTAATATTTTTTATTTTTGGATCGATTGTAATTTTAATTGGAGTAAATTAAAAAAGATATTAGATTAATGTTTCTTCTTATTTTACATTAATTGTCCGATTTTCGTAAATGTAAAACACACCACAGAAATTAAAGCCAAAATAAAACGAGCTGTATTAGAGTTTAATAATATAAAAAGATTCTCATAAACAAGGACCTATAGGTCTGCACGCTGACAGGGACGCACATGAAAGTATTTCATGAGAAGTATTTAATTTTTCATTCAAAGAAACATTTGAAATGTGACTGTACCAACGCATTCTTCGTATATTCTGGTAAAAACGTGTCACCAACATAGAGTTAATCCACAAAATTGAAAAAGAAAACCAAATCGTAAGAACTATTACTAAACAAAGAAAACTTGACAATCTAGGACACATATTGAGACACGATAAGCCCCGCCTACTTTCATTTAAATATCCAGAAAACAATATACAGCAGGCGGGCGCCAGGCAGTGGAAGACATTCATGGCTTTAAAATCTGCAAAAGTAGGTATTTCGGACTCACATTAAACGAACTATTCAGAAGTGTCGTAAGCAAGATCAAAATTGCCATGTTAATCGCAGACGTTCGCAGCGGTCACCTGAAAAGAAAAAAAAAAAAGAAAAAGAGAAGTTCTGTCAGTTTGTACATTAAAACCCTACAGTGCGCAATTTTTTATTTTTATACCAAACAGTGATATTTGACTTTTAAATGAGATATGTTTAATGGGAAAATAACAAAAAAAATATTTTTTTTATATTTTATAAAAAATACAAAAAAATGTCTGATTAATATATTAATCATCACACGTAAGTCATACTTTTAAGCTTATATCTAATATCCATACGAAAGTAATTATTTTGTGTGGAATAATTTAAAACAGTTGTTCTGTTTGTTAAAACATAATGATGTAGAGCATTTCTAATACAAATGTTTGTGCCTTACAACTGGGAAGTTTGCAATGCCTTCGTGTGTCACCACATGTAGGAAAGTGGTTTATGTTGTCAGTTCGAACATCTGGTGGAGGCAAAGGTGCTAGATTACATTTCTTCTTTCTACTTTCTATTTCTTGGTGGACTCCAGATGATCTACCTCTTTTTCGAGCTATATCTATTCTAACTTCAAATAAGTGCATGCCCTTTGATTTTTCAAGGTTAGCTCTTCTGTATAACAACCAAGCATTCAAAACTGCCATATCTAACAAACGGTAAAAGAGCCTCATATACCATTTTGTTAATCTCATCTTTATTTTATCTCGATCCAGAATACTATCAAGGAGGTCGACTTCTCCCATATGATGGTTGTACTGTAATACTCATCATCATGTAACCTCTTCTGTCCACTGCTGGACATAGGTCTCCCTCATTTTTTGCCACTCTTCACGGTTCTGTGCTTCCTGTTGCCATTTTTTGGATATTCGTCTAATGTCATCCATCCAGCGTGTTGGTGGTCGTCCTCTGCTGCACTACTGCAGGACAAAGTATATCAATTTTATTTTTTTGCTTCCTATCATAGCTCTTTACGGTCTGAATGGATCTGTTCCTATAAACAAGGATAAAAATACCACCATTTTATTGTCTTTCCAATAAACATTGCTTATTTGTACATCATCATATTCAGCTACATATTCACCTAAGCTTCCTCGTACCAGCTTCTTGCTCTCCGATTCCGTTGGGATCTTGCACGATGGAATTATATTTCGTCTTACCGTTCAAAGGACATGTATACCCTGTTTAGCTAAATAGCCTATTAATGGCAAAGAGGTATTTCGTAGTTATCAAAATATAACTTAAACAATTTTTTGGTATTTCTCGTGCCATTCTTGTAACAATATTTCCAGTTGCTCCAAAATCAGGTTCATCCTGATGCTTGTTGGGAGTAGTTTCGGCACTAGTATATATCTCAAATTTGTAACAAAAGCCTAAAACTCCTAATAAAACAAAAAGTATGGGGTTTTAAAGGGAGATATTATTTTATGTGGTGACGGGCTTTTGTAGGACATATTTGTTCATGCAAATGTATCATTTCTTCCTTGGGAATAGAGGAGAATGTAGCCAAAAGTACATCAATAACTGGTCTTAACTTATATAATTTATCCCCATTTGTATTAGCCAAATTGTCCTTGAAATGTAAGTTTGCTCAAATAGTTTCAAATTTCCTTTGGTTTATAGTATCTTGAATAATTTTCAAGCCTACGGTTTCGATCCAGTATAGCCGAACATTACTTATACACGTCACTGATGTCATTATGCAAAGAATTTCTAAAGGTGTTTCTTCTGTAAATCGAGGGGCTTTGAATGATTCTTGAAAACACTATAACTTACACTTTCTTGCACAATTTTCTCCATCAGTTGGTCATAAAAAAAAAATGAAAAGTATTGAAAAGGTGTTTCCAAGTTTCTGACTGACAATGGAAAATTAGTATTACTTTCAAAGGTTGATGGTATATTCTCAATATTCTTCTTCTTCCATAATACTTCTTTGGATCCAGACGATTTATTCTTCTCTGTGTGTTTGATACTACTGGAAGTTGATGTTGAAGGAACTGGCTCTAAATTACTAGCATTTGCAGATTAAGCCTGCGTTTGCACTTCTATTGTAACTTGATCTTCTCCACACTCATCTAAAAAACTTGCCAACATTTCGCCATTCATAACTGTAGGAATGGAAACAGGCAATGGTCCATTGTAAACATCAAGACGTTCATCATCCGACAAATCTAATTCATCTTCACTAACATCGGGTATATTTTTAATAAAATCATATAATTCATAAGAATCCATGTTGTCTAAATTTTACAAATTAACGTTTTTGTTCGATTTTTTGAAAACAAAAGGCATCTGAAACAACTGCACAGTGATTTATGTTTGAATCAAATATATTTTATTGATTTGTGTGGAGTAGACATATTAAACTGTAATTATAATTGTAATCTCTGTGCACAGTAAACATACCAAAATATATATTTTTTATTTTTGCTTACCTTTGTCAATAAAGCGATTTGAGTTGACCAATCTAGTACCACAATACTCACACGATATGAACACGTGTGACTGAATTATTTAAGGTTAGATTGCTGATCATTGCCGATCAAGGAGTCGGTGCGCGTTTGGCACTAAAATTATATATTGGTATTAAATAACGAGTAAAAATGTAGTTTGATGCATATGTGCATCACCACGCACTGTAGGGTAAAGAAAACTTTACTACCTAGGACACATATTGAAACACGATAAGCCTCGCCTACTTTAATTTAGCTATTCAGAAAACAATATACAGCAGTGGGGCGCTAGGCAGTGGAAGACACTCATGGCAGTCATGGCTTCAAAATCTGCAGAAGTATTTTGGACTCACCTTAGTCGAACTATTCAGAAGTGCCGTAAACAAGATCAGAATTGCCATGTTAATCGCAAACGGTCGCAGCGGCCACCTGAAAAAAAAAAAAGAAAAGTTCTGTCAGTTTTTACATTAATATTCCTCCTCAATTTACATTCTCTGTTGCCTTTTAACTATTTTTATCTTTTATTTGTTGACTATATTGCAGCTGTTTTTGAACTCAATATTTCTGCCAGCATCTCTTATCGTTATATGCAATAATATGAAATAAAAAATATGTTTCTAGCTTGAAGCAAAGTAAGTAGCTGCAATAACTAATGTTCTTTTACCCGTACTTAAAAACATATAAACATGTTTATTTGTAACGAATTTATCACCACAATATTTAATTTTCTACTGAATAATAATTGAAACTCCAATTAAAATGGTTAATATATTAACACAATTATTTTAATTTGACATCGTTTTTAAATGCGGTAGCCTTTTTAAATAAAATAATGTTAGGGGCAGTTGGAAAATATTTTACATAGGTAATTAGTTACGGGTTGTTTTATGAAATAATTGAAAATTTTTATAAAAAAGTTACAAAAAAGAAAACTAAGTAAAGACCTAAAAATAGATAAAGTAATGAATATGCTACATTATGATTTCATTTGTTTTACCTTTTGTGCACACTACTTTGTACTTATATTAATTGAGGTTATAGGGCCGACATTGCTGTATTCTTGACCGTACCAACCGTAGATCGCCGTTCCCTCTCATGTGAATTCTAGTTTCTTTCTTGAATTTCATGTAGTTTGATTAAAAACGCTTATTTTTAGCTGCGAGGGACTCTACTCGAGGCATTCTTCCCTGTAGTATTTCGCATACCATTTAAAGCAGCTTCCAGCCTTTCTGATATTACAAAAATATTGCGATTACACGACAATAGCTCGTCGAAGTAACTGTCTTGCATCGTGTGTTATTGGCAGTGCATTTCTGTATATATTAAACAAAAATCTTACATAAAAAAACGAAATACGTATAAGGGAAAACGAGAAGATGCCGGATTATTAGAATATTCGTATTATTGGATTGTATCGAAAAATGCATAATAAATAAAATTGCATTTCAATAGGAGACTAGGTACAACGTTTGAATTTTTGTTTATGTTCTACACGTCTTTTTATACCTATGACATATTTTATGTTTAACTAATTATATATTTAACAACATAATTTAAATTAAGGTTGGTTTTTGTGCAGCTTGTTTTCCTTGTTAAAATCCTTCACTAGCATGTTTAGAATAATTATATCTTTAGTATATACGCTTTTATCTTCAGCCCAAGTGTGCAAGTATTCTTCTTTATGTACCATATCCTTTGAGAACGTTGCTTACCGTCATAGCTATCTTAATTTTATAGACTTGTATCAATACCATACAAATCTCCGAAGTTCTTCAACAATGAAGTCTTTCTTCGTCCTGGACTTCGTATGCCTGCTATTTTGCCTTGCATAATATTTTGTTGCAACCTATATGCAGGTCTTCTTTTTCTTCTTCTTCTTCTTCTTCTTCTTCTGTCCATCGGGTCTTCTTCATCTAAACCTTTCTCTATCAACACACTATGCTACACAACCCTTCCATCTTACTCTCGCTTTTCCTCTACCTCTTCTTCCATCAACTTTTAGCAGCTCTATCCTTCGTCCCACAGAGCTTTCATCTCTAAATCTGACATGACCAAACCATTGCAGTGTTTGTTCTTGAATCTTATTTGACACTGTAGTCATCCTGGTTCTTTCCCTAATCAAGTTGTTTCTGATCCTATCTCTTCTAGTCTCTCCCAACATCCACCGTAACATTGCTTTCCCTTTAGCCTTCCACCGATTTTTTTATCACAAAGTACCCCGTTCATTCGCTTCCAGTTAAACTAATCAGTATGTGTCCTCTGGGCAATTTTTCGATCTAGTGTACCATTTTCCGTCATTTAGGAGTCAAGGTATTTAAATTCTCCTACTCGTCCAAGCTTTTCTGCAAGCAATTTGACGTCCCCAACCATTTCTCTTTCTCCAAAAACATACACTTTGTTTACGACGTACTAACCTTAAGTCCTTCCTCTTTAATAGCCCGTCTCCAACACTTCCTCCTCGTCCCATTCTTTATTCTCCTCTACTAACACGACTCCTCCCTAACTTTCTCTGTTAGGTAACCGTCTCTGTTTACTTATAACAAGATTAAACGGGTAACGACTCAGTAAAGACTCTTGGTGCAAACTAACCGTCACTGGAAAACTTTCAGTCAATCCGACAGCTGTCCTTATTTTGGTGTACGCTTTCTCAGATCCTTCACAAGCCTTACGTTTTTCTCGGGAATCCATTTCCCTCATGTAGCTGTGTAGACGATTTTCATTGGCAATAGCTACAGCGCGTGTTGCTTCCTTTTTTGTACCTTGTATCTTCCTCTCTTTTACATCTATCATAACCCTTTCTGGCCTCTTTCTTTCCTATAACCTTCTGTTGCATATTATCGTTCCACTACCAAGTTTCTTTGCCTCTAGGAGGCCCTTTACCAGATGTTTTTCCTAGCACTTTTTCTCCCACTCGTAGCACAACTTTACTGTTGGCTTTCCACTAGTCATTTATCGTATCTTTTTCCTTAAGCTCTTCCAGCACTCCACTCATAAAGACTATTGCCAAATCCTTATCCTTTGTAGGTATTAAAGTTTTACTTTTACAGTTCTAGTGTAACGATAATTTAAACCTGGACGAGAAGAAAAAAGGCACAGAATTCGGAAGGTGGGTTTTACGGTGGGTAATATAAAAATTAAACCAAGGGAAAGTTGAGTATTGGAACTAAAAGATAAATCAATAATTTCCAGGTCTTCTGTGATTGAAAAGTAAAACTCTTTGAACCAAATACGTATATATATATATATATATATATATATATATATATATATATAGATACATATATATATATATATATATACATATATATATATATATATATATATATATATATATATATATATATATATATATATATATAAACAAATATACTTAACTTGTATGTTTGTTCAGAAAATCTTTTAGGAATATTTGATTTAAAAAAAAGATCGTTAGAGGAATAAAAAATACTATATTGTTACATACTAGCTATATTTATTACAAGCCAATACATATAATTAACTGGATATATTAATTTACTGTTTACAAACAAAAATATCCATAATAAATTATTACCTTCATACATCTTTATAAAAGGTTGAATACTAGCTTCTTTCGATGACCGGGTAATATATATATATATATATATATATATATATATATATATATATATATATATATATATATATATATATATATAAAATTAATTTTATTATTGGATGTTATTAAAAAATGAGAAATTAGAATATACCTGGATCAATGCCATTCTATGAACTCTGCATACAAATGTGATGTTGTATGTAAAAAACAATGGTGTTTAAAACATTAAAAAAAATTACGGGGCAATTCCATTCAAATAAAAACACAGTATCACTGCACTGCATTAGGTACATATGGAATTTACATGCTTTTACTGTAGGCTCTACGGGATCTTTTAATAGAAGAAGAACTGCCTCCCAGCAAACAAATTGATGAATTACGACCACAGTTTCACCTTCACTTCCATAAACAGGTGAAAATATTAAGTACACCACAATAGGTTTCTCAACCATAAAATCACAAAAAACTTTTACTCCCATCCCTGGCGAGCAAACGAAGATAGCACTTTTTACTTAATTTTACGTGGACTAAACTGGAAATTGATGGTATTGGAAGAAACCCCAGTACCTAATAAAAAATGGCAGACCCCTGGCTTCTCCATAACCTGAACCGGGAATGAATATCTATTGCATTTCAACGCAATCTCAGCAGTCAAAATTCTCCCAGGGCTAAGATTGTTCCACTTAAACTCGCTCGGAATAGCTCGATCGGCGCTTTTTAGTTGCTATTTAGGCTAAGTGAAATAAACATTTGGATGCTTATTCTATTTCAAGAGACACTAAAGTATTTTTTTTGAAGATTTTGAGATGTTCAAAAAACTTTTGTTTGAATATTAAATGTAAGAAGTCGATTTTAAATCTTATACTTACGGAATGGAATTTATAATACATTAAATAAAACTTTATTCCGAACGTGACTATAAAAATGCAACAGTGGTAGTTGGTGACTCCAATATATCTAATGCTTCTTCTTATACTACTTCACATATTTCTTAATCTGTCAAAATTTTCTGTGTTTTTCAGTTACTTCAAACCAAGAATTTTAAGCTTGTTTATTTTTCTCGCATTCCCTTTTGAAACCAATTGGCAATTGGTAGATTATCTTTATTATAAAATTTTTCTGTTTCTTGTAATCCAGTTTTCGTCATAGACCGCACCTTTTTGCATAAGTATGGGATTAAGTAAGGTGAAACAGAGCTTCATGCATGATTGAGAGAGAATACTTCCGTCAAATTAAATTTTTTTAAGGCTTTAAGTTATGTCACCATCCTTAAAAATTATACGAGCTAGGTATTATTATACAACTTTTGAATTTGTTCTTTTAGCAGACTGCGAGGCAACTATATTTGAAAGCTCTGGAGATTCTTAGCTCTACCCATCACTAACAAATCAAATTTGTATATTCCAATAAAATTTGACCACGGCATTGATATTATTTTATCTTTATTCATTTTACAATCTGGTGCGTATGCTTCTTTAGAGGATACGAATAATTTCTTGCTCTCCAAAACAGATCACACGGGTCTGCATTATAGATAGGGTCAGGAAGAAGATTCAGATCTTCTACTTTGTCTTTATAGTGCTGGATAAGTAGTTACTCTGCAGATTTGCTACTTGGCAATTTTTCACCCGACGATGAGACGGATACCAAATCGTTTTTTAAATTTGTTTAGCCGTCAAAAACTGTCACGAAAATTAATAAATTATTTTTGTTTGTAATTTTTTTATTACATTTGATTGAGGTTGCTTCTAAAATTTTTCCAGATACAGGAATGTGTTTAGAACGCTCTTGCATGAACCAAAATGTTTTATCCTTTACTTGTCTAGATTCCGTCGTCTTCACGTGGTCCACTGCGAGCCCTAACAACTAAATGTTCAGACAAACAAAAATTTATTGAAAATATTTATCTTCTCAACTATGATTATTAAACCAACAATATATTAAACTCTATCATTAATAACAAAATATTAAAATGGTTCGGTCTCTATAAACTTTGAATTGCAGCGTTGGCGGCAAAATAAACAAAAATGTTGCGTTACATCGTGACAACTAAATGTTCTGACAATTCAAGAAATTACTACTTTCATCATCATCAATCAGCCAATCCCGTCCACTGCTGGACATAGGCCTCCCTCAGTTCTTTCCAGTGTTCTCTACACTGGGCCGCTTGTAGCCAGTTTCCCGCTACTCTTTTTATGTCGTCGGTCCATCTAGTCGGTGGTCGTCCTCGGCTTCTTTTATAATTTCTGGGCCTCCATTCCATAATTCGTCTTGTCCATCGTCGATCTTGTGTTCTGGCTAAGTGTCCTGCCCAGTTCCACTTAAGTCTCGTGGTTCTTTCGATGACGTCTTGAACTCCTGATCTTTGCCTGATTTGTCGGTTTGTTATGTGGTCTCGGAGGCTCACATTCAGCATTGCACGTTCCATGGCTCGTTGTGTAACTCTTAGTTTATTCGCAGATTTCTGCGTGAGTGTTAAAGTCTCTGCTCCATAAGTTTGTACAGGCAAAACACATTGGTTATAAACTTTTCGCTTGAGACACATGGGAATTGAACTTTTTAGAATATGGCTTAGTTTGCCAAATGCTGCCCATGTCAGGCCTATTCGCCTCTGTATTTCATTTGTTTGATTGTCTCTGTTTATTTTGATCTTGTGTCCCAGATATTTGTAAGTGTCTGTTTGTTGTATGGTATTATTGTCGATAGTTATATTTCCACTCATTACGAGATTTGTCATAAGTTTAGTTTTCTCAAAGTTTATCTTTAATCCTGCTCTTTCAGACAGACTTTTAAGCGAATGTAGCATAGAAACCGTATCCTGTAAGTTATCTGCGATTAATACGACATCATCTGCAAACCTCAGATGATTTAATCTTTCTCCATCTATATTGATGCCCATATCTTGCCATTGGGTGTTCTTAAATATTGACTCTAGAGCTGCCGTAAACAATTTTGGTGAAATATTGTCTCCTTGTCTTACTCCTCGACCTAAGCTGAATTTTTCTGTGTCTTCGTGTAGTCGTATACTTGATGTAGCGTTCTCGTAGATGTTTTTGATTAGTGACGTGTACCTGTAATCTATTCGGCTTTGATTTAGGGCTTCCAGTACGGTTTCAAACTCTACAGTATCAAAAGCCTTCTCGTAATCGACAAATGCAAGAACCAGTGGTATGTTGTACTCGATGCATTTTTCAATTAAGATCTTTATGGTGTGCAAATGGTCATTTGTGGTCATATCCTCTCCTAAAGCCTGCCTGTTCTTTGGGCTGATAGAAATCTAGTTTAGGTGTTAGTCTCTTTGTTAAGATTTTCATAAAGAGTTTATACATATGTGTCAAGAGGCTGATGGGTCTATAATTTTCTAATTTAGTAATATCACCTTTTTTGTGTAACAAGACTATCACTGCATTGTTCCAGTCTTTAGGAATCGTACCCGCATGTAAGCATTTATTAAACAGTTCGCTTACTGATTTTAAAAGAATTTCTCCTCCTGCTTTTATTGCCTCAATAACGAGTCCATCGTCACCAGGCGATCGATGGTTCTTCATTTCCTTTAAAGCTGATCTTACTTCTGACACAGTAATGGGTAAAAGTATTTCCGATCCCTGATTTATGAGAGTCTTTACTCGTGTCGGTAAATTTTCTTGTGATCTCTGGCTGGTATAGAGGTCTTTATAAAACTCTCTAGTTATTTTCAGAATGTTTTGTTTATCTGTTGTTGCCTTTCCGTCTTTATCTTCTAGCTTGTATATTTCTTTTTTACTTTGTGTGAGTTCTCTTTTCATTATCTTTAAACCTTTGTTCTTTTCTACTGTTTGAGTAATTACATTAGTATTATATCTTCTTATATCTCTTCTAATATCCGCTGAAATTCTTTTATTTAGTTTTCTATATTCTTCTTTGTTTCCCTTTTCTTTCTCGCTTAGGTTTCGTCGTATTTCCATGAGAGCTTTTGTGTCTTTGCTAATCTTTTTACTTTTGGTGTAATTTTTCTTGCAGAATTTGAGTTGTGCGTTTCTTACCGAGTCTGTAATTAATTTATTATGATCGTCGATACTTAGAGGTTTGGGATTATTACTCTGTAAAGTTTCTGCTATATTTTTTATGTACGCTTCTGGCTGATTTGGTGAATTCCAAACTATGCGTTTGCCACTGTTTATCATCTTTGCTCTTTCTTTTTGTAGGTTTATCGTTATTCTAGCTCTTACTGGTCTGTGGTCGCTTCCTACTAATAGTTTATTAAGTACAGTGACATCTTGAATAATTTGCTTTTTGTCTGTTATTATATAATCATATTCGCTCTTAGTTCTTCCATCTGGACTAACCCACGTCCATTTTCTACTCTGTTTCTTCTTAAAAAAGGTGTTCATTGCATACAGTTTGTGTTGCAGTAGAAAGTTGGTAAGTATTTCGCCTCTTTCGTTTCTTACTCCGATTCCAAAATCTCCGATTGCTACTTCTTGTTCGTCCTTTTTCCTTCCGAGTTTCCCGTTAAAATCTCCCATTATCAGATTGTAATGGGCCGGTTCCTGCTTTTTTGCTCTTTCGATTTCCTCATAGAAGGCTTCAACAATCTCATCTTCGTAATCGCTGGTGGGGGCGTATACCTGGATTATTTTCAGATTGTATCTCTTATTTAGTCTTAGATTTATATACATAACTCTTGGGGAAATGCAGCCAATGCTCTGTATCATTTTCTGTAATTTTTTGTGTACTAATAAACCTACTCCTCCAGTTGTCGATTCTGTTTCCCCATTATATGTTGCCTGATTTTAGTTTGACCTGATCTTCACCTCCTCTTTTGACTTCGCTAATTCCTATAATATCTCATTTCACATGTCTGAGTTCTTCCTCCAGTTCCGTCATTTTTTCATCTTTGGATAAGGTTCTTACATTATACGTAATTATGTGCAGCGTTCGTCGTTCTTGGTAGCCTCTTACATCCCGGAGATTCTTTGCACCCTCTGCCCGCTGTCCGTGAATCCTACCGCTACCTTAGTTGGGAACTAGCGAGCTGCCGGGAACTGAGGGCCCTTTTCTTGAATGTCTATTCATGCTGAGGGGTTTTGGCATTTAAACACCACGCTTGCCAGGCGGGTTGGTGAGTTGGTTTGGGAAATTGGTAGGATAGTAGGTATTGGGTAGGAATGGGTTTAGGACATGATTTCTCTCCATAGGAGTTGAGCGACAATCAAGGCTCGCGTAGGGCAGGGTCGCATTCCTGAAGTAAGTCTATCCTCCACTGGGATTGTGGAGGAGTACTTACCCGCTACCACATTACTACTTACTACTTTAATATGGGGTTATATCATGATACAATGAAAGAATTTTCATGAGTATCATGGAGTTACATCGCCAGGCGCCTTTACAACCGCTTCAATTCTGTCTGGCATTGTGCGTACTAATGATTTACACAAGTCAGGGTCGAAAATATCTCATAGTTCACGTAATTTACCCTTACAATATGCGACGGTTCTCTGGGGATCATTACAAAAATTCTGTTTCATCTTATGTCACAATGTCTCAATAAATTGAAGGTCTGGTCTGGTAACGCCTCCACATTATTGCCAATATTATTGTGAAAAATTGGTCGCACTTTGCTCCTATAGTGATTCTTTCCCCAGTTAACATGCTCATTTCCTAACTTGGCTGCACCGTACTTAAGACGACCAATAGTCAGAAATACGTATATACGTTTGACTTCCATCTTATACACATACATATTATATTATACGAGTATATTTTTTCCTTTGTTGCGAGCTATGCCGATACCTTCTACCTTTACTTTACTATTAACTCGCATTAACATTTTTTTTGTTGTTTATCACGTTCTAAACGTTTGGCATTCCTTTCCTCATGTAGCTTGGCTTCCTGTGTGGATGTGTTAGTTGTTGCTTTAGAAACATCAGAGTCTCGTTTGTATTAACACCAGTTCTATAAATACCAGCAAACTACCGCCATTCAAACCAGTTTATAATAATCAGGCATGCATAAATGTGCACAATATTAAATACAAAGACCATTTGCTCTGATGTCCGTGAATAAAAATATTTTATTAATCAACATTTTCGAAATTTAGAAATCTACAATCTAGATTAGGTAGTATAAGATTGTGGCAGGTGTTTTAAGTCACACCATTATTTTAATTTAGTAACAAGCAGAAATAAGAGCAGCCTAAACCTATTTGCATATCATTTTAAATCAATCTCTTTTTTCTTTAACTTGTTGTCCCAAAAAATACATTCAAATAATGTTTTCATAAATTTTCATGACAAATCGAGTGACCGATTTGTTTATAATTAACATACATTACAGGAATTGTATAATTTTGGTCCAAACTGGAATTCGGGCAAAAATAAATTCTAGCAGACATACTCTTTCATTTGTGTCAAATCAATATAAATTAATGCACGCGTTTAATTAATGGATTAATTAATTGGGTGCTTCCTTTTAGCTGATAACTAAAAATAGTTTTGACCCGTTATTTCCCAAATGAGAGTTAGATTAGTTTCGTGTCTTGTTTCGAGACCATTCACTCGAAATTAATGAAATAATAAAATTAAAAAAGTTTTATTAGGCCGCAGTTTATACCGATATAATTACGGTTATTTGGAAATAATTAGTAAAAGTTAGGGTAGTTAATAATTTAGGAAGCAATTAAGTTTACCCGAACATTATATGTTGCCCTAACATTATATAGAGAATAATTAAGAAACTTTATGCTTTGTAGTAAGGTCTAGAAAATAAACTGTTCACATAAAAACGCATTATTTTCTTAAATTTGATAAGTTAGGTTCAATAAATCGTCAAAATGCAACCTCATTTTAAATCCGTAAGCAAACCTTTCAGTACTAAATAGTCGCAATTAAAACTAGCAGTAAAAAATCTAAAGTAATATAGGTAATCAAGGACTCCAGTGTAGAAATTTTAACATCCAGTATTTACTAAAATCTGTGTCTTCATAAATAATAAGCAGTCTCTGATAAGTCACCTCATCTATTTTAAAAGCCATTAGTATATTTTTGACAGCTGCATAAAATTGACGTGTTTGGAAAAATGTCGTATATGCCCTCATTAAACATTATTATTTGAGAGCTAAAACTGCGAAAGAAATAAAAGAAAGGCTGGAAATATTATGGGACTAATGCTCCTTTAGACTACACTATCAAATTTTGGTTCCGTGAATTTCGTAGTGGCCCTATATCTACATTGGATGAATAACGCACTGAACGGCTCTCCGATGCAGTTACGCTGGAAATGCAAAAAGTTCATGAAATGCTCTTAGCTAATCCTAACCTGAAAGTAAAAGTTCATGAATTGGCATAATCCAAAAGAAAGAGGGCACTAGCCATATTTTAGACGAAGTATTGAATATGAAACAATTATCCTTCCGATATGTGGCCGCATTTGCTCACCAAAAACATGATGGTGTGACCACTTTAAAGCAGGGTTTGGACCTTATAAAGCGCAATTCGTGAGACTTTTGACATCTACTGGTAACCGATAACAAACCTTTGATCTACTAGTACATTCCAGATAACCCAATGAATGCATGGTAATGGACTAAAGCCAGTCAGAGTGCTCCAATACTGCAAACAGTCAATATTACCGACTTTCTGATTTAATCCCCGTCACTTATTATGTGTTTACAAATCTGAAGAGATGGCTTGTAAATGAAAAATTCAGCTGAAACGAAAAGATAATTGACAAAAAAATGCCTATTTTTCCGAGTTTTGAGAACACTATGCGGCTTTCTGAAAAAACATGTTTTTTATTTCAAAGATGGTTACTTATCACACACTCGGCCAATGATGAATAAAGTTTATTAAGCAGAACCTTTAAGCTGTGTACCTTTATCCACAGTTAAATATCAAATATTTGTTTTATACAAATATACACAATAATCGATTAAGAGAATTTACCCTTTATTTACTAATTACTTGGTAGCTGTAAGGGATGATATATTAGCGATGCGTCTATATTGCAAATTATGTTCTACTTTATAGATGAAAGATTCACTACCACGTTCCCTCTTGTTATTATTCCTGTCAAAAACAAGACCTGTCTCTGCCATGTTTCCTGTAACATTTACCCTAAAGTTGTATTCTCCCTTAAACAGCGATCGTGTTGAAGACGTGATTAAGACTAACAAAATAAATCACTAAAAGAGTAAAGATATAATGATTAAATTATAGAATTTCCAATCTCCGAAAATTTTTGAATAACGCTGGGCCCATAACGGTTTCTTAATATTGTTCTGAAGCTATTTTCTTGTGGCATTTTAAATTATATTTAATAATCAAAAGAAAAACTTTTATTTATAAGTTATAATTCTTTATGTAAATGTTTAAATAATAATTTAAACTATCAGATAGTTAGTTTCTTAACTAATAAGCCAATTACTTATTTATTTAATAATTAATTTTGAGTTCCAACATCAATAAAAATTTTTTATTTGACCGGGAGGACGCCACTAAATTATGAAATATGAGCCAGCGAGCACACAGACACCGGTCAGGCGTTCCGAGCTCAGCATCCTCTTGTTAAGAGTCCGAGAGCACATATGCGGCGGTCAATCAACAGCGTTCCTTTTTCTTTCCAAATGTTGAACTTAAAACATGTTCCCAGATAGTTCTTCTTCCGACAAACAAGAAAAATTTTTGATGAATTACTTGAAGATGTAGAACGGTTTTTTATTTATTTTCGTATGTCAATAAATAGTTTCACTGAATTGTACAATTTAACCCTCAACTAGTCGCGCTACACTTAGTCGCATGGGGTCAATATGACCGATTTGTATTAAAAGCAATAGAAATTTGGTTGAAAAGGTGAAAAGATTAAAAAGACATATTACGTAATTTCATTGCTATCAATACAGTCGATGCACAAAATCTTATTTTTATATGAGCTTCACAAATAAAATTGTTGCATTCACTACATTTAACTGATTGTTTTTTATCATTTTTTTTTTGGGCACTTTTCATATCTTTCACGATATGGTCCAAATACATTAGGTTGGTGCACTACTTGTTCAGATATATTTTGCTGCCATCAAATACCTGAACATTGTTTACAATTTCTTGTGTCAATTACTTCAAAAATGTTCTTCTTTGAATTGGTCTTGTATTGTTTGTATTGGATTTATATATAACTAAAGCATTATTGGCAGCTACATTTAAGATATCGAAGAAAACAGCCAAAGTCCATCTTTTTGTTCGTCTTCGTACATGATAGTTAGCACAAAGTTGATCACAAACATTTACTCCTGATTTTGTACAATTGTAAAAAGTTATTAATTCTGGCTTCAAAAGATCATTAATGGTTCCATTTATTTAATCATCGTGATGCATGCTTGAAACCAAAATGACACTTTTCGATATTTTGGGCACATACAAGACTATAGTCATTTCTTCCGTAAAACCAAAAATGCTACTTCGAGCTTGTCTTTTTTATGTGGCATGAATTAACTCCTTAGGAATCTTTTTATTTTTTCTGAGTGTACCTACCATTGTCAACTTATATTCAAAGGTGCACACATTTTTTGCCATTTTAGATTTTTGTCCTCTGTGTGAAAATAATTATTTGATTGTTCTTTAACTTCTGCCACTCGATCTTCCTCATCCTGTTTATTCTCTTCTTGTTCCGAGTCAGAAGCATGGTCACTATATTCATCATCATACTCAATGTCGGTGTTAGGAGTTTCATAATGGCATTGCTTTATCTATTTTATAATTATTATGCGTACAATGATGTTAGTCTATATAAATAGACTTTAGAAACCTTTTAAAACAACTTACTTGGATAATTACGACTGGAAACTTACAAAATTGTCACACAATTAGTCGCGTGGGGCCAGAAAACTGAAGGTAAGAATATCAAAGTATTAAGATATTTACTATGAATCTTTATTTTTTAAGGTTATGTTATTGTATGAATAAAACTTTAATTATTTTTTTACTGTATTTCAAAACACTTGGTTGTTGTTTTTATCAGGGTTATTTCAAAATAAATCAATAAATCATTCAAATTATTTACGAAAATGAAAAATATTTAAATTAATGTTTTATTCCCTTTTCTTTGCCAATGATTTTATCATGTAAAAGACTAAACATATTCGGTTTCTCGTAATTTAAGTTGTAATATAACATTATGCGGAAACCTTTCTATCAAATTGTCATAATAAGTGTTTCGTTTTTAGAATGATGTAACAGTTTTTAAGTGTATTTTTTAAATCTGGGCATATAATTGCTAGTAAAAATGTGTTAAAGGTATCAAATATTCCTGAATTTTTCACTAATGACAACAAAACTATTATTACCTACACTTGAGTGCAAAATAATCGACCCAAAATTATTTTGCGAAAGTAAGTTTCCTGTTTAAATGTAAAAAGTGTAAATTTAAAAATATTAAGTGAAAAATCATTAACCTCATTATTAAGTTTTAAAAAAGTTTTATTTTTTGGTGAATCAGATGGCGTATTACAAATAAATAATGCAATACGTAGATAGGTGATCAGAATTTGACTCATTGAAACTGACACGCAACTACTTGTTTCGCTTAACATCGTACGCATCAATTTCCATAGGAACCCACTAATATACCATTTTTCAAAGTAAGAACGTTGCACGTCACAAGTTATGTGACGTCACTTGTATTTAAAATTTCCAGAACGTCAACCTTAGAGTCCAAATTTTTCTAAAACAGCTAATAATACGAAACCCATACGTAACAGGCGTCAACATGGTATAATAATCCAAAAAATGTAATCATCATTTTATTGGGAATTTAAGAATTATATTGATTAAATAATCAAAAACATTTGTTATTATTAATAATATAAATTTTATGAAATAACTCTTTAAGTCTAATATTCCACAAATTATTAATTTTAATTAAATAGATTAGATAATTGTACGCAACTAATATGGGAATACTTCAAATTTTAATGATAGTTCAGCGTGTGGCAAAATTGTTTAAAGTGTTGCCGCTTTTTTAGAGTAAAAATTTTGTTTAAGTTTTGATTTTTTACACAATTTGATCATAATATGTTGTGTATTAATAAATCGTATTTATAAATACATAATAAATTTAGATTAATAGCTTTAAAAACTAATTATTGTTGTGTATTGTGATTGTGCTATGCCAAAACAACTAAATAGTCTGTAGAAAGCTGATAAGTTTTCGGATAAGATAGATTATTTTGAGCAAGAAATAATGGCGGGACGTTTTTACTATTAATGCTCTAAAAGAGGTAAGTTTAAAATTTAGAATTTATAATTTTTTATTAAAATGTTTTCTTATGTAGTTTAGTGTGTTACAGTAGTCTTAAAACTAAGTGTATTTACTGTTAATATAACAGTTTGACAAATAGTTGACATGTTAAAAATTCCTTACTTCCTAACTATTCTGATGTTTTGGCAACGCTGTGGGGTGCTAACGTCGTAAATCTTGAATGACGTGCAATCATTTTAATATGAAAAATTCTATACATTATTCATATATTTTAAATGGATACCATACGTCAAAGCAGCTCAAGCAGTAGTAATATTGAGAGAAGGCCTCAGCCAGAGGGCCTTGGCAAATCGACTAAATTTAAGCCAATCTGCTGTGCCCCGAGTGTATTGTCGGTACCAAGATACTGGCGATTATGTTTACCAACAAGGAGGAGGCCGTAAACAAATAACAACGGAGTGAGATGATCGATTTCTTGTATCGAAATCCCTGAGAAATCGATATTTGACTGGTGCTAATCTCAAAGAAGAACTTAGAGAGGTCTGAGGTGTGGTTACCAGCATTTGGACAGTCAGAAGGAGACTAAAGGCAGCCAACCTGACACTAAAAATGGCAGCAACGAGCTCCAAGCTAACTGCAGCTCAGAAGCAAAGGCGATTAGAAGTTTCTCGTAAACATCTGGATTGGGACGACTATCAATGGAGACAGGTATTATTCTCTGACGAAAGTAGGATCTATTTACATGACAACAACAAGAGGTATCGAGTCTATAGAAGGCCAGAAGAGCGATTTACTCAATGTTGTATACGAGAAATTGTGTTATATGGAGGCAGTTCTTGTATGTTTTGGGCAGGCATTTACATGGGTGTGTAAACCGAGTTATTTTTGTGCCTGGTGAAGGACGTAAAGGAAGTTTAACTGCGGATCGTTACATCAGAGACATTTTTGAGGAATATGTGGTTCCATACGCGGGATGCCTTTATTTCAATGCACGATGCCATATCGCACGAGTCACCACCACCTATCTGACTGAGATCGGCATACCTACAATAAATTAGCTTGCGTTAAGCCCGGACCTAAATCCAATAGAGCATGTTTGGAATGAGCTTAAACGAAGGGTCCGGGACAGAAATCATGCACCAAGGAGCATAAGGGAATAATAATGAATGGGAACCAATGTCTTAAAAATTTATTAGAAAAGTCATCCGATCCATGCGAAATAGATTGGAAAGTGTAATTAAGTAGGGGTGGTAATATCAAATACTGAAAAATAAAGAAATTAATTTTGTAATTGATGACGTTTTTATAATGTGTCTTCCAAATAATGCAATAAAAGTTTTTATAAGTTCAATATTAAAGTTATTGTTTGCACATTTCATCTTTTTATTTTTATATTTCTTGCATTAAAACACAAGGTGTAATCTTAAAGATCGCTTATGAGTCGATTGTTTTGCACTCAAGTGTATTTAAACTACAAGAAAAATAATATATTTAGTCTTTTAGGGGATAAAATCACTAGTATTTAAAAAAGACTAAAACATGAATTTAAATATTCTTAAACTTCGTAAATAAATTCAATAATTTATTGATTAATTTTTAAATAACAACGATAAAAACACCAACAAAATGCCTTGAAATATAGTAAAAAATAATTTTTACTATAGTTAAATTTAATTAAAGAGTTTTAATTAAATAATAACATAACCTTAAAATATATACATTCATAGTAAATATCTTAATACTGTGTTATTCTTACCTCACAAATTCACGAAAAACAAATAGTACTAATCGCACAGAAAAATGTTCATAACCAAAATTTCCTATTTTAAAAGGTTTTTAAAATACCCCCCCCCCAGTGTGACGTCAGAACTTAGGTAGTCCATTCTATGATAAGTGTCAGAGAATGATTCTGTGACACTTGTTTCGCTATTTTTAGCTTTTCCGATAGAACTGCTAGGTCTAGTGATAGTTTATTTTATATTTTATATATAAAGTAAAAAATAATCTTTTACTTACCATCATTAGTTCTCATCTTTCTTGCTATTTCAAGTCAAGCTTATGTTTTTTTAATATAAGAAATGTATATAATATATAATTGTAAATGTATACAAAATAAAAATTTGGCCTTATAGAAGATTCTGCTAAAGTATTTTGCAACTTTAGGAATGATCTGAAGTACATACATTGCTTATTTACCAAGAACTAAGACAATATAAAAATATAAGAATTGACTCTTCGATAAATGATACTAGCCATAAAAAGATTTAGTCTTAATTAACATTTTTTGTTACGCTTCATTTAGAATTTTTTTTGTATAGAATCAATATATACAAAGTTTTTTAGTCCCAGTATGTACAACATTCTAATGAAAATATGTTTTAACCCCCAACCCCAAAAATTATTTAAAAATGCTAAAAATGCCGACATCCTTATATCATAGAACTTTTCCTAAAATATCTCATAAATGTGCTACTTTTCAGAAACTTGACGTTTATGGCACGTTTACAAAACCGAGGTCACTCTTACGTGACGCATGTCTTGTAGTAGAGATTTAATAAAAACTTTATATTTTCCCAAGAATTTCATCTGGGAAACATTGTGTATTGTTTAGAGTTTCAAAGAAGTATAATACATGTTTATATTTTAAAGAAACAAAGTTATTCCCTGACGATGAACGATGTTTATACGCGTTTGATGTAGCCACCCTATTGGATACTATTTTTTTTTCTTATTTTATCTCTTTTTATTGTTTTGAATTTTTCATATGTAGATTACTACTGTAATTGTGATAATAACTAATAAATAAACTTAAATGTATAAATAATTATAAATAAAATATTAATTACATAATAATATAAAATATCTAAAAGTATATTCCATTTTATTTCAATATATTAAAAGTCTAGGCTCTAGTTATTTTTTATAAAAGATATAATGTCAAAGTATGCATTTAATATTTTTAAAGTAGCTTGTTTTTAAAAAGTGTTAAGGATATGCACACAAATTCAGATAGCGTACTTGATATTATTTTAAATTAATAACAAAAAACAAGTAAATTTTAAGAGCTGTTTGCTAATAGGGTAACGGGTATAGTGATTGGCCACTTAAGGAATTGCCAATTGAATTAGAATTGTAAATGGGTATCTTTTAAAGTAAAATATTTTGTAAGGGTTTTTTAATAGTACCGAAACATTAGATTTTATAAAAACTCAGGTTATTTTAATTAGAAATAATAATGTATATTAAAAATTAACACAAATTTGAAAACTTACAGAACTACACAGTTATTGGCCATACAAACATAGTTATTGGCATATAGAATTACAGTCATTGGCCATTCATAAAATTCCTAATTTTATTTTTTTGTTTGTGCAGATAAGGCCCACAAAACTATTTAAGTTTTCAATTCTTTGTTGTTTCTTTGCACAAGTACCAGTATGGAAGCCTGTAACACAAAATAGACATTTTATTCCAACTTTTGATTTCGATATATTATAGGAACAAGCATAACACAATCCTTTATACAAAAGGTTATTTACAGGGGAGTTGGTGTCGTCTGATTGTTTCACCGTTATATCTGAGAGAATTTGTATTTTTTCATGTTCTGGATATCCCTTAGTTTCAAAAAATAACTTTCTTTTAGCCGACTCTCCAACACGTTTTTCTTTGCTGGTTTCCAAATTTGTACATTTGCTTTGGGACGTACTCTTAAAATTTGATGAATTCATATTGTTGCAAACATCAAAAAATATATTATCAATTGTGGGCAGATTAACGTTTTCCTTTACAGAATTTTCTTAGAGGACAATAACATCTGGTATATGTACTCTAATTCCACTTTTCAAAGTAGTGCTTTTAATTGTATGATCAATAAGTGTGTCTGCTTTTAAAATATTTGTATCTGCAGTATCAACTGTATTTACTGTAACACTTTCTTTATTCTTCACAACAGTTTGACATTTTTTGCTCCCAGAATTGACTCTTGTGGCAATTTTTTTATTAGTTTCATATTGGTTTCCTTGTTTTTTTGACAATTGATAATTGTCAATTCGCTTTTATTTTCATTCTAATTTTATTTTTTCTGGTTCTGCTTTTTCTTCAATTTTACGCCTCTCTACATTTTGAAGTGAGCATGTGATCTGAAGAAGTGAGCATGAAAGGCAACCTTTCTGTTTGCTTTTTGTCCTTTCTTTCTGGGGTTTTTGGCCAAAAAAAGAATTGGTCGATTGAGGTGTCAATTTCTTTAGATAATGAGTTGTGTTAATTAACTAAAGGCAGGTTATTGGATGTCGATTAAATATCTTCTGTCATTGTATCTTCTGTGACATCTTTTATATTATATGTAATATTAACGTTTTCTGGAAGTGAACTCGAAAATCTGAAAGTAGATTTTCTTCTGTAATAACAGGAATATCTTGTAAGTTGCATATGATTTCATTGCCACCTACAGGGTTAAGTGTAATATCTGAAAATGTATGGGTTTCTGTGATGATAAAGGTATCTTGTATATCATTTGTGATTCTACCTGTCTCTGTAGAATTATCCAAACTTTGAACTTCTAATATTTTTGCGGCTCCAACTGTGTGTACAAAATTTTCATATGGTATTGATTTTGTCATAGAAATAGTGTGATTAATACCTTTATGTTGGTCTTTGATCTGATTCCTAAACATTTGGAATAGTCTATTGCTTCAGGGTTCCATGGATACAATCCAGATGCTTTAAAGCCATTAATTATGGAATCTGATTTTAATTGACTAATGGCTGGGTTTAGTACTAATGCAAAATTCTCTTTGGTAACTACTGAGTTCGGATTTTCGCTTATAAAGTTTAATACTGCCCGGTTCCAATTTACCTTTAATGGTTTAATTGGTTTAATATTTGGCATTTTTGATTCTAAAAATAAAAATCATTTAACAATAATAGTAAAAAGTGGCCAATAATAGTAATGTTAGCTACAATACGGACGTTTCAAATTTGATTTAATATACACATTAGCACTAATTTTATAACAATTAAAACAATAAATTGTAATTTTATAAATACGAATCCGGACAAAAAATAATTCTTATTACACATTAGAGTTATTGGCCACCCTGTGATTTAGTGATTGGCAGTCGGCCAATCACTGGTTGTTGCCTTAAAAAATAAGAAAAAATATTTGAAATATCTTATCTTGAATCAAACTAGGCTAAAAAAGCCTAAATTATAATAAATATTTTAATTCAAAGTAGGTACAGTAATTGGCCGGTAGGCCAATCATTATAACATGGACATATTTAAGACACAGTGCTTGGCCTCTCAAATTTACCGCCAAAAATTCATAACCTTAATACTAAAACCACTGATAATGTAAGATGTACCCCACTAAATGGCCATAAAACAATAATATACTCAGATACGTAATACTATTAGCCAAGAAAACCTCGTGAATAGCCTTCCTTAAATTCTTTAAAAAACTCTTAAAACTGGATGCACCTGTTAGGCTTCAAACAACACACGCCTTAACTAGTAGATAATAATAACTGAGAGAGATGATTGCTAGAAAAAATATACAGCAATATTGCCAAATTTAAATACAAATAAATTTATTTCCTTATAGTTTCTGAAAATCTTAATATTTCGGATTTTTGTGAAAGTGGCCAATTATTAGTGACCGGCCAACAACTGTACCCGTTACCCTATTAAGATACATTTGAATTTCGTTCGAATTTGAAAACGTTCAGTAATTATTTATTGAAAGAATTTTCTATAGAAAGAATCTTATTTTCAGTACATTTAAATTAATTTTTTTTTAAACCGTCCGTTCCGCGTCCTTTATATCTTCCCTGTTCTATGCGCAAATGATTTAATAATTTAAAAAATTCTCAAAATGCATAAATAAAAGCCGTTTACTTCATGTTTTAAAATACCTTTACAGTCTAAGATTTGCAAATTTCTACGAGATTCTACTAGGAACGACTTATGGACATATTAGATAACCCACCTTCATAAGAAATATTTCCTGGCTTTTATCGGTCGAGATGATGGACCATAATGTATCTTAATAGCTAAAAATAGTATTTTTAGGTAATTGAATTGATTGTTTCATTGCATTTTGAGCTTTATTGGGGGTGGGTAAGGATATAAGATATAGATAATTAAAAGGTAGATAACGAAAAGATAATAATTTGACAATAGGAAAACAAGAAATACTGAATACTAGAAACTGCAAAAATTTGGGCATCAATAAGTATTAACCTGAAACTAATAAAGGATTAGATTAGATTAATTAGACATTAGATCGACATTTTGCTTAATGACATCAAAACCATGCCAGGAAACATAGTAAAGAATTATCTATGCAAAACCATAAATATCGACATATTTGTCCTTAAGCTGAAAAATTATATATCTTTAACAAAATATTTCAAAACAATTATAACGTTAATAATAATGCAAAACTACTTATTTCTTCAATAAAATACTATTATTTAAATTAAATAATAAGTCTCAAACATGTGTTTATTAAATTACTCAAAAACAATTAACATATGACCATATTGTCATCGATAAACTTATAAATAAAAAACAGGTTGCAGTATTTAAATAAACTAAAATAAAACTTAACCCTTAAACGAATTTAATTAATATTGAATTTCTCAACACAACAAAATGATAAATAAAAAATATTGGACTGCAAGCTGATATTTAAGAAAAAGGCCCTAATTTCGTTTCTTTTAAAATTAAGCTACAAAAAATTGAAATATTTATCAGACTTTCTCTTCATAAATTAATAGAGATAACTTAAAACAAAGAGTATACTCTTAATGATACAACTATATGTAAAATGCAAAAATAGTCAAAACTCTTAACCACTTACCTAAACAGGCTATTGGCTCATAGAATAACATGACATCACGGACAGGAACATGTGCATCCCAGCTGGACTCTTTTCTAATTGGCAAAAATATGTTAAATTAAACTGCCGTTGACCCCAGAAAAACAAAGCCATATACAAACAAAGGGAATTAACTGTATGGAACCTGGTCTTAAATGTGCGGGAAGCCATTTTACCCTAGACGAAAGAAAAATATTGCTTTATACCGACTAAATATAGAATGAATAATCTTATCGCAGAAAAATGTAGGTTTCACTACAACTAAACAAACGAATATTTACATCACAAGCCATTTCAGCTATAACACGGAACTTAAAATTGAGTTGTACCATTTTTTTTATAAGTTCGGGCAAAATAAATTAAAGAAGGAGAAGGAGCAAGTCCTAATTTTTATGGCATCCATTTTAAAACCAGTTATGGCATCTCTGACAGAGCAGCTGCTGCGATTGCTTCGTCGGTGTTGTACAATATATCTTCGGCTTTTGAGGTGGGAGATAGAGCAAAGGGAAAGGAATAAAACTCGCGAAGAATTACGTGAACTGCAAGCACAGCCTCACTTATTTCCACTTTACTTTAATGGCCAAAAAGGACAAAACACTAAGAATGATAAAGAAAGGAGCAAAACGATATAAACAAATTATGATTGAGGAATACCTATCTGCTATTAAAAAGTCAGATTTAGAATATATTGGACATGCTACGGCAGTTTAAGGCAACGCCAAAAGCATTGTGGCGTCAGTCAATGCACTTCTCTTCTCACACTAAATTATTTGATAGCAATGGGTTGTGACGGTACCGTCTTTAACACAGGAAAATTCAACGACCTTATTAAACTCTTTGAAAAATTGTTTCAGCGCCCCTTACAGTGGATTATTTGTATGCTTAATTTAAACGAATTGTCATTAAGGCACCTATTTAAAATATTGGACGGTGTTACTACGGGTCCATCATCACATGTTGGTCCTACTGGCAAATCATTGCAAGCGAATCTTTGCAAGTCGTAAAGATGAAGAAATAATACTACAATAAGATAACAACAATAAGATGACAATAATAATAATAATACAAACCTCCAGAAAATAGATTTAAAGGAAATAATAATTTTAGTTATACCTGGACAACGTCACAATGATTTTGTTAATCGGTCCCTAGGAAAAACGTCATACGTTCGATAGTTAACAGAAGCAAATATGTTATTGTGCCTTTATATTTCTACATTCAACCCATTAAAAGAATTAGAATGGTTGGCTGAATATTGCGTCAAAGTTTAGGCTCGAGTGTGCTTGTTCTAAAAAAAACCAATTCGACTTCACGATACCTGCCTATTGAGTGTAAATTAATAGTAGATCATGTCATTCAACGAAATTCCTATTTTGCTTATCCGGAAAATTTGCTTTTGTCGATGTTATGTGACGACAACAGAATATTGAGAGAACTCGCTGTCATAATAATAAAAAAAAAAAAACACGACGTTAACTTTGTTCTGGAAAATAACCTAGTACGTTTGAAGTGACACAAATTAATGTTGAAGCTAATAATTATATGACCCCATCGATTGACAATAAATCTTTTACGATTCGCTAATACTTCCAGATGACAAAGGTGACGAAATAAACAAGATCGTTCGGCTACCGGATCATTCGATCTGGTAGCCGAACCTTCCCAAGATCCAAAATTTCTAAAAATGTTGGCCAAATATTTATGCTTTTTTTACTATACAAGTGAACAGTTTCAAAAGTACAATACTGCTTAATGTTTCTCAACTTAAGATGTACAAGTAATGTTATCTTAACATACCCATGCTGCATTCTTTTTATCAGATCATGTGCAATAAGCGAATTAAAACAGATTAAGTTTCTCAAATTTCTCAAGATACTGCGTTATTCTGTATACCTTTTGTATTTAGATGAACACGAAATAAGTAATAGAACTGTTATAGTGACCTCTTTCTTCTTCTTCTTCTTGCAGTTCCTACCCATTTCGGATATTGGCGACCATCATGACAATCTGTATTTTCCAAACTGCTACTCTAAAAAGATTTGTGGTTGTTGTGTTGAACCACGTACGTAGATTTTTCAGCCCGGAAATCTTTTGCCTTCCTAGTCCCCGTTTGTCTCCTACTCAGCAGCAACTGTGCAGCAACTCATATCTTTCGATAGAGGTATTCGATTTTGGCTCTTTTTATTGTGGTTAACAAATCTTTTCCTTTTTGTATTTGTAATAAAACGTCCTGGTTAGTCCAGGAGGTTGGAGATTTCTTTATTTCCCATTTATTATAAAAAAGTTACCAATTTTAATTAAATAAAATTATAATTAAAGTTGACAATAAATTGATACTAAAAAGCAGAAAATATAGTTAAATTGCTGATAAATTGCGCTGTTTATTTATACCAAGTATCCCTTTAAAATGCACATTCAGTGATGGCAAAAGGTATTGTTATTTATCGTAGGACTATAAACTTTTTCAAGCGCTTTATTACTCTATTTAACCATCCAGAATTTCTTTTTATTTTTCAGTCCACAGTAGAGGCAATATCAGCGTAAAATAGCTCATCCATATTCATTACTATTGGGTTTTAATGCACATAATACACAAAACATCTATTTTTTTCACTGTTCATGCGATGGTAGCGTCATTGTCGTGAGTGTGTGCTAAAAACACCAAATAAATAACTCTCAAAAAGTCGGAAATGAAACGCCGTTAAAAATAATAATTTTTATAAAGTCGTTCCGTCACGGAAAGCGAAAAATGCTGCCGAGCTGTACAACCACGTTTTCCCTTCTTTAATTAATGAATTGACTTAATTAGGGAGAATTGATATTTTTGCGATGGCTGTAGGCGATAAATTCAAAAATGCTTTAATGGTAATTACTCGTACAGTTTGCGGATAAAACGAGGAAAGTTAGTTTTTTATTCACGTTTTTTGCGATCGTGAATATAAATAGAATGGGAAATGTATATAATCTGTAATATAAGAGGAATATAATTAACTCTACATTTATAGACGTTAAGATAAGACCTTCAAAAAGAAAAATAGAAGTTTTTTAGCGAAATGTTTTTTTATCCACACGTCGAAAATCCAGTAACTGCGAATTTGAAATCAAATTTGGGATTAAAAATCTAAGTATATATACTCTGCTTATATGAGCTTCTTTTTATATAACTCTGGGGTTCTTGAATAGAAAACTTAGAAACTATACGTGATTTGTATTTAATTAATTAAAAAAAAATCCCATTAAAATTAAGGAGTAGTCAGCACCGTTGTTAATTTTTTTTCATTTCCCTTTTAAATTGGTAAATATTATCTTCGATATACTTAAACCAACGGTCTATTGGTGACTTATCAGGCTTTCATAATTCTGGACTGTAAGGCATATGTTTTAAAACTTCCCAACTTTATACGGCCAAATCGATATTGAAGTATATTCGCCACATGGGTCCAGCGTTGAGCTGCAGAAGAATGACACCACGACTTTTAAGTTTTTCGAGATGTTATTTTTGACGATGACACTACAGAATTTTACGGTATCTGAATATCAATGTTAATCCTAAGACTAGTTGTTTAAAATCTAAGGGAAGTACACCTTGGTAATCACAAAATACAGTAACCATTACTTTTCCTACCAAGACCTATATTTTGAAACTTAAAAAATTTGGGATGGTTTCACTGCATATCATGATCTCCAAACTCTGGTTCGCAGTTCTTCTTTTTAAAGTGCTCTCTCCTCAATGGAGGTTGGCTACTAAAATTGCAAACTCTTCAGCTGTTTTTATTAGCTGTCTAAAAGTTTATCCCTGTTCATTGTCGGATATTTCTTAACCACGATAGTCTTTTTCTTCTTAGTTCTCTCTTTCCTCGATCTTTCTTATACTATTAGTTATTGCTACTTATTATTTCTCAGTATATGGCCGATCTATGATGTTTTATATCTTTCGCTGTGTTACAAAGTTCTCGTTCCTTGAATATTTGTCGCTGGCGATAATTGAGTGTAAAAAGTTATCCTTTTTTCGATAGTGCATCCATAATATGCTGTCAGGATAAGGCCGAAAGCAAATTATTCTGTTATCAATAGGTAGTTATAGAATCAATTCCCGTAGAGATACTATAAAATACGTTAATTGTTTATCTATAAATTAGAAAAGTAACATAAAATATTGCATTGCTCTAATTATCCAAGGATTTCGTTTCATCTATTGCTATTAATTCACCATTTTTATATTTTGTTTATATTTATTATAATTTTAATTCATTGATATCGATCGCAGCTAGGGCTATCGCAGCTGATATTAATTGGTATTATTTCGTCAGATCTATATATCAGTGAGTAAGTCAGCAAAGTAAGTAAAATTCAAGTAAAATTTACTACAGAGTATGATAATGGGGCAGCTAATGTTACCTATTGATACCACACCACACATTGAATTTCTGGGAAGATAATAATCGTAAAAGTACAGTACTTGTCCTTTTCCGGTTTTCTAGCATCTCAAACCTTTTCAGTAGGGATCAATAAATGAGTGACACTAAGCTTTAACTTTCCATCTCTTACTGTACTATTTATCGAAAGAAGGTTTAGAGTAAGAATTTCCACACTTTCCTGAGTCTAACATAAAGCTGATGCCATTAGGCATAAGGGCGACTTAACAAAACCGGATAGGAAAAAGTTAAGTCCTAAGGCTGATGAGTCTGATGTAGGTACTACTGATAGCTCGGTAATAGATTTGGCTTGCATTTCAAGGAAATTAGTGCAAAGATTGGGGACTGACTACCTAGACTTAAGTGGACAAAACAAGATGAAAGACATTTTGAAAATAATATAGAGGAAAATATTCAGGAGCTACACGTGAACATTATGAAGCCAGAAAGTTTTGTTGTGGAACTGTAAAAAATCTTTAAGAATGTTGTCGAGATTGTGACGGTTATTTGGACTATCACATAGGGTATTACTATTCTCTTCTTAAGGTGCCTTCTCCATTACTGAAGGTTGGCTATAACTATAGCAAATTGCTCTCTATCTTGAGATAGAGAGCAATTAGAGAGGTATTACTATAGTGGGTTGAAAATTGGGGACAGAAATTGCTTGGTTCGGGATAGGGTAAGCAAACCAAATCAAAAAGTGTGCGAACGGCTGCTCTTGGTTTGTTTGGAGAGCTGGGTCGTGAGAAAGTGAATGAAACAAGGGAACTGGAATTGGGTAAATACAATGAGTAAATCACAAGGGGTACTTACATGGATTTCCTGGACAGAACAACACAAGATGGTTCCTAATATATTTAAAATGAACACCGCTTACAAGAATCTTCCTGCTGGATGGAAAGATAGATTTTTCTTTCCTGATTTTCATTGTATATTATATCTCCTTTAATTTAAATGTTCTGGTGTTGGAACTGGACTCAAAACTCACTGCCAAACAAACAAATACGTCTCACAAACTAACTGCAAAAATAGTCTGGAATGACCGGGGACAACAAAATAAGGATGGAAGCTGGGCCCTGGATTATCTTGACGCAATCTTTAAAACTTGGCGTTTAGAACACTCAAGCCTTTGCTTAGAACCATGTGGACATCTATAAAGTTATTTGGTACGCCGTTTTATAAATCCCTTAGGTGAAACACAGCACGAACCAAAACAGTGATTACTGAGACAAAAACTGACACATTACATTTGAGTATAATTCACATTTTTACAATCAAATTTGCCGGTTCCTTCAGCCCACCCACGCCGCGTCTTCTCTCTTCAAAAACTTCTCCCAACCTGAATTTGACCTTGCCTCAGTCTCTGTGTACCAGTCTCCTCCGTTTCCTCTCACCCCTCTAAAAGTCAAAGGGACTGGCCTATCGGAACTCTTTTTAAAGACGCGCTCAGGGTATCTAAACTTGATCTTTCTTAGCTTTGAAAACTGCAGAACTAAAATGTAGAATATGACAATATTTTTATGATGCAGTTGAATTGTTTCGTCGATGTGTCTAAACGCTTACGTCACAATATAAACAGAAACTCAACGAAATTCTATATATAGCCCAGGGGTGTACCAAATAAATTTTATACATTGAATATTCGATGGTTATAAGGAATTTATACATGCTACAAGATAAGAGGAATAGGCGAACAAAAAGGTAAGAGAGGGGGTAATGCAAAAAGTAGACAAGTATGGTTTGATCAAGAATGTAGGAGTGTGAGAAAGTAGGTAATGATTTTCTTTTACTACTTAGGAAAACGGGTGAAGACTATGTGAGAGATCTGTATCTGCAGAGAAAGAGAGTATGAGCAGATTTCTGAAAGCAAAAGGAGGAACTATTATATGAGAGTGGCAGAGGATCTATGTAGGGCCTGTGACTCTAAAGAGTTTTGGTTTGTGGTGGGGGTTTTTAAAATTAAAAACTAGATATGCATGTTCTAGATATGCATCAAACCCATTAGAGACATTTCGTCTGCACTTTTTGGGTCTCCTTAATCCAGTGCTAAAGTCAGACCAACTAAGTTATGCGGAATCTTATATTGACGATGAAAGTATGTATGAGAGTTTTGATATGATGGAATTAGATGTAGCGCTCACAAGCCAAAATAATAATAAAGCAATTATTAGTGCTTTATTGTTATTAAAATTGTTGCTTTTAAAACAATGTTTAATCGAACATCAGTTCCGGACTCTTTCCGGGACGCGATCATTTTTCCTTTGCACACGAAATGTTCGACAGGTGATGTAATGAGTTACAAGGGAATTTACGTGAACGCAGTTTTGTAGTCAAGCTGTTTTCCTCTTTGTTACTGAGTAGAATAAAAAATGGGCATAGTTAGGGATTTTATTGGAAAACCAGGCAGCTTATAGAGAGGAATATCTACAGTAGATCAACTGTTTAATTTGACAAGTATTAATTTTACAGAAATACTCTGAAGTTTGAAGGCTGCATTCTTAGTCCGCCGCTATTTGCACTATTTTTTAATGACCTACATGATTTTCTAGGAGAAGAAGTTGGTTTAAATGGATTTATCATTAGTATATTGCTTTATGCTGATGATATGGTGGTGTTCGTAAGCAGTCCGAGAGTTTTTCAAATTATGGTTAATAAATTAGACGAGTACTGTAAGATAGGGTATTTAAAGATCAACAAGGAAAAGTAAAAAAATTATGGTGTTTAGACAAGGGGGTGGAGTTGTTAAAGAAGAGTGAAAAATAAATAGAGATATGGTGAAAGTCGTTAATAACTATTACTATTTGTTAGTGAAATTAACACCACGACTATCTGTTAGTGCCCACTTTAAACAAAAACGAAGTAAATTATAGCTAAGGGAGAAAAAAGAACACACCTTTACTCAACTGAATACCAGTGTATTCTAGTTCAGTTATTAAATATAAAAGTATATTTATAAAATCACCTAAATTTGCCATTTCGACAGAGCTTGCTCCAAGGATCACGACACTTTACATTTCAAGTTCACGTTACAACAAAAAATTAAACAATTATTCAATATTTGTATAACATATACAATCTTGACCCAGTTAAATAGGAGATAATATCTGATAATAATTAATAATCAACAAAAGTGGAACAGTAGGAGGTACTGTAGACAAGCGCTGAGCTTAATACTATGTTTTCTGTATTTTTAAAATTTAAATATTTTATTTAAAATTACATAAACTAGTTTTATTACTTATTTATTTTTTATATTTTAAACAAATTCAATATATGTAATATTATGTTTGCTCCTAACGAAACCTGAAACGTAAATAAAAATTTAAACAGATGCTTCAATGTTGTTATTATTCAGATGACAATCGAATCTTTTAGTAACACATATTCATTTAATGTGCATATATTTTTAATTATTTTTGATGCAATTGTTAATCTAACCTGTTTAAAGTAAATATATGATGACTAGAAACGGATTGAACGAGAGTAGTAAATCGATGTCAAGAACTGCTATTCTATGAAGCTGTGCTAGTGGCGCTAATGGCGCTAGTTTCGTTGAGCTCGCCTTAGCATTATACTTTAGAGAAAAAAAAGTAAAACAACGCCGGTATAGAAGCTCATAGAAGCCAAATATCTCAATAATTTCTCTTTTCACGTCACAATTCGTCACTTAAAGTTTCAGGTAACTATGTATGAATGCAAATAGTATCAAACAATTAATTGTTGCTAAGCGCACAATATTTGTTCTTACTTTTGACGCAAACTCCTTTGTTGGAAAAGTACACATGTATTACCAAAATACGAGTAAACCACTCTCTGAGAATCGACATTTTGAAAATATAATGTCATTATTGGTGGGGATCTGAAGAAAAAGTATTACTGACAAAATATCCGGTATTAATTCGTTCTAATTTATAATATACTAGGATTATTAATATATCCATTTCAAATCTTTCAAATGCAAATGACGAAGTTATACTTTATTTTTGCTGTTTTCAACAACCTTCAATAGCAATAGTGTAATTGAAAAGTTAGTACTTACTTAGTAACATTTGATATGTATAATGATGATATATGTATAAGTTTTATATAACTTAAATTTCTTATAACTTTGATTTAGCTTTCTTAACTTAACTTTGCCTTATCGACAATCCAAACAAAAATATGGTTTTAAGAGTTCTAATATAAATGTTTCGGTTTTAGAAAAGCAAAAAAATTTTGATGGCTAAACCATATATAAATAAAAACATGAATCATAATATATTAACTACAAGTTTTCACATTTTCCAATGACCTAATACCTTTTTGACACTATCTAGTTATTATCAACTGTCCTTTGGAAGTATATGTGTTATGTATTATACATGATTTATTTGTTTATTGTTGTATATTTATATATATGTACAGATTGGTCTCGTGACTACCAATCAGATAACAAATATTTTATTAGCTAATTGTATATTAGACAATATAAAATTGAACAGGTGTATTTCCGATTTTTTATTTTCCACAGTGGACGACTAATGAGTTTGTATCGGCATAAATCATTGTTGAAACTTATAGTGAGTTTCAAAAAAAATAATAAAGTATTTATATACAATATTGTAGTTAACTGTAGATCAGCACTAAACAACATTGATTTTAGGTGAAAAATTCTAGCAGTAAATCTCTAAATATCTTGCCTATACTGGTGAGGAATAATAAATGATTAAATTTCAAAAAGAAATAGGCAACTAGATAGAACCTGTTAAGATGAGCAGTATTATAGTTTTTCACTACTTTTTTAATATTCTATTACGATTTTATTGTTGTTATCATGTATATGTATATTTTATTAGGATTTTACATGTGTAATAATGTTTTTTACAATTTACAATTTAAACGATTTTTTACAATGTTGAAGAAGATCAATCTTCGTGTGCCTCATCCTTTAAGGACATCGGCGATCATTACAGCCCATTTTACTCTGCAGCAGTTCTGAAGAGTTCTATTGTCGTTTTTCCACTCCACTGCTTTAAAATTTTCAACCAAGACAAACATCGTCTCCCCAGACCTCTTTTTGCTTCCACTTTCCCTTATATAACCAATCCCATCAACTCATATTTTTTATTTCTTAGTATGTGACCAAACTAGCTCATTTTTCGTTCCTTCATGGTACTAAGTATTTCTTTTTTTTCATCATTGTTACTGTTTCCGTGTTTGTAACGTGTAAAATGATATTTTCTACATTTTTCGATAACACCTCGATAATCTCAATTGGTCAGGCAGAAACATCTTAATGGAACGACTACAGCTCCATACTAAACTTAAAGATCCAAAAGATAACGAATAAAACATTTACCCCAATTTAATTACATTTCTGCCTATTATCACTTTGCAGTTCATATTTTTAACAAAAATGACAAGTTTTTACTTATTTTGTAATTTCTCTGTCTTACTATTTACTTACTATTTTTATCGTTTTATTAAATCATACACATCATGTCAAAATCATTTTTAGTTAAAATGATGCTGTAAAAAATTTGAATTAATATAATTATATCAAAAATACATCTTTTTGCAAAAAAAAATATTTTTGACAAGTTTGATTTATTAGTACGCTCATCTTAATTCTTGTTTTGTCTTCGATTTTTCACCATTTCATTGTGGTATTTATCAAGATTGCAGTTATATCTGTATTGATTGGACTTTTTTTAGAATGCCGATACAACTTTATAATATGTCGAAATCAGATGTTGAGAAACTTAGTAACAGAAAAGTTATTTTAAACAATGTTCTTTTAGAAAAATACAGAAGTGAATTATGTTACTTTTTTCTCAACAGCTAAATTATCACTTTCATCAGATCATGTTATTCAATATACATAAAATGTACAGTTTCAACCCTCTACAAGTTTATTTTGTAATTTTTTCCTATTCATTAATATCTTGTATTAAATTATTATATTATTTTTAACTTTTTTATATATATCTTTTAGACCAATATTTTTGTGAATGTAGCAACTGGTTATATGTAAAATAATTAATTGGAAGATATTTTAAAGGTGTGTTTATAATTTCTGTTTTTTAAAAAAATTATTCAAATGATTCACATATAGATTTTGTTTAAATTTTTAAATTTAATAAAACCGATTTAATATTCTTTGTAATATTTTCTTACTTATATATACACGGTGTTTCATTTATACCTATAAATAGTTTAACGGGTACTTTATGTTCGTTTACATTGTATACATAAAAATAATCGAAAGCATCTAATTGTCATATACAGGGTGAATCATGAGGCACTGTACATAGTCCTACCTCGTACGGAGGCCTCTATGGGGAATAACAAAAATGGCCATGAAAAAGTGTCTGCTCCCATTGTTGAATAATATACAGCGTAAGTTGTGAATTTTGGCTGAATATTATAGTCGTCATAACTTTTGAACGATGAGTTCAATGTGTCTCACCTTTTGGTCAAACGTTACCCTACTACAACCTAATCAACTGATTTATTTATATTAAAAAAATCTTGGTCCGACTTGAATAGAATAATTCGTTTTGTTTACAGCAAAAATATCACATTGTATAATGTTTTTAAAAACTCTAATAATGAATTTTATAAATTAGATAAATAGAAAATTAAAATATTTATTTTTAATTAAAAGAAAATTAACTAAAAATTAAATTTGACTATGAATTAAAAGTTTGGCAAAGTGAATCATTGATGTAAAAAATGTAACCTTTCTTGCAAAAATTAAATTTTTTAAACAAATATTTAATTTAATATTTAAAAATCAAACCTGACCTGATTAAAACTGGAAAAATCAGATCTGCTTTTAGAAAATTAGTTCGTTTTGTTCCGAGAAAAAATTTCACCCTGTATATAGTTTTAAAAAATTCTAATAAGAATTTTGTAATTAATACAAATAGGCAATTAAAATGACACAATTATTTCTTTTTCTCACACAATTACTTAACTTTTAAATAAAAAAATCAAATTTGACTATGAATTAAAAATTTTGGCAAACTGAACCACAGATTTAAATAATGCTACTTTTCGCGCAAAACTCACTTGCTTTATATTTTAAATAATACAACTATTTATATCTTTATATAGTTAGTATTTGTATAATATTTATTTAGTAATTCATCGTTAGTGACGTTTTATTGAAATCTCATGATTCTCTTTTACTTTTTATCTTTAGAAAAGGCTACAGTAATAATCAGCTCCCTAAGGAAAATATATGGAGGAGTCCAAGAACAGGGTTTGTGGCATAGGCGCTACAACTTTGAGTTATACAGAAGTTTTGAGGAACTTGACGTTGTAAAATGTATTAAATTAGCACGCCTTCGATGGATAGGATATGTAATTAGGCGAGATAAAGATGCAACCATCAGAAACATTTTCGACCGAAGAGGACCAGTGGGAAGACGAGCCAGCGGAAGACCAAAACTTAGGTATCAAGATAACATAAAGGATAATCTAAAGTCCATCGGAGTTAAAACATGGAGAAGAGTTCCCAGAGACAGAGGCGAATGAAAGATTTTTCTGAGGAGGCTTTGGCTTATAACGAGCTGTAATGAAACTGATGATAAATAATCAGCTTTATTTTTTGGATATTGAAAAATAAAATTAATATTTAAAATAGCGTGCATTCAATCTGTGTTTCAGTTTGCCAATTTTTAATTCATAGTCAAATTTGATTTTTTTAATTTAAAATTAAGTAATCGTATAAAAAAAATAATAAAGATGCCGCTGTATTTGCCTGTTTGTCTCATCTACAAAATTCTTCTCTATAAGAGCTTTCTGAAACCGTATGCAGGGTTTAAAGGGAAAAAAAAATTCCTCGAACAAAACGAACTTATTTTTGTAAAACCGGACTTGAACAAATCACACTGTACAAAAATCACGTCCGATTTATTTGTTATATGGTATATTAATAGTTTGTTCAAAGACATTTAATTTTTCAAGAAAAGTTACATTTTTTACATCTATGGTTCACTTTGCTAAACGTTTAATTCATAGTAAAATTTGATTTTTATTAAAAATTGAGTAATCGTGTGGAGAAAAAATTGATGTATAATTTATAATATTCTTGTTTCAGTCTTCAAAAACCGTATAAAGGGTGAATTTTTTCTATAAACAAAACAAACAATTTTTTTAAAACCGGACCTGCTTTTTTTCTAGTTTTAATAAATCAGTTGATAGATGATAGTAGTGTAACGTTTGATCAAAAAATGATACACATCGAAATTATCGCTCACAAGTTATCGACAAATAGAAATTTTAGTCAAAATTCGCAACTCACCTTGTATATTATTAAACAATGGGAGCAGACATTTTATGGGAATTTGTTATTCCCCATAGAGGGGAGTATGCCTCCATACGAGGTAGGAGTATGTACAGTTCCTCATGACTCAACATGTATAAAGCAATTACTATTTTAATGGGAGCACAATTGAAGTTAAGTTTATTGACGTTTAAATTTCCACTTCGGAAATAGAGCGGTTGTATATTATATACAAATTTAACAGTTTTTTCCTGATACAAAAGGTAAAAATAAAATTCAACAATAAAAATTTAGTTAGTTTGTGATCGCAGAATATAATACAAATGTGTGCTATATTTTTTATAATAAAGAATAAAGGCAAACAAAATAGAGGATAATATCGTGTTGTTCACGATATATCCTTTTATATTTAAATTTTGAGTGATTTTTGTAGACCCAATTAAAATGAAATATTTCGACTCTGAATTTAATGCAACGGTAATATTCATTGTTGATTTAATCTTGTGTATTGTGTGTTTTTGATTGAATGTGTCTATATCATTAGCCGTTAGATAAATAAATGGTTTATAGTTTATTCACTCAACAGTACTTTGCTTATTGTACGCCTCCAGTTCAAACAATTAAATTTTATCCATCCAGAAAAGAGCTGTTTAAATAGCCCTGTCAGTTGCGTACAGGGGATGATGTTCAGTGGAAGGTTTCGATCATACAGGACAACTAAGTAGTTGTGTTGAATCTTGTACCACCCCACATTAACAACGATCGATTCACAAAGATAACTAACAGACGAAAGTTCCTGTCAATCACTCAGATGGCGAAAAATAAGTGATTTTCATTTGATAAGACGAGTTATTTCTGGTGCATCTTGTGAATGTGTCGATCTAGCCAGAATAATTTTCCTCGATTTGGGTCTTCGTGCTTTAGGCTAGAAATAGTTGAGTGGATGTAGCGAATCTAGAGGTCATTTCTGTCGTTCCACATCTCTAGCTACTTCTCTTCAAATATCACGTGGAGTAATACCTACGATATGATAGAGCTTATATGTAGGTGTGTATCTCAAACATCCACTGATGATTTTTGCTGACTCACTGATAAATACATCTACGTGTCTAGCGTGTGCTGATGCTTTTCATATCGGCGAGGCAAATTTGGCAGCAGAAATTCAGTGTGAAAGCATTGACTGCTAATAGTGGAAGGAGGTGTGCCTAATTTTGGTCTATAATCTTGCCTATAACATTATTTCCGGCCGGCCTTCTACTTTTAAGCAATATTCTTCGAATAACAACAATCATCGAGTTAATTCAAGGGAAATGGCTTTTTGTGCGAATAATAGTTTAAGCACATTTAAAAAATATTAATACAAAAAGAAACAAAAAGCACATAGTAATAATATTTTAGAAATGGATATTGAAGCACAAAACATAATACTTACTAGAGAGCAGAAAACCCAATACACTTAAACATTGCACTGTGGAAAGTAAACACTAATTTAAGATTTAGATTTTAACATACTGCATAAAGCTTGAAATATATACATATGTAATTATATGTAGTAATAAACCAAGACAAAGTCTTATTTTTGTAGCACAAGGTTACATCATCGACTCAGCTTAGAACACGTTATAAGAGTACATCTTAATATCTTTGTCGTATCATACAAAATTGTATGTTGTGTTAGAATACTTATAAATTTATAACAAAATCTGCTCAATAATAAACTATATTAAATTGCCAGTACCATTGGTCTTTACAGAGGTCTTATTTTTTACTTCAAAATTATTTGTGGTTTAATAACTTCTATGTCAAATACAAGGATTTGCCAAAGTCTTCATTACAATATTTTTTCGGCTAAGTAATGACTCTAGAAGACAACATCAACCGCCAAACATAAGCGACCCTTTAGTTAAAATGGCTACAAAATAACGGTATACAGAAAGCAAATAAACAAAAACAACATAAACGTCCTATATAAACTAACATAAAAGTATTACTACACTATTAAAAGTAAGTTAAGCAAAAATTGGATAAGATCTTTGATCTGGAACAATAAAATAAAAGCATTTTTATAATGCCAAAAAGATCACTAAAGCACAAATTAGATTGGTTCCATGCAAATAATTAAAACTCAGCAACAACTGCCTATATTATATGCAAGGGACTTATCCAAGTTTTGCTTTGAGAAAGATATAGAGAAATATATGTATGGGGGAGCGTACACCAAAGTAAGGACATGTGTGTTAAAATAAGTTTTCCAGTGACAGTTGATTTGCATCAAATCTCTTCAATGAGTCCCAACCTGTTTAATCTTTTTATGGATGTATTGACAGAGAATGTACGGAAGCTACTTGGTCAATGCTCTTTGTTCGTGATATCGTGTTAGAGCGGGAGACCAAAAAATGTTGGAGCAGAAGTTGGAAAGGTGAAGAAGAGATATTAAAGAGGAAGGAATTAAGGTTAGCAGGTCGAAAACGGAGTTAATGTGGTTCAAAGCAGCTGGAATGTTTGGAGACATCGAATTTCTTCGAGAAAAACTAGGACGAGTAGCAGAATTTAAATATCTTGGCTTCTAAAGTAACGGAAAATAAGATACAAACTGGGTAGTTTAACTGGAAGCGAATGAGCGGGGTACTTTGTGAGCAAAAAATCGAGAAAGTGCTAAAATAAAAGATACACAAGAGTGTGGTGAGGCCTGCGTTGGTGTACGGTAGTAAAGTATGGCATATAAAAATAATTCAGGGAAATAAGATAAAGGTAGCTGAAATGAAAATGTTGCGGTGGATGTTGGTTAAGACTATAAGGGAGGATCAGGAACAACTTGATTTAAGAACAAAGACTGCAATGGTTTGATAATGTCAGACATAGAAATGTAAAACGAAATATCTTAGAAATAGATAAAAAGAGAGGAAGAGGAAAACCGAGAAGATGAAAGACTGTGTGGCAGAAGAATTAAAAAAGGTTTAGGTGAAGAAGACATGACGTACTAAATTGTGGCGAAGATTAAAGCATAGCAATCCCTGGAAAGGGAAAATCTAAGAAAGAGGAAGAAGAAAACTCACATAAGTTTTGCTTTCGTTATCTTTTCAGTATAATAAAAATGCTTTTGTTTATTTGTTTTTGCACAAGCCTAATCCAATTTTTGGTTAACTTGCAATTTAATAGTGTATGAATGCTTTTATTTTACTTTACATATGACGGTTGCTTTGCTTTATGTATAGTGTTATTTTGTAGGCATTTTGACTAAAGGATCCAATATTTTTGGCAGTCCCTCTTGTATTCTGGAGTCATTACTTAGCCGAAAAGATATTGTAATCAAGACTTTAACAACTCCTTGTAGTTGACATAGTAGTTATTAAACAGCGAATAATTTTAAAGTGAAAAGACCAATGGTACTGACAATTTAATATAATACCATTAAAAAGAGCACGATCAACGCCAAGAAAAAAATCATAATATTTTTTTGGAAAATTGACAAGTTTAAAGTATGTTCCGCGTAATTGGCAATCAAAAGCATAATATAAGACACAAATCGACCAATTCTTCACCAGATTAGGTAAACAAAATTCAATCAAGGAGGAAATAAGCAAATTTCATCGGTGTTATTTACATACACAGGTATGTAGCACGGGACAGAAAATAGATATCAGATCTTGTATATATATCTCAGCCAAATTCATAAGAGAAAATTATATCCATAAAAGAGAATAGTAGAGGTCATTACTATATACCGCTCAACCTATTTTCACATGTTAGATTCTCCATTACAGAAAAGATAACTATGCAAAACTCAAATACAAGGTATGGTGATAATGAATTGGAACATGTTTCGATTATGTTTAGATAGTATTTGGCTCATTCATTTCAGGGCTGACTTTTTTTGTAGAGCTTGAAAAAATCTTTTTTATTTTTTATATAAGTAAGGCTAGCGATTTACTCTTATACGCAGAGCATAAACCGACTAATTTGTTTGCATTTTTACCGCATAAAATCTTTTTTATTTTATTTTGTATATTTTTTATACTTTTTCGCTAGAAGAAAACAAGGTAGACCAAGACGGTCATGGAGAAAAGATGTCAAAGATGCAATGACCGCCAGAGATTTAAAAACTAAATATTGCTTCGACAGAATACGCTGGAAATTAGGATGCGAAAAACGGCGCCAGCTGTAGAAGACTCGCCTATTATATTTAAAGTTTAAATGTATTTTTTAATTTTTTCAAGTGGGCCGGAAATTGTTATTAACAAATAAAAAAACAATTTTCCGAATCGCTTAAAGTAACATTTTAGACTACTAATGACTACTAAAAAACTACGAAATGACTTGCCATTCTGTAAAAAGCTATATAATCTTGAAACCTTCAGGTACAAGGTACAGTATATTTTGGCAAGGATAAATGGATTCTATCTTGCTCAAAATATGTAACCAAATATTTCAAATATACATTTTCGAATGTGGACGGTCGCGGCGATACAGGAGCGCGGCTCTTAGAAATCTTTGTTTAAATATTAAAACTACGGTTTTAGCAAAATAGAAACCACCTATTCCGATCAAAATATTCGTTCTTGTACGTAAAGGTTTAGAGATTATAAAGCTTTTTGTAGAATTGTAATTCATTTAGTAGTTTTTTAGAAAAAAAATACCGAAAAATCACTAATTAAGGCATTTTTTCAACAAAAAAATTGCAAATAGTTTTGTCAAACAATTACAAGGGAAAAAACAATTTACTTAGATGAGATACATCTAAAAAACTTTACCAGAAGCGATTCGGGAAATTGTTTTATTGTTATAAGTTATTTGTTAATAACGGTTTCCATCTCACTTTAAATTAAAAAAAATCACATTTCAACTTAAAAAAAGGTTAGATGCTGTAGAAATAAAAAGAAATTAGTCGATATATTTTATTTCGTTTTTAAGCATCGTTTTAGAATTGAACCGCTCGCCTGTAACGAGGTGATGACAAAATTAAGGTTGGTCCGTATTGTTTTCAGCGAAAAAGTTTTCAGTGAAAATCAACCCCTAGCTATCACGCTAATTAAAAATAATCGCTTACATAACAATTCACTTCAATGTACTTATAAATAGTATGCCTTATAGTATGCTCTATAATAAGGCTGATTTAAAAAGCTTAATTAAAAAAAATTGAGTTTGAAATGAGAGGATTTTTGTTACCCGTCTTTTTTTTCAAATAAATCGAAAGCTATTACAGATACTCAAAACTTTGTAAAATAAAAAGCTATAGGTTTTGCTTTTCTATATGCAGTTTTCGATTTATTTGAAAAAAAAATGGGAGTTTTTTGTAAAAGTACAAAAATCCTTCTTTTAAATAAAGTGAATTGTAAAAGAGTAACAATTATTTTTAACGAGGGTAGTAATTAGGGGATGATTTTACGTTTTTTATCGCTGAAAAATACGGATCTTACATTACAAAAAACTTTTTTAAGCACTACAAAAAAGGTTGTATGAGTTTTCGACGAAAAATACATTGGTTTCAGGGTAAAATTCTAAAATCTGGCGTTTGACGAAGAAGAAACATTTTTCAATAAGCTGTTTCTCTACTTGTGTTGAGACTACAAACACCATAAATATACCAGTATGTTTAAAGTGGCGGCCACAACGGCGCACAGCACATCGTACTGCATCTACTCTTGACCAAAGCCTCGCTAAAGTAAAGTAAATAAAGTTTGTTTAACTGAGTTAACCGATAATAGTATAAAAGGCCGGTTTCAGGAAAAATTTAAAAATGTTTCCTGGTAAAATTTGTTAATCTTCATTTCTTAATGTTGATTTAATTGCTTACAATCCAAACTCATTATAATTTTATTAATACAGATAAGGCTTATATTGACGAAACTGTACTGATAAGAGGGTTTTTCAAATTCGATGGTAGTGCGCGACGGGTTTGCTAATCACCTTTTAAGTGGTTTTCAAGTTTTCAGGTATTTATATAATAAATTTATGGAACTGAATACCCAGTATTTAAATACGAGTTCTTGATAAAATTTGTTTGTTTTTATGTATCACGGAAAGTGTGAAGCAGTATCACTCATTTTATTAATTACGTTTTCTATCATTATGTGGCGTCCGTGGGATAATAATAATGGGGCTTCTTCTAGTGTTCCGGTAAAGAAGATACATTTATCTGTAGATGCTAAGCAAATTGTAAAAACTATATACAGTATCTTACTTAAAAGAGGACTTGACACAACTTCCGCTACGAGTGAAATATGCCATTTGACAAAAATACCTCTGACCACAGTAAAATGAGTTACATCATATCCCATAGAAACAAGAAAAAAACGTAAAGACTCCAGTACCACTAAATGTATGGAAGAAGTTGATAAGGACTTGATACGTCGAAAATGTACGAAGAGCAACACATACCTACATTAAGAGCTCTGAAACAACGGCTTAATGTTGGCGACCCCCAAATAAGCTGTAGCCTCACCAGCTCATGGAAAATTTTGAAAAGTATGGGCTTTCGATATCGGCTAATTGATCAAAGACAAGTGATTATGGACTCTCATAAATTACAAAAATGGCGTTATTGAGTATATAATTTCGATAAGAAAATTCCGTTCTGAAAATCGCCCGATAATTTACCTCGACGAGCCATGGTTTGACACACATTCAACGCGACTTAAAGAATTTGCCGATTCCTCCGTTAAATGTAAGACAAAAGCTGTGTCAAATAAAGGAAAAAGAATAAAGAATAACAATTTTATATGCTGGATTAGAAAATGGTAGGGAAAATCCCCTATGGCTTTCTGCAAAGAATATTAAAGACTCCTGCGTCGACTACCATGAAGATTCAATGGCAGAACTTTTTAAAGAATGGTACAAAAATAATCTTATGCCAAACATTCCTTAGAATAGCGTGATAATAATGTACAATGCAAGCTATCATAGTCGCCAACTAAATAAGGCTCCAGACTGGAATAATACTAAATTGGAAATTCAAATTTACATGAAGACGAATGATATGTATTTGAAAGAATGTAACACCAGACAAGACTACATTGGCAGAGGAAATGAGACATACAGTGCTGCGGTTTTCAGCCTATTATATATATATATATATATATATATATATATATGTATATATATATATATATATATATATATATATATATATATATATATATATGTAGGAATATTTCTTACTATAAGTATTTAGCATAGTTTTATTCATTAGTTACGCCACTGCAAGGAACCACTTAAACAATATGCTTAAGTCGCTAAAAGGGAGATGGGATTCAGAGGCGAAGGGGGACAGGAGATAGGTAGACGAGAACACACATTCCTCCTGAGCCGGGGGATTCGATGTTTGTCGCCCGAACTGAGTAGACTTAAATTATCGTGCACGCCGAAAAAGACGAAAGACGAAACCAATTAACGACGGGGGTGTTCGATATTTTAATTCGCAGGTCGCAGACAATTATCCGTAATCTTGTGTATTGTAAATGTAAATAACATCGTTACAGTGTATTCTATATAATAAAGACTTCTCGCATCGCGGACTTTTAATATAACGTTAACCCTCTTCAAATAATAAAAGAACTTAATTAGACCTACATATATATATATATATATATATATATATATATATATATATATATATATATATATATATATATATATATATATATATATATATATATATAAGCGGGGATCCTACAGCTTCTGCCGCTTCCCGCATTTCGATCGCCATCTTTTTCTATCTCTCCAGGTGTCTTCATCAATGGCTCTGTCTTTCATGGTTTCCATAACACCTTGTATCCAAGACTTGGTTGGTCTTCCTCAATTCCTTCTATTACTTGTATTGTATTCCATAGCTCTTTTTAGCCATCTGTTGTCGTCCATCCTCTGTACGTGTCCATACCATGTTAATTGTCTGGTTTCTATTCTTTCAGAAGTTGTATGTACTCTATCTGTTTTTCTTCTAATTTCAGAATTAGGTATACGTTCTACTCCTGGTATACGGTAAGCTCTTCTCAGGCAGTCCATTTTAACCGTGTCAACTTTTTTCTTTCCTTTTGCTGCCATTTGCCAACATTCGGCTCCATATGTAAGAATGGGCTCTACAATTACTTTGTAGATAGTCATTTTAGTTCTCATAGTAGCTTTGTTGGACCAAAGTATCGAATTCAGAATTTGAACACTCTTCCTGCCTTGTTGCACTCTATAGTCTATATCTCGTTCCGTTATTCCTTTACTGCAGATATACTTCCCCAATATTTGTATTCGTAGCACCTTTTCATTTGTCTAATTTCCAAATCCGGGTCTTCGTCTTCACTGCCTATTCACATATATTCTGTATTAGACATATTTATACTCATCCCCCATTTTTCGTATTCATCTTTGAGCTTTCGAAGCATATAATCTGCATCTTCTTTACAGCTTGCAATTAGTACTTGATCATCTGTAAAGAACAGTGTTGTCAGATAATGGTTGTTAAGCTTCAACCCCATTCCCGCACATTTTTGTCTCCACTGGTGCAGTGCTTCTTGGATATATATTTTAAATAGGGTGGGGGAAAGACAACATCCTTGTCTCAAGCCTTTCGTTACTGTAAATACCCTTGAGAAAGTATTTTCTGTTTTGGCAGTGCTTTAAGGACATTTATAGATGTTCAGTATTGCTTTTAGATATGTTTTACTAAGGTCCGTTTTCGTCAAGACACTAAATAAGAGTTTTAAAGGAACTGTATCATAAGCTTTCTCCAGATCTATAAATACCAGATGCGTAGGGAGGTTTCGAGCTGTTCGTTTTTCAATTACTTGTTGAAGGGTAAATGTGGTGTCCACGCACGATCTTCCTGCTCTGAAGCCGCTTTGTTCTTCAATTTCTTTATACTCGTCTTCTATTCTTCTTTGCAATATACGACCATATAAGCTTCCCAGCGAGCTAGTTACGCTAATGCCTCTATAATTTCCGCATTCTTTTCTGTCTCCCTTTTTATAAATAGGGCTAATGTGGGCAAAATTACAATCGTCTGGAATCGTTTGGCCTTCAATTAAGCATTTATTAAAAATATTCACTAAGCTTTCCAAAAGAGTATCCGGTCTATGTTTCACCAACTCGATGGGAATGTCTCCAGATCCGGGTGTTTTTCCATTTTTCATTTGTTTCAATTCTTTTTTCAGTTCTTCTTTGTTTATCTTATGCACCATTGAGTTTTCTGTCATTGAGATATGGTCAGGTCTTTCCATAAATTCGTGCCAACTTTCTGTTAATAGCGTTTCTTAATATTTTTCCCACTTTTTATTTTGAATCAGGTTTATATTTCTCTCATCTTTTCTGTCTTTTCTAATACTTTTTATGAATTTCCAAGCTTGTGTCACTTTGGTTCCTCCTAAGCATCGGTCCATCTCTTCGCATTTCTCTTCCCACATTTCGTTTTTTCTTTTAGTGACTTCCTTATTTGCTTCCCTGTTAAGTCTGCTGTAAATTCTACGGTCTTTTGAGTATTTCGTGGATAGCCATGTTTGATAAGCTTTTTCTTTGTCTTTAATTAATTTTCCTACTTCTTCGTTCCACCACTCAGGATTTTTTCTTTTGTCTTTGTTTCAGCCTATTATTGTATGTTTAATCCCACAGAATATATGTGGCACACATTGTCAAAAGACTCTGTCTACCTCGTTTGCTTATCGCTCCGGACCGGTCTTAATAATGGGCCAAATCAAATAAATTTAATAATATTTACGACCGCATTAATTGAAGTCTAGCACTAAATGAGCGTGGAAACAACGACGCACCGCTCCCTTCTTTGTATATCGCTGGGTACCAATGCCTCGCCTACGTAAATTGAGCTTAGTATTTTTTGATCTTCCCAAAGTGGTTATTCTGAGGATATATAAAGACAAATTAATTAGTTATGTCACAGTTATGTACATTGCTTTACAAAGAATTCTTTAGCAATAAACCTGCATCATCAGCGCCCAAGTATGCCAACTATTTTTGATCACATGCACCTTTTACACTAATTTGTAATACATTTTTTTCAATAAAATTAACTTACCCTAATGTAAACATAAGTTTTTCTTCAGCTGGTATGGGTTAGGCATGGCAATTTTTTGAAGTGATATTTATTTTTCCTTCAAATTTGCTTAAAACATAATCAAATGTATTTGAACTCTTTCTTATATATCCAAAAAAGCGGTAAGAATCTTTTCTTTAAAAATGTCTGTATAGAGGTAGTAAAATTCGCTTCTTATTTATAGGATGCACCGCCATTTTTGTTTGTTCTTTGCATAAACACCATGTCTTAAAATTTGAATTTAAAACAATGCTTTCTTCGTCCGATGAAAAGAATGACGACGAGATGATTAAAGAAAAGAGATAAATGTGCGGTGCCTGGTGCGTCAATACGGCCAATAATGTGCAAAGCAAAGTCTAAGCTAGGTGCGGGGTGTTGTGCTGTGCGTTGTACTATGAGATGTGCAGCGGTGCGCCGTTGTGGCCGACACCTGATACAGTTTTTATAAGAATGCTTTTTTTGATTATACTTTTTGTGAAATTCTCAAAAAACCGTTTGAAAAAGTCTTTTTTGTTTTTTAAAAATTGATATTTTAACTGGCAAACAAGTCTAAATGTATTGTTTTACAGAAAAAAATTTGTTGGACAAAAGTTACAAAAAATTAGTTAGTATATTATTTATTTTAGGTGCTATTTTCAATAAATAACTTTTTACCCCCAAAAAGGGGTGACTTCCAGCCAGGGTAAAAGCAATCTACGACACCTAGTCAACTTTGAAGTAGTCAGTAAGTAGAACCATAAATAAAAAACTACTATACAGTGTAGTATTACAGTTATATACCTACTGTATATACTACAGTACTATACTATATAGTTTTTAATCAATGGTAGAACGTATAGCCAAATTTTGGTGATACTTGCTCAAAAAATTATACAGTTACGCTGTAACATTGACCGAAGTATTATTTTTATTTGTGTATTTGCTTGATTGGTATACGTATCCGTATTGCTTTAACTAACTTTCTTATGAAGCTGCCAATATATGTGTACCTAGATTAAAGAATACGACAAAAACACAAAAATACAAAACTTACAACCTTGTTTTAGGCCTTGGCTAGTTTTTATTGGCTTTTTTTCGTTGGCGCTGCATTTTTTATCGTGATTTTTTTGTACAACTTTATCCGTTATGCGTTATCCTCCTTCCATAATTTAAAATATCTTTTCGAAAACCATGTTGTTTTTCTCAATATTTATATAATAATGCTAATAATGACATGAGAAAATCTAAATTATTTGGTTATTACTAACAAAACTATAATTAATCTACTGTGTCAAAAAGTAACCGTTAAAATATCTTTCAATATTATTTTTAAATTTTAAAAACAAAATACAGAAACTGATATGAAATTATAATAGATGTAATTTTTAAATTTTGTATACTTTCTATCCTTACACTGTTTTGTAGACCACAACAATTTATTTATTCTGGCAGTACCACAGTGTAGTTTATTTCTAGGACTAGTGCGAATATTTGTTACGTAATGACCTATTGACAGTTTTGAGCCTGGTGTTGCCACAATGGATATACAACGGCTACTTGTTCAAAAGTTATAATTGTTTCATTATTTATGTCGAATTTTGCTAGTCTCAGAGTTCTACTTTTTATTTTGTAAAATATGAATATGGCTCCTAAAGAATAAAGTATTTAAAACAACTGTATTTTCAATTTCCATGCATGTGGACAGAAATGTATCGCAGTATTTTTTGACATAACTATAGCGTACGATACAGTTTGGCGATATGGTATTATTCAAACACTTAGTCGATAAAGAATAAAAGGTAATATAGCACAATTTATAAAAATATTCCTATCTCATCGAACTTTTAATGTACGCGTTAACGGTACTTTATTTAATACAAAAATTCAAAAAAAACGGAATTCCCCAAGGATCTAATTCTCTCCCTATTTCTTATTGCAATAAATAATATTATCTCCCCTTGTGACTTACCAGTAAAAGCTATGAAATCTCGAATTATGGACAATTTTCACAGGTCTCCAATTATCAACAACAAAAACAAAGGCTATGTTATTTAAAAAAAAAACAATTTATATCTCTCCAGAAATAAAACTATTTAATAAAGAAATAAAATATGTTGAGAAAATTAAATGTCTAGACATGACATGACCAACCAATATCCTTGCTATCACATCTGTATAAATTACTAACTAAACTAATACTAACTAAATAACCAACAGACTAACACATAAGCTCGATTTCTATCAACCTATCGAGCAGGCTGGATTCAGAAAACATTTTAGTATCATAGACCACTTGCACACCGTAAGAACTCTGATAGAAAAATGCACCGAATATAATGTTCCAATTCATATAGCGTTCGTCGATTTCCATAAAGCATTTCATTCCATCGAATTATGGGCAGTGCTTTATTCTCTAGAAAATGCACGTATAGATTCAAGATACACTAATATAAATAAGAACATATAAGAAAGTGCCACCATGCAGATAAAGCTGAAGGAAAGCACAAAAACTAATACCATAAGACTACAACGGAGAGTAAGACAAGGAGACATCATCTCTCCCAAACTATTTACCCTGAAATAAATGATATGTTACAACAATTAAATGCAGTTTAAGGAGCGGTAGAGTTAAAAATGAACTACAGTAAAACAAAAATACTGAGCCGAGACCAGACAAATATAACAATACAAAATCATTACATAGAAAATGTTAAACATTTTGTATATCTAGGTTATGTCATCAAACTAGGAAAACCAAATTAAAATGCTGAAATTAAAAGAAGAACACAATTGGCATGGGGCGCTTTCGGCAAACTAGCATATATCTTAAAAAAACCTCCATTCCTGTAAACTTAAAGCAAAAGGTGTATAACACATGCATACTACCAGTTTGTACCTACGGTTGGAGACCGTAGCCCTTACTAAAAAATCTGCTAAAAAAATTAGAAACAACGCAAAGAGCAATGAAATGAATCATGCTTGAAACATCACTGAGAGACAAGATTAGAAACACCGAGATAAGACGTAGAACGAAGATTAGGGATATTGTGAAAGAAATTATAAAAATGAAATGGAGCTGGGAAGGTCACGTAGCCCGATATAATGACAATAGGTGGACACTGAGAATTCTAGAATGGAGACCAAGGACGACAACAAGAAGCATGGGAAGACCTTAAAAAGATGGGTAGATGACATAAGAGCAGTGGCAGGCAAACAGTGGATTAGTTTGGCGCAAGATAAAGAAAGATGGAAGCAATTTGGAGATACCTACATTCAGGAGTGGATGGAAAATGGTTGAAAAAAGAGACATGACATTTGAGAACAGAATATCCAGGAACCACCACATTCATGAACATTTTAAAAACTATTGCACACAATATGTGGGGAGCTGATAGTAAAACACTGACCCTTATGTACAAGTCATTGATCAGGTCCAAACTCGAATACGCTTGTATTATTTATGATTCAGCAAAACGATATATCATAAAACAACTCGATGGAATACAAAATAGTGCTTTGCGAACCAAACTAAGCGCCTTTTATACTAGCCCTACTGAAAGTTTACACTGTGAAACTGGAGAAGTCCCCCTGGAATTCCGAAGAAAACAACTTTCACTAACATATGCGACATCAATACAGGCAAATCCTATGAATCTTGTTAACCACTATGTAAATTCGGACCGTTTTAGGAATATCTTTAAAACACATGTTAGGCTTTTTATGAAAGGGTAAATAGATACCTCAATGAACTTGATTTCAAATTTCCATATACCTATTGTATTTTAGATATTAACACTGTTTGCTCTTGGACTGTTCCCATCCCATCTATCAATACTAAATTTTCTATATATAAAAAAGCAGATAACCATCCCAAAGCATTATATCAATATTTCCTCCAAAAACTCAAGACATGCAGTAACCAGAATCTTATATATACCGATGCCTCTAAAATTATAGATGGAGTGGGAGTAGCATTTATGTCTAATAAAACAAAAATATTAATGAAACTCCCTAAATTAACATCCATTTAGACAGCCAAGTTAACCGCTATTCTCAATGCAGTAAATTTTGAGGTAGAAAATAGTATTAAAAACCCTGTCATTATTACGTATTCCCTAAGTTCTGTAATTGCCCTGAATAACTTATATCCTAGCTATCCAAGTATACTACTTATTAAATCAGCATTAAGCCAACTGCAAACTATGAACATAAATGTCAACTTTGTATGGATTTCTTCCCATATCGGAATTGCTGGTAATGAAGAAGTAGATTCCTTGGCAAAACTAGCAATCTCGAGTCCGGAAGCAAAATAATCAATGATTGGCAGACCAAGTGAAATCAGTCAACATCCAAACTACAAGAAGTAAAACATTCTATATTACCTTGGAAATCAAACCCAAATAAGCGTATACATCAAACCATCCTATCTCGTCTGAGAATAGGCCACACCGCCATCAGCCATAAAAATCTGCTGGAGAATGAATTAAACTCACAGTGCTACGTATGTGATATTGTGCTCAGTGTGCTCCATATTTTACTGAAGTGTCCTTTATATTGCATGGAGAGACTTCAATATAAATAACAAGATACCTTACAGGCAATATTAAGTGACGGAACTGATATGAGAAATTTGACATCATACTTATATTCCATAAATGTATTAAATAAATTGTAAAACTTTAAATGGTACAACGTCAGTGACCTATGAGGTTGAGGTATAAATAAAAAAAAATTTTCACGCATGTATAGTATTTAATAATGCAACAAATGTAATTTTTAATATTTTATGAACAAATAACGAAATAGAACCTAGTAATTATATTGTGAGCACGTTTTCCGATACAAAAGCCGAACATGAACCATTAACGAGTTTAGTATAGTGGGTAAAAACTTGGAAAATTAATAATAAAAATGTATGTAAGTTTAGAATATGAACACTCCTGAAGACCGACAGGCAAAAAATCAAGGAATGATGTAGATAAATGCAACATTATGTCTAAATTTGAATAACCCTCCTTTAGTTAAATGGCTGTAGGTGTTAAACTAAGAATTCTACCCTTGGAATTCCCACGTTATCTCCTTACAACGGAACAATTAGAGGTCGTTAACCTTTAACTACATGCGCTGGCGTATTTTGTACGCCAGATATAATAATTCTACTGCAAATATATTTTAAAATTTAAAGACCCTACTTATCCATCTAACCTATCACTGGAACTTGTTTTACAACTGGTTCTAGTTTCATTTTGAGAAGATCTTAATTACCTGTTTATTGTAATTACTATTTAAATGGGAATAAGCCACAATTAAAGGTTAAAGTCAGTTTATTGACGTTTCAACTTCCACTTTGGAAATCATTTTTAAAATATAAACATTAGTACATTTAACAAATTTTTTTCAACAAAAAACAAAACTAAACTAACAAAAGAAATATTATAACATACTTCCTGGACCCACAGAATGAGGCAAGTGCTTTCGCTAAACTGTTTACTGATGATCGCTAAACTGTTTACTGATGACATTATTGAAAATATTATGGTACGTACCAATATGCAAATAGAAAAGATGCGCCTGAATTACAATTACAAAAAAGACGCCAGAAATACAACTAAATCTGAAATTATGACAACGATAGGACTTTTGTTTTTAACTGGGCTTAAAAAACAAAGTCACACACATTTTTTGGAATTGTGAATAACTGCTGGTTCGCGCTCAGAAATTTTCAGAACTTGCATGAGTTACAACCGATTTTTACTTCTCTTATGTGCTCTTAAGTTTGACAATAAAGATACAAGAGCTCCAAGAAAAGCTACTGACAAACTTGCCTCTATAAGATTTATGCTGGACAGCTTTTCCGACAATTCTTATAACAGCTACACATTAGGTGAACATCTGATAATTGACGAAATGCTTATTCGTTATCGACAGAGATGCTCTTTTTTACAGTATATCCCAAATAAACCAGCAAAATAAGGGATAAAAGTATTCGTACTGTGGGACTCACAAACATTTTATGTGAGCGGTATCGAGTAGTACTGTGGACAACAATAAGATGGGCCTTACAAAAAATCAAATAAGCCATAAGATATTATACAACAATTGGTTGAAAAATAGAACGGAAAAAATCGCAATCTAACTTGTGATCACTGGTACATCAGTTATAAGTTAGCAATAGATCTGTTGAAAAAAAAAATACTTTAATAGTTGGAACAATAAAAAAAAAATAAAAGCGAGATACCAAAAAATTTTTTACCCAATAAAAATCGATAGATTCATTTTTTGTGGGTTTCAACAGGAAGCTACACTTATATTATTTGTTCCAAAAAAGAACAGAGCGGTTATTTTTCTTTTCGCCATGCATTATGATTCCTCTACAGATCAGGTCACTAATAAATCCAATATTATTATGGACTATAATTCTCACAAAGGTGGCGTTGACCCCGTACAAAAATGTGCGCTTCGTATTCAGTAGTAAAACGTACCTGTAGGTAGCCTTTATTATATTTTTTCAGATGTTGAATGTGACAGGAATAAAAAGTCAAATATTATATAATTTTTCGCAGTTCAAAAGTCCAAATATTTTAGAAGAAGTTTTTTAAAATCGTTAGCAACATCATTAATGAAGCCACATCTTTCAGAACGAGCTGAAATAAATACTTTGCCATCCAACATAAGACTTTTTCTAAACACATATAAGCGGCCTCAAATAGCTCAAAGGAATGACGAACTACCAGCAAAAGTACGAGGAAGGTGTTTTTCTTGTGGTGGATACAAAAACCGGACTACAACGATAACATGCAACATTTGTCTCAGATCAGTCTGCAAGGACCATTCTGTTGCTATTGTTACTTGCACACAATGTCAAAACAAAGATGACGACTCAGAGGATGTGCAATAAATATTTATCATTTTGGCTGTTTTTTTTATATTTTAGTATTAGTATTATGTCTCTTTGGTTTCAGAAAATTTGTTGATAACAATTTCATTCTATCTGACTTACTAAAAACGTGCAATATTATTAATATTTTAATAAAAAAGGTTTATAACAAACAGTTAAGTGTATTTAACAAAAAAATTAACAAAACTGCTGTTTTAAGTGTATTCTCTTGTGGTATATAAAGTACGCCTCGCATGTACTTATGTTATACCTTGATGCGCGAGTAGTTAAAGGTTAAGGAGATCATCTTAGATAGTAGTATCAAAAAGAAAAGAGCAAAAAACCTAACTTTTTGAGCGCTCAAAACAGACCTCGCTGGCTAGCTTTGTTTGGGTCGACAAAGCTACCTTGCGGTGACTAAAGATATGTATTGGAGAGATAGAGCCATGAAAGGATGCCACACTGAGTTTTGTAGATAGAGCAGAAATTTCTCACACTAAAGTCTTAATGGCGTACCTTCCCGGAAGTAAAGATTATTTTACAAAAAATTTTAGGTTTAGTAGAGGCTCAAAACTCTGGCCTCCATACATACGTATGAAGAATACTGAATAGGTCTAAGAGTGGAACCGTAGAGATTCTAACCCTTTCGGTGAACAACCAGTCCGCCGAAAGGCTAAACTCAACGGGGCATACGATTCATTACAGATATGATCGTACGGTCCTAAGAGTGAAAAGTATCAGAAATAAAGTCGCGACAAGTGGTCTCAAAAATCCGCTACGATATCCAATGCCCCGGATCAGCAAAAAGTGCTCAAGATGAATTTGGAAGGACAGGCCAGCAAAAGTCTGACTTCAAGGAATCATCTAGGGACCAAAACAATCTAAGAAACCAGACAAAAAGGCAAGGAGAAGACAACCTAGCCATTGGTCAGCTACAGGAGCATTGGATTAATGGAGGATGATTACAAGGACTCAACGTAAAATCAGGTAGGTTATTTTATAGCATCAATACTGACCATCCAAGAGCAGCGCTACTGCTCTCTCATATTATTAAATGTATTTCTGTTTCAGAATTCACCACGGCAGATTTAATAACTGCAATAGTGGAAATGCCAACAGAAGAGATAATCAGAGATATTGGCACAGAAGATATACCACAAAAAACAAAAGATTTCGAGAAAAACTCATTCTTCGAATAATGTGCAATATTTAAAACAATTATTACCAAAAAGAATTTATCGAATGAAAATAAATTTCGAGTCATGGTACATGTAATAGAAAATTCACAATTAAGTAAATGCTAATAGAGCCTTAATACATAGTTAAATTCACCTCCAGTTCGAGAATAATGAGAATAATTATAAAGAAAAACAAATTTTACCCATTTAAAATTTCGTTCTTTTTCTTCTTCAAGTGCCCTGTCCGTTGCGAACGTTGGCTATTAACATGGCAATTCTGATCTTGTTTGCGGCGCTTCTGAATAGTTCGACCGATGTGAACCCGAACCACTTCCTCAGATTTTGGAGCCCCGAGTGTCTTCTCCTGCCTGGCCCTCGCTTACTATCTATTTTTCCCTGGACAATCAATTGTTGTAGACGGTACTTATCGTGTCTCAATATGTGGCCTAGATATTCAAGCCTTCTTTGTTTAATTGTATTCACGATTTCTTTCTCCTTTCCGATTCTTTGGATTACCTCTATGTTGGTGACATGTTCGGTCCAGGATATAAGAAGAATGCGTCGGTACACCTACATTTCGAATGCTTCTAGTTTTCTCGTGAGCGTTTCCATCAGCGTCCAGGCCTCCACACCATACAGTAAGATCGAAAAAATGTAGCATTTAACTAGACGTAGTTTTAGGGGAAGAGACAAATCCCTGCTTATAAGGAGCTTTTTCATATTGCTAAATGCTGCTCTAGCTCGTTCTAGTCTCGGCTTAATTTCTGTGGCCTGTTCCCATTTTGCATTTACGTTAGTGCCAAGGTACACATAAGATTCTACATGGTCAATTAGTATGTTACTTATCCGTAATTGTCGAGCAGGTTGTTGCTTTTTGCTTATCAGCATCCACTTTGTCTTCTTGAAGTTAAGGCTCAGGCCATATTCCTCACTAACTGAATAAACTCTTTCCATTACCTGTTGTAATTCGTCTATGGTACTGGCAAGGATCACCGTGTCGTCGGCATATCTTATATTGTTCGTTAACTCGCCATTTATTTTTATGCCCTTATTTGCATTTTCCATACATTTGTTAAATATTTCTTCGGAATAAATATTGAAGAGGAGTGGGGATAATATACACCCCTGACGGACACCTCTTTTGATCTGAACACTTTCAGTGAGTTCGTTGCCAATTTTTGCTCTTGCTGTTTGACCCCAGTATAGGTTTGCCACAATTCGAATGTCCTTGTCGTCAATACCTGTCTTTCGCAGAATATCTATCAATTGTTCATGATTGACATTGTCAAATGCTTTTCTAAAATCCACAAAGCACAAATACACGTCCTTATCAACGTTTCTACACCGCTGTAAAAGCACCTGGAAAGCGAAAATTGCTTCTCTAGTTCCAAGTGCTTTCCGAAAGCCAAACTGCGATCTATCAATATTTGACTCAAAATTTCGTTACGTCAGGAATTAAACAAAAATAATTTTCAAATAAGAAAAATGAAGTAGAAATGTAAATTTTTGCAAATGGGTTCTTTAACAGACATAATTATCACTGTTATACCCATGAAAATCTTCACTTATTTCGAGTTCACTTCCGTTTTAGACGTAGACCGATAATGTCGTACTTTTGATCCAACGAAATAAAATAGTTTAAAGAATATTTTTAAGCTATTTTTAAACTGTTTTACGTTTTTTTAATAAATTTTTTGTTTAACGTTGTTCTGTGTTTTAAAAGAAAATAAAACTCGTCAAGATACTCGTAGTTGCTTGTGTACAGAATATTAGACAAAAGTTGAAGTGCGTGAATGCCAAAAACTTGCAGGACAAATAACAATTGCTTTTTTATTCTGTGCTTAAAACAACAACCTATGCTATATAAAGAAACTTTATCTGCATCAATAGACGTAAAGATTTTTTTAATTTTAATTCTATCATCATCTATCAATTAACATTAGTAAACAATAATCCAGGATAGCAGTGGCGGCTGGTTAAATAATTTGATGTACCAAAATATAATTCCAAACATGCCAAATTATACACAATAACCAATTACACAATTCATTCATCCAACATATTCACAGCACACACACGTATTAAACACTACACCACATATGCCCACGTCATTTCTACCAACTCAACACCAATATACGATGTATCCGCAACAACTCAATAGTTAAGAAATGATAAAACTAAATCCCTATGGTAGATGATCCACAAAGCATAAAACAACCTTAGCTAGTATAAAAACCAAATAGTTACTTACAACAAAGAAACACAACTACTGAAACAATAGAAGATAATGGACACAACAGCGAGGAGGATGAAATACTGGCAGAAAATTAATTTCAAATTATTAAAAGTAAAAGGAAAAGTTAAAATTACAAATTCTATACGACAAAAAATAACAAAACCAACTTCAATCATAAGCAACAAATGCAGGGCACTCGGTAATGTAGATGAAGAGGAAAGTTTGCAGCAAGTACCTTTGGACAAAACTAAAAAGATCAACGTAAACATTCCACTTTTTATACTACGCGATGTAACAAATAAAGCGCAAGAGGTATTTTAATTCATCAATAAGTATACTTCAAAATACAAAAAACTCAAAAGACAAACTGAAAAGTCAAGTAACAAGTAAGGATTACAAAGTTCTCATAAAAGCGTTTGAACAAAATAAGATAGTTCTTCATACTTTTGTACTCCCTGAAAATTAATCCTTTAAAATCGTTTTAGAAAATATCCACTACAGTACTTCAATTTAGGTAATCCGAATAGCCCTTGCTATGAACGAAGGACATACGGTTACAAAAATCCTAAATGTTCATAGCAGGAAAAATAAGCAACACAAAAATTTATTCTTTATTGATCTCAAACGTAATGAAAACAACAAAGATATCTTTGGAATAAAAAACTAACTATATGCTAAAGTGTACTTACTTCGAAACATCTTATAAAAAAACCCATATAATACAATGTAAACGTTGTCAAAACTACGGTCACTCAATAAACCAATGCATATTATACACATTACTGTATAGATATGTTAAATATGCTGGAAATCGTGATTATCGGAATTGACGAACACTAGAAACATAATAATACTTAAGAGAACTCATTATTAACAAGAATTGATCTTATTACAACTAATAAGAATTGCTGAATGGAACACAAATGGACTTCTAAAACGTAGACAAGAAATCGAAAGGTACTTAGTCACTAATAAAGTAGACATTCTATTAAAAATTATATTATAAATTGTATTATAAAGTAGACATTCTATTATAGTATCTGAAAAGCACTTATTTGTCAGTGCACAATTTGAAATCACCTCGCATAAAGTCTACAACGCAGTACATCCTGATGCAGAAAGAAACCCTAGAGGCGGAGCAGCAATAACAATTAGAAATAATGTAAAACATTACAAACTACCAAAGATCGAAAAAGACTTTCTACAAGTAGCTTCAATTTACATAGAAGACAATTTTAGCCCACTATGCATTTCAGCAGTTTATTGTTCGCCAAATTATCAACCTAACAAGAATGGATTTGAAACACGTTTTAGATCATTATGACCCAGGTTTTCAGAGGGTGGCGACTCCAATTCATAACACCCGAGCTGGGGCTCAAGATTATCTCCTTGGGAAGAGATAGAGTCCTATACGATGTGGTGAAAAAATACAACTAAAATATCTCTCAACCTATAAACCAACTTCGAAACCTATAACCTATAACCTATAAACTAATCGAAATAGACTGCCCGATTTACTTGACTTTTTTATCTATAAAGGAATACCAAAATCATACCTGCACCAAAAATAGAATGAATATCTATCGTCAGATCCTTCACCAATCATTGGAGCAATAATGACAAATCCATCAGAAAAATGTCCACCTCCAAGACTGGAGTTAGACAAGGATGTGTTCTGTCGCCTCTGCTGTTTAATCTTTACTCCGAGTTTCTATTTAAAGAAGCATTGGAGGATTCCAAAGATGGAGTCAAGGTGAATGGCGTAAATATCAACAGTATCAGATACGCCGATGATACAGTGTTAATTGCGGATTCCGACGTAGGTCTACAACGACTCATCGACAACACCAACTCGACCTGTGAGCAATTTGGTATGAAAATAAACATTAAAAAAACCAAAGTGATGTCAATCCGAAAAAACCAAAACGTACCTCAACTTTGCACAATAAATGGGCACATTTTAGAACAGGTCAATAGATTTAAGTACCTGGGATGTTGGATCGATAGCAGCCTAAATCTTGATCTAGAAATAAGATCGAGAATAGAACAGGCCAGAAAATCTTTCGAAAAAATAAAAAAACTGCTTTGTGATTCTCGAATAAAACTCGAAATTCGACTACGTTTATCAAAATGCTACGTTTGGTCGACTCTTCTATATGCAGTTGAAACGTGGACCCTAAAAACATCAACCGTAAATAAATTGGAGGCCTTTGAAATGTGGATCTACCGGAGAATGCTCAAAATTTCATGGACATCGCATACCTCAAACGAAGAAGTGCTGCATAGAATAGGCAAGGAAAGAGAACTTTTTAACACAGTAAAAGTTAGAAAAACATCATACCTAGGCCACATACTGAGAAATAATAAGTACCAATATGCCCAACTTATAGTGAAAGGAAAAATCGAGGGAAAGAGAGGCCTAGGAAGGAAAAGACTATCGTGGCTCAGAAACATCCGACAATGGACAGGGCTAAATTTTGAACAGCTAATAAGAACAGCTGAAGATAGAGAAGATTTTAAAATTGTAGTAGCCAACCTCCATTGAGGAGAGGGCACTTAAAGAAGAAGAAGGCTAAAAAATAAAAGAGCAGACTGGAATATTTTCAAAGAAATCCTAAAAGAAAAACAGACCTAAAAATCATACTTAAACAATTATGAGAAATAAAAATAGCCATAGAAACATTAACAACACAAATATACAAAGATGCATGAGAATTTACAAAACATAACTTTGAACGAAAACGGTTCCGTAAGGATTCTCCAATAATAATAAAAACAAAAATATTAGAAAAAAATACTTAAAAATAAAAAATAAAAGAATTACAAAACAGAGCATTTCCTACAAAATCTGATAATCTAATCCAGATAGTGATTACTCATTGCGGAAAACCACAAATAAGCTAAAGCGGCCACAAAACCAAATTCCACCTTAAACACTTAAAGGTATTTCAGCTGCTAACGAAAGGGCTGAAGATGACGACATTTATAAATATTTAGAACGTCTCAATTAAATGAACCATTCACCCAAATTGGTAACTCCTAACGAAGTAAAAGGTCTAATAAAAAACTCAATAAAAAGATGTCACCTGGACATGATCTGGTAACGGCCGACATATTAAATAGTATACTTAGAAAAGAAATAAAAATATAACACTAATCGTAAGCTCGATACTAAGAACATGCTTTTTTTCTGCACAATGCACACCGAAAACCTTACGATTCCAAATTAAGATTCCAAATTTTTACATGAGATTACATCCTACCGACCCATTAGCCTATTATTATTTATGTAAAAAATCGCGGAGAAAGTCATTTCAAGTAGACTGACGACTGAACTACAGGACAACAATATCATAACCTAATTATTAGTTTGGTTTTTGCCAAAAACACGGCACAACTAAACAACTGCATAGGGTGGAAGAACAGATGTAATCAGTCTTCCAGAAAAAGAGCATTTGCAATGCCATTTTCCTGGGTGTTAGTCAAGCATTTGCCAAGGTCTGGCATCCAGAATTACTATTCAAACTAAAGAAAGCAATATCTCAACTACTATACCCGATACTAAAGTCATAATTTGAAGAAAGTCTATTTTATTCAAGATACGAAGAAAGTCCATCCACATCCACAATATCCACAACATAAATGCAGGGGTCCCGCAAGGCAGTGTCTTAAAACCAATTCCTACACAACCTCTACAGCTAATTTCCTAACTGGGAAAGAATTACAAACATACCATACAAACAGATAAAATATTACAACAAACGATACATTTAATTGAAATATGGACTAAGAAATGGAAGATTAAGATCAACGAAGCAAAATGGGTAACGTCGTATTTACTAAATGTCACAAAAAAATACCAAATATCCTAATGCATAACAAGAACATTCCCAAAGATGACAGGCACTGTAAAATATCTTGGATTACACCTTGACAAGAGGCTAACGTGGAGGACACAGATCTGGATAAAGAAAAAGCAATTAGGAATAAAATAAAAATAAACACTACTGGGTACTCGGCCAGAAATCTACTTTATCATTATCTAACAAAATATTAGTGTATAAAGCAATCATCTGGACACGTGGAATTAAAATGTGGGGAACTTTAGCAGATATCAGCATAGCAATACTAGAGCGATTTCAACCTAAGATTTTTCATGCCACCACTAATGCGCCATGGTCCATTCGAAATGAAGACATTTACAGGGATTTAAAGATCAAAACATAGTCATTGGACTAAAACTCTTGCTTATATATTATGTTAGTTTAACAAAAATGCTTATTGTTACATGTTTGTATGTAAAAAATTGTATTTTAAAACAAATAAAAAAAATCGATATCATCTTTCAGCTACACTATATAAAGAAGGTGGCTGTGATACCGTAATGGCATTACAGCAGCTTAGAGAAGATAAATGGACACAGAAATTCTTCCCCAATGATTGGAATATTGGAATACTTTGCACCATACACAAAAAGAAGATATCTTTAAATGTACTATCCACAGAGAAATTACGCTTCTAAATGAAGCTTATAAAATATTTTTCAAAGAACTAGGATAGTGCAGAACGGATATTAGGTAAATACCAGGCTGGTATTACCAGGCTTCAGAGGTGGTAAATCGACAATTCATCAGATTGCAACCCTAAAAAAATTTTACGATAAACACTGGAATGTGACATTGATACCCATCAAATATTTATAGACAAGAAAGCAGCCTACGACTCTGTGAATAGAAATGTTCAAAGCAATGAACGGGCTAGGAATACCAAATCAGTTGGTAAATTTAACAAAACTAACTTTTGAAAAAGTTGAATGTAGAGTACGAATTCAGGGGGAACTGTCTTAACCTTTTAAAACAAATAACAAGCTACGCCAACGAGACCCTCTCTCCTATATAATGTTTAATATGGCTCTGGAAAAAGTAATACGTATGTCACAAATTACAACCACTGGTTCAATTATAATAAATTAGTGCAAATACTGGCCTATGCTGATGATATCAATATTGTTGGGAGAACATACGAGGGGGTTTTATGATTTTAAAATGGGTTTAATAATAAACACCAAAAAAACGAAGTATATGAAAATAAGCACGCAACCACAAATCCTACGACACTTGTTATAATAGAAAACGACGTCATCGAAGCAGTAAACGAATCTGTATACCTGGGAGCTCTCCTTAATACTAAAAAGAATACTACCGCAGAGATAAGCCGCAGAATTTGCAGGCCTACCAGATGCTATTTTGGGCTCAATCTCCTCCTTAAATCCACAATTATATCGAGAAATACAAAAATAAAACTCTACAAAACAATACTACCCCAATCCTAATATATGGTTAAGAGACCTGGACTCTAACAAAAAATAATGAAAACATGTTGGGATGATTCAAAAGAAAAGTACTAAGGCGAATCTATGGAGCAGTGAATGACAGTGGAGTGTGGAGAAACCGATACAACTTAAAACTTTATAGAATATACCAGGAGCCTGATATTGTAAAACATATTAAGATAGGTAACTCTGAGGTGGATAGAGCATGTAATGAGGATGGAACAAAATGACCCAGCTAGAAAAACGCTCCTTGATAAACCGATTGGTCAGAGAAAAGCAAGACCCAGAATCACGTTCCTTAATAACATCGATGAAGACATGAGAAATATGGGAATACGTGCTTAACAGAGCAAGGCGATGGATAGGGGCGACTGGAGGGAAATTATTGTGGAGGCTAAGACCCACGCAGGGTTCTAAACCAGAATAATGATAATAAAAAAAAATTTAGAAACGCCCTAGAACAGGTGGTCGTTGAATGTTTCGGTAGGTTTTTAACAGACTATTTGCTGTCTTGTTAGAGGATGTTCTTTTGGGAATTAAACATGTGGTTTCAACATGATGGAGCACCAATACATCATACAATAAATGCTCCGCGTGTGCTAAATAAAAACTACAGCAACGGTTGGATCAGATACGGTACTGTGGAATGCCCCCCCCTAAGATATCCAGGACTTATTACACTGAACTATTTTTTTGGGTTACATCGAAAAAAGAGTATACAAAGACAAACCGATAACATTAGGTAACTAAAAATTCATATAAAAGAAGCCTTTGCCATCATTGGACATAAAATGAAAGACGTTTGATAGTCCTTTATCAACCGTATACGACTACGCCTTAAACATAATGGGCAACATTTTGACCATTTATTAACATAGTTAGTAATGCAGTTCTAAATATAGTTTAAAGGTTAGGTAAATATTGAGGTAAAAGAAAACCAGAGGTTTGACCTCTTTTTGTCACCACATACAAATTTTTGTTAATACTATTTTATATATTTTTTTCGAAAAATATTATTTTTTGTCATATAATTGCAGTTTTACACAGTGTATTATTTTAATCTCTTTATAATTCTATTTTAGATGATATTTTCAAATTCTTTTCTTAATTATGTGATTAGAGATGAACGAGCTAAATAAATCTCATTGGCCTGATATTCAGTAGTTTCTCGATCTTAATAATTTCTCTATACTCAAATCGCATCTATGAAATACTATCTGTCTAATGTATCTAAGTATATATACAATATTTAAATTACAAACAAGTCAAATCATCCAAAAGATTATAGATCTTTGTATATTATAAGATTTAAAATATGAATTATATTTAAAGTATTTTCTCTTATTTTGACCGAACAATGATGATAATTAATTACAAAATAATCAAAATACTTCAAGGAACAGTTATGTATATAATTAAAATGAAATATTTGAAACATCTTGTTTAATAGGGATAAAAAATTTATCGCAAATTGAAGCTACTTTGTCTTCTAAATGAATCAATATCGTTTACTATGTGTTCCGGTATGTGTTAGAATTCCGGAGCCAATCTGCGTGTTATACGGTTAACAGTAAAATTCAGGTCATTTATTTAAAAAATGCCTTTCATTTATAATTGAAATTAGCTTTTATTTGTACACGGAAATGGGTTTTAAATTGAAGCACAATTTATAGACAAGCTAAAGTAAAACGAACAAAGTTAAAACTCTCATAAAATCACGATATTTTGTTCACCGTAAAACATTGGTAGTCTTCACTTATGGTTAGATTTATTAGCAATTTTCACATCCTACCAAGATCTTATTTAAATAATTATTTTTGTTTGATTATGACATGCAATATAAGTATATAATTAAAATATTTATATGCCCAAAATACGCTAATATGTCCTTCATTAACGCGAAGTTTTATCAATGCGATTAGGTTTTTTACGAAAGCTTACTATATACCTTTTTATCTTTTTGCACTCATTGTGTCCTATGGAGGTTGCTGATCAACATAACTATTTGCATTTTTGAAACTGCTGCACAGAATAATTCGGCCGAGGTTATTCCGAGCCAACCAGGAACGTTTTGCAGCCCGGAAATTTTTCTAGGAACTCGGCCAAGGAACTTATGTTTTCTCATCTTTATTGAAAATATAATTTGTGGTTTAATAATGAGTCTTTCCAACACTGCATGATTTGTTACTCCAGTTACTCCATTAGTTTAGTGTCCAGCTTTCTTTCCAAACAGAATAAGGTTATCGGTAATATAAAACACCGAACCTAAAATTGTTTTCAACTTCTTTTGAAACGACGATCATTTTGGTTTTCCTGATATGGATATATACACCGTGCCTCATACTTATCATAGATATATTATTAAAGAATCTCTGGAGGTCTTCCAAATTGTTTGCTATTATAGCTGTTAGGTCAGTATATCTCATCTTGTTGATTACATTTATCGCAATTCTAGCTGACTCATCTTCCAATCCTTTACAGAAAATATTGGCAAGAGAATCGGTCCCTGCCGTTCGCCCTTCTAAATAATCACTTCCCCTGACAGGGAGCCTGCGAATTTTATTCTTGCCGTTTGACTCCAGTGTAATATTTGAACATATTGATAATTAATGTTTAGTCATTGTTTGATTTCCAGTAGTTTCTTATTCTTAACATTGTCAAAGGCCTAAGTATAGTCAATGAAGCAGACATGCATATCTTGGATATTATTTGTGCATCTTTTAGCCAGTATTTCGAGTATGTATTCTTCTTCTTGATCTGCCTATCCGTTACGAATGTTGGCGATCATCATGGCAACCTTTATCTTATCTACAGCAGCGCGGAAAAGCTGCACAGATGTTGTATTGAACCAGATTCTGAGGTTCTTTAACCAAGATGTTCTTCTTCTTCCTGGACCTCGTTTTCCAAATATTTTTCCTTGCTGGATGACTTGAAGGAGAGCATATCTGGATTCATTTCGCATAATATGTCCGAAGAACTGTAACTTTGGAGATTTGATGGTGGTCAGTACCTCTCCGATCTTATTCATTCTTCTGAGCACCTCCTTATTTGTGACTCGGTCAGTCCACGGGATCGAGTATGTATAATTCGTAGGAAAAAGGTCTTCCTACGTATTGTACGTCATGCGTTATTAACGCCAGTACGCCAGTAATCATCACAGTTGGTACGACGGGGCTTGTATGGTATGTTGACAAAGGGAGAGATGGGCCAGCCATTTTTTTGGAGTTATTTTGTATTAGTTCTGTAGTAGTTTTGTTTATAAAATTGAACAAATCCATCAAAACAGATATAGATTGGTCATCGAGTATTTTTAAGATTTCACAATAATATTGACTTGATCTTACTGTGTTAGCACTTTTGGCTATTTTATTGGCTTGTTTTACCTCATTAGGTGTTATTTTTTTTTTAATTAGAAGTCACATCCACCAAACCGTTATTAGCGACGAAACAATAGATAAATAACAAAAGTGAATAACTACAGATTATAGAAAATGTTTGTAGATCTTAGATATTTAACTATATTACCATAGGAATAGTTTTGACCTAGAGCTTTTGCTTGAGACTTTGGGATATTTACACAATTTATTAAAAAGTTTTTGACTGTTATCGAACGTTACACTTATCACATACGGCTAGGTTATTCTTTGTGAAACGATAAGAGTGTGTTAACTTGGTAAATCCTAGACGTAAATGCACAACCACAATTTGTTCACACCTGTTAAGCAACGATCGTTCAAGATGAACTGATCTTGAATCATATCTTAGACGCATGGTGGTATTATGCTGGGTATCTATCTATATAATTTTTGTGTGGGTGCTTCTCAGCTTTTCAACTGTTTAAACGAGAGTATTCTATCTTGTCTAGGGTGACGATGAATATTTGATATAATGTGTCGTTTGTTTAGTTTTTAGTTTTTTTAAAGTAATAATAATTTTAGTAGTACTTATACTGTAACGTAATATTTTGTAATGTATTTTTTTTTACTTTTTAAAGTTTTTTTACTTGTCAACTTGTCAAACACAAAACTGTTTATGTATTTTACCAAAATAAAATTATATTTTATTCAATTGGCAGGAGGTTCTTTTTTTACTGCAATCTGCTATATTCTGCAATCTGTTATGATCTAAATGCGTTTTTAAATAAAACAACGTAGTGAAAAAATAATATGCAAATTAATTTAAACATATTCAGTAAATACTAAAATTCATGTCGTCTATTTACTCAGAAAATAAAAAATGTAACAAGAGTCAAGGAGACAATTGTATTAATGAAATAAAAGCAGATGATTCATTGTCGTTTCTTGTATTTATTTTTCATTATGATTAAAGTGGGACTTTTCTTAATTTAAAATTTAAAAAAAACACAAGAAAGACAGAGAAGAGGAAATGTGATCTGTTTTTATTTCATTAAATATAATTGAGAGGACATCTCATTCTCGATGATGAGTTCGGATAATTGAGATCTCTGTTCTCTTTATTTTTAAAGATCTAAGTACACCAGAAAGTTAATAAAAATTTTATATTTGAGTTATGACTTACATTTCGTTGACTAGTTTTTTTTAATTCAAAGTTACAGGATCTTTCATAATAACAAACGAGGCAATTTCTCAAGAACAAAGAAAAAAATATACAGAACGATGTTTGACTAGATGATATTCCTAGAGAAGTGTGAACGACATTGGCAGAAAATAGGAGCAAGTTGTTTAACATGATTTGATAGAATTATGCAAGTGATACAAATGACACAAATTAACCTTTAACTACGGGCTACGGTGTACTCAGTACACCAGTCGCACTAAATTGGCCGCTATTTCTGATAAGCACTGGTTGCGCACGTGTCCCTCTACCTAACCTATCTCTGATGTGTCAGCTATAAACCTCAACAGTTGTAAAATTGATTGCTGCAGAGATAGACTGACGGTTGGAAAAATTCAGGAGAAGTTTACCAGTGGTGTATGTAGTACACCAAGCACCTAGTTATGTAAGTAAATTTTGTGAGATTTATATTACGTTTATCTACTAAAAAATAGCATTGTTAATTTATTGTTAATATGTATATTATATGTAACAAAAGCTAGACATTTTGCAACGTTTTGAATAAAAGAATTTGTAATTTGTTAGTAAAATTTTAATAAAACTTTCATTTTATTATAATAAAACTAGTTTTATGATAATACATTTGATCAAATATTTTATTTTAGCATTTTCTCATAACTTAATATACCGTTATCTATTTGGATATTTGTGAGTACCTATTATTGGACTATTTAACGAACTTCTAGTTGTTTTTGTGGTCTTGTTTTTTCATGTTCTTTCTTCCATAGCAATACGGTCATGTCTCTTTGAAATATTAATTAGAAATAAATAATAAAAATTACAAACGTTGCCTCTATATATTTCTCGTAACGTTTATAAATCGAGAGGTACTACAAAATATTTACTTTGCAGGGATCGTGTACCAGTAAGAAATCCCCAAAAACTCTCAGAAGATGAACTTAGAGCTATGGCTCAAGCTATATTTGAGGAAGAATCTGATGAAGATGTTGGTGGAGACCCAGATACTTCAGACGACCAGCTAATAGAAAAAACGGAGCACGACACCGAATCAGAAGTTGATCTGAATGACGAAAATCAATATACGATTGACTCGGACACAAACAGTAACATTGAAAACAGTTCAGATCTTGATTAAGACAATGATTATTTTATAGCAAAAGACAGAAAAACTAAATGGTATAAGAAATCTCTTCTTAGCAAATTTACTAAAACTCCTTCAAAAAATATTGTCAAGATATTTCCTGGGCCAACAGTTTGTGCGAGAGATGTTACTACGGAACTAAGTGCTTTTGAAAAACTCTTTACAAATGAAATCATAGAAAATATAGTTGAATGTACAAATTTGCAGATTGCAAAAATGCGATTAACGGCCAAGACGGGCTAAAGATACGACTAAACAGGAAATCATTAACAGGCATTATTAGGATTATTATTTCTTGCAGGGACTAAAAAACAAAATCATACACACTTCCTCGAATTGTGGACAAAAGATGGTACCGGCTCAGAAATCTTTCGAGCCTGTATGAGCGCAGATCGATTTTTATTTTTGCTTGCTGCTCTTAGGTTTGACAACAAATATACTCGAAAGGACCGAAAATCAATTAACAAACTTGCTGCCATTCGCTTTACTCTTGATACGTTTATGAAAAACTGTAGCAGCAACTATTCCTTGGGAGAAGAAATGACTATCGATGAAATGTTGATACCTTTTAGAGGTAGATGCAACTTTGTGCAATACATTCCAAGTAAACCTGCAAAGTATGGCTTAAAAGTGTTTGTGTTATGTGACGCGCAGACCTTTTATGTCACCAATTTTGAGGTGTATTGTGGTCAACAACCGGAAGGGCCCTACAAAAAATCTAACACACCAACGGATATTACCCATCGCCTGCTTCAACCTTGGAAAGGTAAAAACCGTAATTTAACATGCGACAATTGGTATACGGGTTATCCGTTGGCAATTGACCTTTTGAAGGAAAAGATAACGATGGTTGGCACACTTAAACGAAATAAAAGGGAACTACCTCCAGAGTTTTTACCAAGAAAAAACACACCAATTGGATCATCCACTTTTGGTTTTCAAAAAGAAGTTACCATTGTATCCTACACACCAAAAAAAAATAAAGCTGTCATTCTCCTATCTACCATGCACAGTAATTCTACAGTAGATCCCGAAACAGAAAAACCAATGATAATTTTAGACTATAATTCACATAAAGGAGGCGTAGACACTGTAGACAAAATGTGCAGTACCTATTCGGTATCCCGAAGAACACGAAGATGGCCAATGGCATTGTTTTTTCAACTCCTGAATATTACCGGAATTAACAGCCAGATCCTGTACAATGCTGCCAACATCGACAATCCTCAAAAATATAGAAGAGTTTTTCTAAAAGAATTAACATTGGCATTGATAAAACCTCATCTTTCTGAGAGGGCGGAAATACAGAGTTTACCTTTGGATTTAAAAATATTCTTGAAGAAATACAAAAACGTACAAGACGACCACGATGAAGAACCACCAGCAAAAAAACGGGGGAGGTGCCATTGTTGTGGAAGGAGCAAAAATAGAGTTACAACAATATCTTGCAACAAATGTAATAGAATGGTTTGTAAAGAGCACTCTGTTACAATTTGTGCAAATTGTAATTTAGTAGACGCAAACGAGGAAGAAAACGAAAGTGAATAGCACACATATTCTCAAATATGTTCATTTGTGAATGATTATTTACTCCTAGTTTTTAGATTTATATACTAGTTTTATAATATTTTTAATGTTAAGCTAATATACAAGAATCTCAAAAAGGTTATTTTTAGAGAAAAAGAAGTGGTTTTTGAAAAAGAAGAGTTTTTGTTCTTATATTTGTTGCCAATCTTTATATTTTCGTTATGTATTATTTTTTATGTTAAGACATTCTCTTAAATATATGCCTACATTTATTATATACAATATATGTACTAAAAATACCTAGTTGTGGCTTTTATTTGCGTTTTTAGTCGGTGGTGTACAGAATACACCGCGCACGTAGTTATGACTAATGGAGGGGCGCCCGTAGTTAAAGGTTAAGAAGTTGTATCTTAGTAACCGTTTACAGAAATAAAGTAGATGTTAAACAATGTACAAACTACTAAGCCATAAAATTACTTAGTTGTTACAATAAAATATTAGAGAAATTAGTTGATAGGCAGACGTGAATACACCGAAATATGCGAACATATATTTGGATTTATGCAAGGCAGCCCAACATTAGATTTTCACTTTAACAGAAAGATAAGTAAATAAAGGATCAAACTGAAGCTTCTGATATTCATATTTATTTTGGAGAAGTAAATATTACGATACCTTAAAGCCTCTGTCATACATAATGCGATCTGTCACGGCTGGCAGTGATGTCTGACCGAAAGCGACAAGCGATCTACTTGTATTATACAGTATTGCAATATCTTTATTTTACATAGTGCGATCTGTTGCATCGATCCAGTCTGGATTGCTTGTATAAAATTACAGATTGATCGCTCGATTTGTTTGGTAAAATAAATGAAGAAACCTAGTAACTCATCGAAAAAGTACGTAAATATGTGTATTTATTGGATACTTCCCATAAGTACTATAAAAATGCAGTAAAAAATAGACGCATGGAATGAAGTAGCTGCAGGACTGAATATTACAAGTAAGTATTGCTTTAATTTTACACAAATAACTTATTTGTAAAAGAACACTGTTAAAATATAATTATTTTATTATTATGAATATAATAATAATAAAATTTAACTACTTAATTTTAAATAAAACTGGAAGTAACCATGATAAATTTAATTTTTTATTTTTAGTCGATCTTCGGTCAAAGTAGTCTGCAAATTATTTACGAACTTTAATTGAAGCATTGGCTGACCTTCGGCTAGTTAACCTAGTTTCCACGAATTCATGTAGAGGCCCGCATTCTTCTTGAGTATAAAAATTACCACGATCTGTTTGCTCAAAAGAAATCAATCACTGTATCGCTCACAAAGATATTGCGTCCTATGTGAGCCGTCCAAACAGCCGGCCGCGACAGATCACGTTCTGTGTGTCCGAGTCTTATGTTTATTTGACCATCTAGTTTATTGCCTACCATCTAGTACTATTAGTATCTTCCTCTTGGGGTGCCATGTTCAAGCATCGGATTGTCTTATTACCGAGTGACTGGAATGCTCCAGGCTCGGTAGCTCTTCTTCTTCTGTCTGCGCTCTGCTTGATTATCGTGCAAGGACTATCAAATTGGCTATATTAATTTTGTTGACGCCAGCTCGGAAAAGGGATGCACAGGATCTATTTAAACATTCCCTCACGTTTCTAAGCCATGATCCTCTTCTTCGACCTGGCCGTCTTCTTCTGTCTATCTTGCCTTGTGTTATTAATGAAGTATATATATTTATATATATATATATATATATATATATATATATATATAAATATCTATATATATATATATATATTTATATATATATATATATATATATATATATATATATTTATATATATATATATATATATATATATATATAAATATCTATATATATATATATATATATTTATATATATATATATATATATATATATATATATATATATATCTATATATATATATATATATATATATATATATATATATATATATATATATATATATATGTATATATATATATAGAGAGAGAGAGAGAGAGAGAGCCGCATAATATTGCACCGAGATAAAGAAGCCCCCAACAATTATAGAGATATAAATCTACTGACCACGGCACTTGAGAGATGAACAACAAGGAATTAGCTCCGGAAGATCCTGCATAGGCGCCGTATTTATACTAAGACAAATCACAGAAAAGACTATCGAGTACAATGAATCAGAATATTTATGTTTTATAGACCTGACAAAGGCTTTCGATCGCATCCAAGTCAAAGACGTCTTACACCTACTGTATAAAAGAAACATACCAATCAATATTTTACAAAATATCGAAAACATCTACTTTCATAATCGAACACAAGCAAAGATAAATGGAAAACTAACACAGTGTATACCAGTACAAATCGGAGTCAGACAGGGTGACTCGTTAAGCCCACTTGTCTTTATTATAATAATGGACGAAATCATACAAGCAGTACGAAAAGGTCATGAGTACAGAATGGGGAACAAAGAAATCCAAATATTATGTTATGCAGACGGCGCAGTATTCATCGTCGAGATAGAGGACAAGCTCCAAAGATTAACACACATCTTCAATACAACAGCCAAGAAATACAATATAATAATATCAGAAGAAATAACCAAATGTATGACAACATCTAAATACCCACTACAATGTAAAATCTAAATCGATGGAAAAATAATAAAGCAGGAAACAAGGTATAGATATCTGAAAATAGATATAACTAGTTAGGGAGATGTTAAAGAAGAAGTACGACAACAAAGCTTTAAATAAGTAAAGCGGCACGACCTCTTAATAACACAATCTGGAAGAACAAACACCTAAGACAAGACACAAAACTAAGAATCTATAAAGCAGCAATTAGACCTATATTAACATACACGGCGGAGACAAGACCTGACATATCTAAAACGAGACGACTACTAGAAAGAACAGAGATGAAAATACTTCGAAAAGTCTGTTAGATACGAGAAGAAGCAAAAAAATAAGAAAAGCATGCAACATAGAAGACATAATTGGATTGGTGACAACATGGAAACAGGATTGGAACGAACACATTGGTAGAATGGTAGAGGATAAGATAGTACGAATAGCTGGAGATATCTCACCGAATGGACGAAGAAGTATTGGCATACCAAGAAAAAGATGGTTTAATATTTTAAACCATTTAGGAGGTTAATATTAAAGAAGAAACAAGCTTTAAGCCTACATACATACAAAAGAAGCATAGCATTGCCAAAATATTCTAGTTTGCGATTTTTTATTGTTCTAACCACTTTCATAACTTTTCCCATCCGCTGCTAAACAACCTTAATACGAACTCAATCTACTTAACTTATTCGTAGAATTCTCCGATACACCGAGATTTCAAAGGCTTTAAATATTCTTAGAGTAGCTTTAAGTATCCGTTAGAGTCAAACCTTCGACATCATATAAAAGAATAGAGAATACATAACATCTTACTTATCAAATTTTCAGTCTCAAAGTAATATTGTTTTCACATAAAACTTTCTTTATCTTAAAAAATGCAGCTCTGCATTTTTTCAACAACCAAAATAAGCGATATTGTTGGTTCTCTCCAGTTGTTCTCCATAAGCTGTTACCTCTTGTGTTTGTATTAGCGTTTTACTGAAAACCATCACCTTTGTCTTTGTGGTGTTTACCTTTATTCCGTATTTATCACACGTTGTGATAATTCGATTAATCATAACTTTCCTATGTCATAAGTTCTTTATAACTATTTTCTATTAACACCGTGTCATTTGTATTTCGTCTTACTTTTATTCGTATTTAAAGTTCTTTAGAATTATCCTGGCCAATCTTGATGTTTGACTGTTAATGTCAGTCAAGATTTTTAGTGAAGTGTTAATCATTATCATCAATACCTACCTGCTCAAAAATAGCTATCATTTTAGTGTGTTTTAACAAATCAAAGGACTTTTCAAAGTCAACAAACACATACTAACCGGATGGCCGACATCCCTGCATCTCTGTACCATAACTTGAATACGAGTACTAAATAGTGCTTCTCTGATTTCAAGGTAATTGCAGAATCCAAACTGCATGTCACTAAGTTGTTCTTCAATTTTTTGGTACATTCTTGAATTCAAAATGTAAAGAAATATTTTTAATTCATGTCTCATTAGGCTGATCGTCGGTAGTCACTACATCTTTTTGCATGTGCTTTTTTAGGTATCGTCAAAAAAGTCGGCAACAATCAATTCGTTGGTATATAGTCAGTTCCATAAGTTTTATTAAAACGGTGAAAGAGAGATCTTTTTAGTTGACTTTCTAAGCACTTTATTATTTTACTTAGTATTTCATCTAGCCTTGTCGCTTCTCTGGTATCTGCTTATCTTATAGCTTGTTCAATTTCGTGTAGAGTAGTAACGATTATTTTGCCTACCATATTTGGATCATTATAGGGGTTTTAAAATTGGGGGCAGAAATCACTGGGGTGGAGATAGGGTAAGCAAAACCTACTCCCTACTGGAATGAGGTAATTAAAAAAATGATTCAAAAAGGGGTACTTACATGGAAATCTGGACAACACAACATAAGAAGGTTCTTAAGCCATTTCAAATGGACGCCGCTTACAAAAATCTTTCTGCTGGATGAAAGAAAGTCTTTTCTTTCCTGAAAAATACAAAAAAAGGTTTAGAAACATTTTTAAAAGGAAATAATAACTTGGTGGGTCTTGGCCTGCTTAAGGATAAGTCTCCATTCTCTCCCATTCTTGCCATTTCATCTATTCTTTGGTTATAAATATGTTTTGGCAGCCCCATATCATTCATTCTCTCTATGTCACCTAACTACCGCAGCCGGTTTATTTTGATGGACCTAATAATATCAGGTCTGTCATACAGGCGATAAAGTTCGAAATTATAGCGTTACGCCATAATCCGCTCTCCTGTATTCCTCCATAGATATGCCTGAAGATTTTACGTTCAAAGCATCTTAAACGTTCTTCATCGCTCTTTGCCGTCGTCCATGTTTTCGACGCGTAGGTGAGGGTACAGAACTCTTGATAAGTGAAATCATATAATAGAAGTATAACTTCTTACCTGCGTACAAAGTACACACATATTCTTTTTTTTATAATAGACTGGCACTGCACTTTGACAACAAATAGTAAGTAAATTCGTACTCATAACTTGACTTTGTCGTTAAATTCACGAATTCACGATTTTCGAAATACGTTTATTTCGAAAACGGTGTACTTTTTTGATTTGAAACAGGAATACCTTTTGTGTGTAGAATTGAATGTTATTTCATGTTTGTTTTCCTAGAATATTTATACAGGGCGGACAAAAAAATTATGGCCACATTAATAAACCAATGTTATAGTAGGTGTCGCCATCTAGTGTCAATGGTAAAACTAATATTGTTTTCATATTAAGCATACTAAATAATAGCAAGATACCAAATTTCACTTAAATCCGTTAGATAGTTTTTAATAAATCCCCAAAAATAATATAAAAAAATATTAATGAATCACCCTGTAGAACGAAAACTAGCAACATTTTGTCTAAGTAATTTGAGCTTAGACGCTTTATTTTGATGTCATCTATCACCCATTAGCTAATGTCTAATTAATTATGGGACACCCAGTAGTGTTGAAAGTGTCGACCGATGTAAAATGTGTCGATGTATTGTGTGCTACAGAATTTTCAGTGATCTTAAAAGAAAATTGTCTTCACCAAAAACTTCATGTTATTTCTATTTTGGAACAAGCAGTTAATTCTAATATGTCAGCTGTTTTTTTGATACACCCTAATCCAGAAAGTACGATTGAATGGTAATTTCCTTTGATATTTTTTAATAATCAGTTATTCTTAAAAGATTTAATAAATATTAATAAAAAGATTGGTGTAAGCACATACTCATGATTAAGTCTTCTACTCCCAATCCGTTATAGGTTTCGCTGTTTACCAACAGTTACAGCATCTTTAGGCCCTCAAGAAACTATGGCTAACATACATACTGTATATAAATCAATGTGTATATGACTAAACAAACAAACAATTGAGGAGGTCTGATGTAAAAGGGTTTAAGTGCAGTTTTGATAGTTCTGAGATAATCAGCGTCAAAGTTGTTTGAGTTTTATAAATTCTAGGAATGGTGAAACTAAAATATGTCTAGTGTAGAATGTTCTATATAATGATAAAAATATAAGGTTATATTATTACTCTTACTATATTATTCCTTTTTATTTCAATTATTGAAAAAATGTACTTGAATCAGGACATGGTGTTTATAAATGTTACTGGTAAAACGGTTCAAGTGCAGATGTTAGCTATTACTAATAATTTTTAAGTATTTAACGAAACTGTATTTTTTAAACTTTTAAGCACAGTATCATTCGTAATCCGACTCTAAGAAAATATCTTCTTCGGCATCGTTCCTGTCAGCGTTCAACTGATTCTGCTGATTCCAGTTTGGCATCTGCCGTTGATGTTCCAGTATGTTTTAAATTTCGGTGAAAGAAGTGGTGACATAAGAAACTGTAGTCCAAGATGCTTATTAAATTTTAATATTTAACATCCTTAATTGGTAGCGTCGGGTCATTAATAGGGTTTAATTTGGAGAGCTGAAAAGATGGACGTTCACTTTATGCTTTTCCCATACTCATCCAAAACTCAATATTCTGGTTTAAAGAATTGGTTTAACCAAGAAATACTGCGCTATTGTATTCTTTGACCAATGGAATCCTTTTTGGGATTTTTCATTATTTCATGTAGGATCGAAAACGAGTAAAAATCTTCTGTCATCATGATGTAAACCACAATCTTTGAGAATGTATTTTTTAACACACGTTCCCAATTTGCTGAAACGAAAATTTGAGAAATTTGTCGTTTCTTCTTTTCTATTAAACAAAAACTACGGTCAAACTCCATGTAGGTGTGACCAGGTTTCAGAAACTTGTGATGGATTTCGGGATGTGAGTAGCTTGAACCATGAAGGAGAACAGTTTGCAGATGTTTTTGTTTTTATTCTGACCTCTGCAAGAGTCACTATATGCAACTATCTTTGTTACCTTGGGGGTAGACAGCTGATAAATTTTATCAGACGTGAGCCTATTTCCTATGAATCTCTTGCTGCAATTGTTTCATTCCATAAAAAATTTGTCCAGTAAGTAAGTTGTTTATATACAAAAATTGTACGTCCATAGTTGACAAAGGTAAAATACCTTGGACGTAGTTACTAGTGGCGTTGACAATGTCTGTTGCAAATCGAAACAAATAACGGCAGTATTCTCAAAATTTTTGTATTTTTCAATATCTTATGTTTTAGAATCGTTTGCTTTCTTATCTTTTCTCTAATGTAGTTCTAAATTCCGTTTAGCGTTTGAAATGGTTTCCTTATTTTCAGAATAATTTATCAAGTTTTGAAAATTGTCACAGCGACTACATGTATCACTATAAGGCTTGTGAAATTTTAAATTGGACTCTGCGTTGAAGATAAATCAATAATACGATTCTTTCACAGGTTCTTATGTTGTTCATTACAGAATTCCTTACATAGATTATACATCTTACTAATATTCAAATCGCCAGGAACTTATTTAGTATTGAGATTATCTTTTCTTGAATAATGGCTCTAATATTTTAAAAACATCTTAATGTGGGAAATCACCACATTTTTGGATGATTGTACAATTTTGTTTGAGGGTTTCTTCTTCCCTCGTTTATCAGTATCACTTATTCCGAACTCCGATATTTTTGAACAAACAACCTGTATTCTGCGCACAGAAATGTCAAAAGTACGTAAGAAAAACGTTTTATAGACACGTTTTGTGAGCAAACTTATTATTGTGCTGTAGTTTTTCTTTATGAAAGCTTCTTCGTTGTGTCTTGCTGGGCCAACCTTTTTATCCAGGCGGAGAGAAATGCTGTTTTCAGATCGTACGAAGGTTATACGGTCATCGCATGAAGGTATGAGTGTCAACTTTTATAAATCTTCCAAAAAAACCCAATGCGAGAAAGTGCGAAGACTATAGAATTATAAGCCTTATGAGCCATTTACTTAAAACATTTCTAAAGGTGATTCACAAAAGAATATATACAAAATGTGAGGAACAACTAACAAGAACACAATTCGGATTTCGTGATGCTCTGGGAACACGGGAGGCCCGTTTTGCTATACAGGTGCTATTTCAGAGATGCAGGGATGTGAATTGTGACATATACGTATGCTTTATAGATTACCAAAAGGCATTTGACAGAGTAAAACATGACAAATTAATCACTCTAATGCAAGAAATTGGAATTGACAACAAAGATCTTAGAATTATCAGAAACATTTACTACAATCAAACGGCCAAAATCGAAATAGAAGACCAGTTATCTGATAAAATTGCAATAGAACGTGGAGTACGACAGGGCTGTATTTTGTCTCCATTGTTGTTCAACATTTATTCTGAATGAGTATTTAAGGAAGCTTTAGACGGTTGTGCGAAAGGAATACTAATAAACGGTTAATGGTTAAATAACATTAGATATGCAGATGACACTATAGTTTTTGCCGATAATCTGAATGACTTACAGATATTAACAAATCGCATAACAGAAGTCAGCAACAGATACGGACTAGCTCTTAACATAAAGAAAACCAAATTTATGACAATTAGTAAAAAACCAATACTAAACGCTCAACTGACAATCAACCAACAGAATATCGAAAGAGTCGAGCAATATACATATCTAGGCACCAATTTAAATAGGCAATGGGACGACTCAACAGATATTAAACAGCGAATAATAAAAGCAAAAGCAGCATTCGTTATAATGAGAACCATTTTCAACAGTCGAGACATATCATTAAAAACAAAATGCCGTCTATTGAACTGCTACATATTCACAGTTCTGCTCTACGAAATGAAAGCATGGACACTGACTGTTGCATCTATGAATCGGCTCGAAGCTTTCGAAATGTGGTGTTATAGGCGCATCTTACGTATATCCTGGGTTGACAGAGTTACTAATGTGGAGGTCCTGCGTTGAATGGGGAAAGAATGTGAAATTCTCATGACCGTCAAAACTAAAAAGTTGGAATATCTAGGACATGTAATGAGAAATCAAGAACGTTACGGCCTTCTCCAGCTGATTCTCCAAGGGAAAGTAAATGGTAAGAGAGGACCGGGAAGAAGACGCATTTCCTGGCTTCAAAATTTACGAGGTATAACACGACTACCACTGAACTGTTCCGCGCTGCAATAAATAAAGTAAAGATAGCCGTGATGATCGCCAACATCCGGAACGGATAGGCACTTTAAGAAGAAGAAGATGAAGGTCATCATAAAATGTTTGAAATATTTTGCGTCTATCTGTTTTATTAATATTCTCGTTGCAGTGAAACCGACATGGTCATAGATTTTCAGTTCTCTGGCATTCTAGGGTTTATTTTTTCGTCCGAGATACGCTTTCCCTTCAGGTCGCATTTTCTATGTTATGTTGTCTTTTTTAAATTTTGGGGTCTCGCTTACATTTTCCTGTTATTTAAGGAGTAATATCTAAATGGTCATTGTTCTCCGAGAAAAGCTCGTTAACCTCTTTGTCATCATTCGCTTGTTCTAATTTATCCGGTATATCATCTGAATCGTCGTCGGTTTGGAAAGGATCAGACTCTTCTGCAACAAATACGAAATATTGAATTTTATAGAAAACCCCAGTGCAGGTGCGTGACAGTGGCGGATGTAGACGTTTGCCTTGGGATGAGAAATTTGCCTTAGGGGGAAACTTTCAATGAAACACCAACCAAAGACATAGAAAAAATAAACTTAAATTACATAAAATATATAAATAATACCTTATATGCAGTAAAAATATCCTTATTTTTTATAAATTAACGGGTTTTTTTGGGTTAAATTTGTCTGTCTGTGGTTTAAGTTTCATGTCAGCTAATATATTTTTGTGTTTCAACAATTTTTTTCTTTAATTTTGGACCTTGTTAGGGGGGAAATTTCCACATTTTCCCTCCCAGTAGATCCGCCATTGATGCGTGGATCTTTTATTATTTCCATTTTTTACTTTCAACTTACAACAAAACATAACCTATCAACTCAAAAACTAGATTTTATCATGTTAAGTAATTTGATTTAATTTACTTATCAGTCCAACGGCTATCTATAGTGTAACTACAACTTGCACGTTGCATATTACTTAATTAGTCTTCAAAATTCGACACAAATTTAATATTTATTTACTTGAAAATAATCCTGTGTTTAACATGTGTTGTTACAGAACACTAAAAAAAGTTTTGTGGTAAAACTGATAAAATGCATCCAAACCTGTTTACTACCAATGCAAACTGCAATTGTTTTCAGTAAATTAAATATAATGGCGACTGTAGGGGCAAAATATGCTTAAATCGTTTTACCACATTATAATACCATTTAAGTATGCGAATCCGTACTTCGAGTGTATTTTTAGAAAAGTGCACTTACCCTTTTACTTCAAACCCCCTCAATTATTTGAGTAGTACAGATGACCTAAACCATATTCAGTCAGTCATGACGAGTAAATAAAATAAAATATAATAGAAATATGTATGTGCAAGTCCTTTAAATTTAAATTAGATATAAGATTAGATATAGTAAGATTCAATAGCAAGAATCTTTTCATCAGTTATAAAAGAAAAACTAGAACAACACATGGACATTATAGCGAAGACCAAGCCGGATTCCGAAAAGACAGATCATGTTTAGATAATATATTCATTATGAGACAGTTGATTGAAAAGAACAAAGAAAAAAACATTGAAACACATATGACCCTTATCGACTTAGAGAAAGCATACGATAGCGTGCCCAGGAAACAACTATGGGAAGCAATGAGAAGAATGCGCGTTAGAGAGAAATGGGTAAATATAACACAAATACTGTATAAAGAAACACAAGTGCAAATAAAGTTAGGCAATGAAATAACAAAAACAATCACCGCAACAAAAGGCCTCAAACAAGGATGTGGTCTCTCACCTACACTTTTTAACATATATATAGATCAGTCTTTGAAAAGATGGTATAGAAAATGCGAAACAATGGGCATACCAGTACAAGAGAATATATTACATTCACTCTTTTTCGCAGATGATCAAGTCATTTTTGCACAAGACAGGGACGATATGGAATATATGATAAGGAAATTAAAGGAAGACTATGAACTTTGGGGACTCAAGATAAATATGTGCAAGACCAAATGCTTATGTATTGAAGAGAATAAGTTTAGAAGAAGAGACTATTAAGAGTTGTAAGGCTTTTAGGTATTTAGTGTCAATGATTAGCCGAGATGGTACTTGTATGAAAGATATAGAAATGAAAATAGCACGAGGAAAACAAGCCACAAGAGCTCTTCATGGAGTGATATGGAACAACACTCTAACCAAAGAAAACAAAAAGAGGATCTTTCAGAGCATCTTCTTCTTCATGTGCCTTGTCCGTTCCGAACGTTGGCAATCAACATGGCTATTCTGACTTTGTTTACGGCAGATCTGAATAGTTCAGCAGATGACAATCCGAACCATTGCCGCAAGTTTTGGAGCCACGAGTGTCTTCTCCTCCCTGGACCCCTTCTGCTGTCTATTTTCCCTTGAATGATCAGTTGTAGTACTCTATATTTATTATGTCTCATAACGTGACCCAAGTATTCCAACTTTCTTTTCTTTACACTTATTCCTACCTCTCTCTCTTTACCTATCCGGCGTAGTACCTCTTCGTTGGTCACGTGCTCAGTCCAGGATATACGTAATATACGTCGGTAAGCCCACATTTCGAAGGCCTCTACTTTTTTCATCATAGAACATCATTTCAGAGCATAGTAATGAATATTACGCTATATAGAGCAAAAGTATGGCCAATGACAACAACAATACAAAATAAAATAAGAACAGTTGAACTGGACTTTATGAGAAGATGTCTATAAATCACAAGAGCGGATAGAATAAGAACGGAGGAAATATGGAACAGAATGGAAGTAAAATGCTCAATTACAAAAAAGTTGGAAAACAGAGCCCTGCAGTGGTACGGGCATGTACAAAGAATGCCTGAGCATAGGTGGCCAAAAAGAATATTAAACTGGGACCCGCCGGGAAGAAGACGGAGAGGAAGACCTGCTACAAGATGGAAAATATACGTCGGAAATGCTATGATAGATAGAGACCTCAGAGAAGGTGACTCTAAGAATAGAGTGCTGTGGAGGACGAAAACGGTGAACTCATAATGGGAAAAGCCGAAGAAGTAGAAGAAGAAGAAGAAGAAGAAGATTAGATATTAGATATTATATTAAGATTCCATAGACCAGCTTCACTTCGATGTGAACTGTATGAGCCATTATTAATAAAATAAAATATTGTAAGATAAATGAATAAAAATTATTAAAAATACTTACGTATCAGCCTAAGTATACTGTATACGTTTTATACTTTTTATTGATCGTAACGTATGTTCTTAAGGGCCTGAAGATGCTGCAAAAGTTTGTAAACAGCGAAACCGGTAGCCCATTTTAATTTTTTAACATTATTAAAACCTATAACGGATTGAGAGTAGAAGACCTATTTCCCTAACATTCATGCAACAAATAGTTTATTTAGAAAACTAAAACTAATTTTATTTCTATAAATCAAAAGTAATCAGAACATGTCGCGTGGTATTATACTAGTTTCACCACACGAGAGTTAACAACATATTCGGTCTCTACGGGCCACTCGTTTTCAGATGACTTACGTTTAAATAGAACTTGAGAAGCCATCAAACCATCAAGCGAAAAAAATGTAGATTAGTTTTCGTGAGACCCAGGTGGCTTCAAATGGCTTTCAACGTGTTTTAATATATTTGTAGTTATAAATAAAAGCTTTTTTACATCCGGTAATATTTTGTTTATTTTTATATACCGAATTACGGTTATAATTTTTTTAATATTATAATATCTTATGTTATATTGTTATGCAACCTTTTGTTGCCATCAATTTTATTTCATGAAACATATCCACGCAGAAATAAATTTCTGATAATAGCACACCCTTGGGAGTTATATTGTATTTTCAAATAAGTTGCCAATCAATATGTATATCAAAATATCTCCTTTATTTAGATGGTAGTAACATCAGCAGCTTTGGCACAAAAGCCATTACATTTATCTCACAAAGAACAAATACGATGAACGGTGGCTCACAAAAGTAATTTTTATTCGGGTGTTCAGCAGTAAAAGCCAAAGCTACGGCTCCCGGCCCCGAGGAAAAACTTTAAAGAAAGGAACTTTTTGACGGCAAACGAACAAGGGAGAAGGAAACAATTTACAGGGGTACAGTTTCGTCGCAATATAATGAGTTTTTTAGTTACCGAACATATATCATAAAAACGGAATGAAATGTAGCAAACACAACATACAATTCTGAATAGTTGAAAAATTTAATTTAATTTCTACTTTAAATTGTAAAAAATAAATTAATATGTCAGATAAAAAATTACGAATTTTTATTAGAAAGAAAAAGCTGAATACCAAAATTTTACAATAGAGAAAATGCACAAATCCAAAAAAGCGAGCAATAACAATTATAAAAATATACAGGGTTGGGATAAAGTATGAAATTAACTAAAAATCTTTTAAACAAAAAAGACGGCATTGATGAAACTTTGCGTGCAAGTACATATAACACATCCGACGCCGTATATTTTGTTACTACTTTACTTCCGGCTTCACCAGAAATAACCTCAACTTATTTAATCTAAAAGGGATCTTATTTATTCTAAAAGGGATACCCTATATTTTTGCAGATTTTAAAAGAATTAGTTATTCATAATTCACAAATACCAAGTTTGGTAAAAAAAATTGCTTACAACGAGAATTAAATCACTTTACATGTAAAGAATAGGTAAATTTATTTACTAAGACCAATGAGAATAACAATTTAAAGAAGTCACTTCAACTGTTCAAGATGCTGGCAAAGGTTCACGGTCTAACAATAAGCCTATAGATTTATTTACTAGTTGAATATGAGTAAAAACGTAAACTAGTGTCTTATATAGTTTGTTTTTTTGATTAAAACAATGTAGTAAGCAATAAACGAGTATTGTCTAGGAGGTAACTATAAAAAAAACAATTTACAGTACTAAGTTGGTAAAATGGTTTATTAAGTCTGAAAGATCATAGTGAAATTTTAATAATGGTAAGTTATGGTGATTGCGTTAGAAGTGCATCCAAAAAATGTAAATGTTTGGATAGAAATTGTCCAAAATAGGCTATAGATCCATTTCTTATGGATTGAAATTTGACTGGTGTTAAGTATTTTAATTCATTAATATTCATTATTAATAATAAAGATCGAAATGGAAGAAATATTCGAACATACACAAATAATTGAGATAACAACCGGAGTCCTCAATATCCTCAAAAGATCGAAAAACGGTAAAGCAGCAGCACCCGGAGACATCCCAATTGAGTTGATAAAGTATAGATCAAAAATATTATATGAGATGTTGGTATAACTGTTTAACAAATGATTAAAAGGACAAAATATCCCTGATAATTGGAATATTGGATACAGCAGCTCAACATTCAAGAAAGGGGATAAACGCAAATGCTCTAATTATAAGGGAATAACTGTTATCACCTCAGTGGGGAGGTTGTGCGGCCGAATAATAAAGAAAAAATAGAATCAGAATACGAAGATATAGAGAAACAAAATGGATTTCGTGCAGGCAGATCGTGCACTGATGGTATATTCGTTCTGCAGCAGGTAATCGAAAAACGAAAGGCAAAGAATCTATCTACCCACCTATTGTTTGTAGATTTAGAGAAGGCATACGATACGGTACCTTTGAAAAAACTGTTTCAAACATTGACGAAAGTAGGTCTCAGTAGAGTATATGTGGATGCTAGTGTGTTGTACAATTATATGTTTGTGACATTTTATTCTTGTCGGGTAGGCCGCAATTGACAAAGTAAGTCTATAAACGTTAATCACATAAAAAGTCTTATCAACCATAAACTTCGAGTTTTTATCGAACTCAATGAATTTCTTTAGTTAAAAAAAACGTTTCTTGGCTTATTTCAGATGCCCCTGAAGATGAAACTTTCGGGAAAGCGTCAAATCAAGAATCGGTTAGAGATGGTATAAGCCAGTTTGGTGTAGAAATTTATTCTAAATGTGAAATTTTCGCTATTACCTTCATCAGCACCTAAATTAAAAACATATTTAGTACAAATGGTGAATACATTTTAATAACCTACATTGAAAATGTTTAGTTGGTCCTAGTGGTGAAGAACACTGTCATAAATATGTTAAAAATATTAAAAAATACATTTAAAATTTTTAATAAAAACATTACAACGCAAAAGGGTATTTTTACAAATACAACACAAAAACATCTAAAACCCAACAAAAACCGGATCTTCATGTTTAAGGTAGAAAAGAAGAATTTTTCTTCTTTTTTGATGACAATGTTTCTGATTTCTGTCAATATCTAGATGTCATATTTAACAAGGTTATAGTATGCAATAACATGGAAATTGGAATAAATCTTTTAAAGAACCAAAATAGCAGGGAAATGAAGTCTGCTCTCAAGTGCAGGCAGGTCATCTGTGTATGTTATGATAAGTTACCTCTATTGTTCAACCTGTTACATCTTGTCAAGTCCTGCTGAAGCAAAAAAGAATAAATACCCGGTCTGTATGTACTCTTCAGGAAGCGAACCTGTGGTACTGCTTCCGGAATTTTGTCATACGCAACAAAGATGGCTATTTTGACTGCCTTAAGCTTGTCTAAATCCATCTTGGCTTCCAGGATTGCTGTTAGTACGACTGCAACTTAAACAGAAGCAGCTTCGCTGAAGGTCACACCTTCGGTTCTTAGCCTTTTCCCTTTACGTTGGCTTTCGGGTGGTGTGCTTCCGTCTGACCTTAGCCTTTTTGGGCCTTCGATCTTCTAAGTTTGTGTTAGTTTTGTAATGGCCTCTAACAGCTTTGACGGCATCTTTTATGCCCTTTCAGCTGCCTTGCTGAAATTTGCCTTGATTACAGCCCTTTTGACTTGAAAGTATTCTTGACCTTGTTTTATCAGCCTACTGACGTAACAGAATCTTCCTCTGGAGATGCACAACGCAGAAAAGATGACGACGCGAATAAGGTTAAGCTTGTTTTGGATACTGTTGGCTGCCAGGAAAAGCAAATCACCTTCTACAGAGTCGGCAAAGCAAACCAACGATTTCCCCGAATGATAAAGGTTGTAATGGATTCTGAATACCACGTTAAAGATATTCTGAGAAATAAAGCCAAACTTCTGGAGAACAAAGCCACGGAAAAATTCTCAATAATTGACAAGACGCCCATCCAACAAGTACGTTTAAAAGAACTCCGAAGTGAGCTAGAAACTCGCAAAAATAACGGTGAACATGATTTAACTATTAAATACATCAATGGCACTCCCAGAATCATGAAATTTCGTTTATAATTTTTCTACCGACAAATTTAATGACTGGCTATTTCTATATACTAATTTAGATTCACTTTCCGCTAAGTTTGACGAATTTGTATGCACAGTGCAACTTCTTAAACCTGACATTATTTGTATTGCCGAATCCTGGCTTAAACCCACAATTCCTGACTCCTCTGTTAATATAAATGGATATACAATATATCGTAAAGACAGAGAAAATCGTGTGGGTGGCGGTGTATGCATTTACTTATCTAATATTATTACCACAACTTTTAAAATTAACATTAAGCTAATAGATATTACTGGAATAGATGCAATTCACTTATCTATTACTAAAAATTCTTTTTGCCTTAATTTAGTATGTATATATCGTCCACCTACTACACTACTTGCACACGATAATGTTTTCTTCACAAAACTTGAAGAACTATCATCTCTTGATAATCTTATCATTACTGGAGATTTTAACTTCCCAGAGATTACCTGGCCAATAACTTCATTATCTGACGCCGAAAACGCTCATAATTTATTTAAAAGCTTTGTAGTAAATTCAAACCTGATACAACTAATTACAGAACCCACTAGATTTAGAAATAATAACCAACCTTCTACTTTAGATCTAGTGCTTATTAATGACGAACAGCTGATTTCATCTCTCGACGTCAGTTCTCCTATAGGAAAGTCAGATCATGCAGTTATAACGGCTCACATTCAGTTCAATCAAATATTACCCCGCAAAAATAATATTGTAACATATGCTACTACCGACTTTTCTGAAGTGGACATTGAACTCTCTCAAATCGACTGGCATTTATTTTTTGCAAACTTAAACGACCCCTCATTAATGTGGACTGCATTTCTCGATAAAGTCCACAATATAATTTCTACAAATACCACTTTCCGTAAGAATTATAAAAACAACCTTAAACCCTGGATAAATCGAACAGCAATTAAACAAATTAACCACAAACGACATCTATGGCGAAAATTTAAACACACCGGGCTTCTTAGTGATTTCCAAAGCCACCGCAGATTTTCAAATAACTTAAAAACATCTCTAAAAACCCGAAGACAAAATTTTGAAGCAAATGTTATCGAAAGCAGCAACATTAAAAAAGTCTACAAATACATACGTTCCTCCATGACATCTAAAGTTTCCATTCCTCTACTTCAAAAATCCAACCAGACTTTATGCTCTTCTGAGAAAGAATCTTCCGAAACTCTCTCTTTAGCATTTTCACAGGTTTTTACTAAAGAATCGAATGATGGTTATCTACCTGCTATTAACTGTAATCGTGTCGGCGCATCCTTACAGCAAGTTGAATTCACAGTGGATCATGTCAAACAACACTTAATTAAACTTCGCACAGCCGCTTCACCCGGTTTAGATGGTTTAACACCAAAACTGTTAAAAAGGTGCGCAGACACGCTTGCAATACCCTTAACGTTAATTATGCAAACTTCTTTCATCCAGAACTCCTTACCCCCTAGTTGGAAATTAGCTTCCGTTACTACTATTTTTAAAAAAGGCAACAAACACGATCCCAACAATTATCGTCCTATTAGCTTGCTGCCAGTAGTTGCCAAAGTTATGGAAGCCACTATCTCCGAGGAGATGACCAAATTCCTTCTCCAGGAACATGTTATTCCAACACAACAACATGGATTTGTCTCTGGTAGCTCTACTCTAACCAATCTCTTACATTGTGTTCGACTGGACGTCATCCCTTAACAGTTCGCAGCCGGTCGACGTTGTTTATCTAGATTTCTCTAAAGCCTTTGACCTTGTACCTAAGCGCAGACTTCTACATAAGCTAGAACATTTCGAAGTTCGCGGTACTTTACTTCGTTGGATAGATGATTTTCTGACAGATCGATATTACAAAGTTAGAGTTGGCGAATCTTTCTCACAGGACAGGTTAGTGGAAAGTGGGGTGCCTCAGGGTTCCGTCCTTGGACCTCTGCTGTTTACGGTTTACACCAGCGATGTTCCTTATTATGTCTCAAGTAAAATATCGTTCTACGCTGATGACACAAAAATATATGCCAATCCAATCACAAACCAGCTAACACTCCAAATGGACTTGGACTCTATTTTAACTTGGTGTTCCCAGTGGTTACTACCCTTAAACGCCGGAAAATGTGTAGTGCTTCGAATTGGTAAAAATAACCCACTTGTGCCGTACTTTGTTAACGGGCAGCCATTAGATTCAGTGTTTTCGTATAACGATCTTGGTGTTATCATAAACAGCAGCCTAACTTGGTCCGACCATATTACCTCTATTTGTAAACGTGCGAACTCCAGACTCTATCTTATTCGGAGGTGTTTTTCGAGAGTTTCAATGCAATCATTCTGTAAACTTTACACTCTTTACGTAAGACCCATACTTGAATACGCTGGACCAACGTGGTATCCTGATCTGGTTCGAGACAAGACTATGTTGGAAAACGTCCAAAGAAAAGCCACCCGAATTTCTTTGGGACCGAGAAGACCTTCCTATGCAGAAAGACTTAGTATGGCCAACCTAACTTCCTTTGAACTTCGCCGACAACGTGGAGACTTAATTACAACTTTTAAAATATTAAAATTCAATTTTGGAAATCTCGATGAAATTTTTATCATTAATCAAGATGAACGCCTCAGAGGTCATCAGTTCAAACTGAAGAATTTTTCTACAAGATCAAGGCAGAACTTTTTACCAAATAGAGTTTTTGAGTGCTGGAATAACCTTAACGATAACATTGTCTCTGCTCCCTCTACCAATTCGTTCAAAAATAGACTTGACCGTTTTACATTATAGTTAAAATATTGTTTTTCTTTTAAACCAAAAATTGTAATTTTATTTCTTATATTTGTAATTTTTGTTTTTTTTTACTAGTAGGTTATTAATTAAATTTCTTTGTTTTTGGGCATAATAGGGACTTAGTTCCTCTGCCCTCGCTTATGTATAATAATAATAATAATAATAATAATAATAATAATAATAATAAATTTTACTCCGTTAAGTACAACGAAAAGATCGCCAAGTACAGAGATCTGGAAATACAAATAAGGAGACAATGGAGAATGAAAAGTACCCAGACGATACCTATTATTCTTTCTACCACTGGAGTCATCCCGAAGAACCTTCTAGAAAACATAAGAAAGCTGGGTCTAAATGAACATCTATATAAGATCATGCAGAAAGCTGTGCTACTTTCGACGTCCAGATGCGTTCGAAAATTTTTGGGAGATACACCGATGTACCAAGTCACCTAGGACTCGATAACATGGAAAGAGTCCCACCAGAGCTCAATCCTTTTGATACCGTAGGTATCTGGGATGAGTGAATTTTCCCCTTAGAGGGAGTGTGAGCCGTATGGCTAAATCTGGATAAATTTTACTAGGCAAACAACACTTATTGATGTGGCGATACCCAACACCAATAATTTACGTGTTAAATACAACGAAAAGATCGCCAAGTACAGAGATCTAGAAATACAAATCAGGAGACAATGGAGAATGGAAAGTACCCAGACGATACCCATTATTCTTTCTACCACTGGAGTCATCCCGAAGAGCCTCCTAGAAAACATAAAAAAGCTGGGTCTAAACGAACATCTATATAAGATTATGCAGAAAGCTGTGTTACTTTCGACGTCCAGATGCGTACGAAAATTTTTGGGAGATACACCGACATACCAAGTCACCTAGGACTCGATAACATGGAAAGAGTCCCACCAGAGCTCAATCCTTTTGATACCGTAGGTATCTGGGATGAGTGAATTTTCCCCTTAGAGGGAGTGTGAGCCGTATGGCTAAATCTGGATAATAATAATAATAATAATAATAATAATAACTGTATGCCGAATTTTGCAGGGAATACCCAGAAATTCAAGTATCTGAACAAAGAGTAGCAGACCAATACCGGGTAATTTTAAGAAACAGTCTTATCCCAGAGACTAGACGCGACATTATCAGAAGCGAAATTGAACAGGAGATCCATAACCAAGAGCAAGTTGCAGACCAAGTCCCTAATGAAGTGTCCAACGAGCAGATTCCTGAGCTTCTCGTACAAGAAACTCAACCTAATAATACACAGCAGGACAATAACGAGTTGCACGATGGTCTGGTAAACGAGATGGCACGCGCTGTACAAGAGTTTAGTGGAACAAACCCACTTAGCAGACCATCGCTACCAAAAATAAACTCTTCTAAGAAACTAGGAGCGCTGTTACAAATTGTGAATACTGAAGTCCTACCCAATTATATCACAGAAGCCCACACATTAGAATATTTGCATATGCTGATTTACTGTGCAGCAACAGCAATTGCTAATGTTATGGGCATTAAGATCAGAACACGACGGGGTACCAACATCGGAAGGACTGGTAACAGAATAGCACCCTGGGAAAAACGACTGCTGGGGAAGATTGAATTACTGCGTAGGGACATTGGACAAATAACAGAATACATAAGAGGAGTAAGAAGTAGAAAAATCATCAAAAGAGCTGAAGAAATATTGTTTAACACTCTAAGACACTCACGACATGATCCAGAAAACAACACACCTCAACAATGCCTGGACACATTAAAACAAAAACTATCTGTTTACTCAGGCCGCCTGAGGAGGTACAAGGTTAGTAACCACCGGAAATGCGACAACATACTTTTTGAGCAAGCAGAGAAGGCTTTCTATAGGAAACTTAATTCCACTGTAGAAAATGCAAATAATAAATCCTACCCAAGCCAAGAAGAAATTCATGAGTTTTGGGGAAACCAACTTTCGACGCCAGCTACTCATAATAACAATGCTGGATGGATTGAACAAACGACGAACAACTGTCAACACTACAGTAATATTCCTTATGAACCTTTCACCACTGAAGAAGTCTCAAACATTATCAAAGAGCTTCATAACTGGAAATCTCCTGGACCAGACGGAGTTCAAAACTTCTGGCTAAAGAAGTTTTGGAGTGTTCATGAGCTTTTAACAGTATTTATTAATAATATTATTTCTAATTCACAGGAAATACCACCATTTCTTACTCAGGGAACCACTTATCTAATACCGAAGGATCAAAGTAATACCCAAGATCCAGCAAAGTACCGCCCAATTACTTGTCTTTCAACTTTGTACAAATTGGTCACATCCTGTGTGGCCCGGCGTATCTACCAACATTGTGCTCTGAACAATATCATAGAGCCTCAACAGAAAGGATGCGCTAAGGGCTCCATGGGCTGCAAAGAACAACTTATTATCGACTCAGTCATTTCTAACCAGGCATACACCAAAAAAAGAAACCTTTTTACTGCCTTCATTGACTACAAGAAGGCTTTTGATTCAGTGCCGCATGAATGGCTTATAGATATATTGAAAATATATAAAGTCAATGATAATCTCGTGACCTTTTTGAAGAATATAATGGCAGAGTGGAAGACTAAAATTCACCTCCAAATACCGGGTGAAATTAATATCGAAACTGAAAATATCCCTATTAACCGGGGGCTTTTCCAGGGGGACTCGTTGAGTCCACTTTGGTTCTGCCTAGCAATGAACCCACTATCTCAGCTGCTGAACTCTACTGACTCAGGTTTTAGCATCAAAAATAACAACACTGTTGTAGCGAAGCTTAATCATCTGTTGTATATGGATGATTTAAAATTAATGGCTTCCACTCGAAACCACCTAGATGAGATGCTAAAAACTGTAGAAAATTTCTCAAATGATATCAGTATGAATTTTGGACTAGACAAGTGCCGTATACTAAATATAGTCAGAGGAAAGATTCAGCCCGGAGGTTTCGATATGCAAGATGGCCAAAACATCGAGGCAATGGGTGAAAATGATATGTACAAATATCTCGGAGTAAAACAAGCGCGGAAAATTGACCATAAACAAATGAAAACTGAACTAACTTCGGAGTTCGTACGAAGAGTAAGACAACTAAATCGGTCATATCTTAATAGTAAAAATTTGTTTAAGGCATTAAATACGTACGCCTGTTCCGCGCTGAGCTACTCATTTGGTATTATAAAGTGGTCAAAAACAGATATAGAGGGTCTTCAGCGGAAAGTAAGAACACTTCTCACAAAGGCGCAAAAACATCACCCACGCAGTGCAGTAGAAAGAACAACATTACCGCGGTATCAAGGGGGAAGAGGACTTATGGATATAGGTGAGCAATTGGATAAACAAATTGCTAATTTAAGAACTTATTTTCAGGTACAGGCTGAGACATCTACTTTACATCGAGCAATTTGCGCAGTAGATGATACGACGCCGCTTAAACTGAGGGAACAAGAAATGCGCATAAACCACCTGACTAAACAAGACAAAATGCGCACCTGGATGAGTAAACCTCTGCATGGGCGACATCTCAATGAGATCAGCCAAGAATATGTCGACAATACAGCGTCGAACTATTGGTTGACATCAGGAAAGATGTTTCCCGAGACTGAGGGTTTCCTACTTGCCATTCAGAATCAGGTTATTCCAACTAAAAATTACCTGAAATATATTGTTAAATCTGGAATAATAATAATAATAATAATAATAATAACCTGTGGGAGTTTTTGTCAGTTCTTCTATCAGGCGCGGCCCCCTGCGAATGGGGGATGCTCTCTGGGTATTCTTAGAACCGATACCCAGAGGGTAGCAGGGATACCTGCCGTGGAACAAAAACTGACACCTGGCAGTAGGTATAAAATGCACACCCATGAAAATGGAGATTAATGATGTATGTTTAGGGTCGCTGCCTGGGGATCGCCAGGGCACGTCTGGAGCCGGCGCTGGACGTGACAGCATGCGGGACGTCGGTGGCAGGGTGTTGAGGAGGCGGGCCCCTGTCATGCAATCAGCTACAGCCCAACAACAAGAAGAACCACAAATGAGCCAAACAACAACAAGAGCTCCACCCGCTGAAGGTGCTGCGCTGGAACATCAGCCGGCGCTCACTCAAGCGGGACGACCGAGGCAGCGCATGAAATGGACTGTGTCCATAAACGAAAATATTTTGCGCTTTTATTATAAGGTGACAAACCTCGGTCAAGAAACAATCGGCTATCGACAACAACTGTATGCCGAATTTTGCAGGGAATACCCAGAAATTCAAGTATCTGAACAAAGAGTAGCAGACCAATACCGGGTAATTTTAAGAAACAATCTTATCCCAGAGACTAGACGCGACATTATCAGAAGCGAAATTGAACAGGAGATCCATAACCAAGAGCAAGTTGCAGACCAAGTCCCTAATGAAGTCCCCAACGAGCAGATTCCTGAGCTTCTCGTACAAGAAACTCAACCTAATAATACACAGCAGGACAATAACGAGTTGCACGATAGTCTGGTAAACGAGATGGCACGCGCTGTACAAGAGTTTAGTGGAACAAACCCACTTAGCAGACCACCGCTACCAAAAATAAACTCTTCTAAGAAACTAGGAGCGCTGTTACAAATTGTGAATACTGAAGTCCTACCCAATTATATCACAGAAGCCCACACATTAGAATATTTGCATATGCTGATTTACTGTGCAGCAACAGCAATTGCTAATGTTATGGGCATTAATATCAGAACACGACGGGGTACCAACATCGGAAGGACTGGTAACAGAATAGCACCCTGGGAAAAACGACTGCTGGGGAAGATTGAATTACTGCGTAGGGACATTGGACAAATAACAGAATACATAAGAGGAGTAAGAAGTAGAAAAATCATCAAAAGAGCTGAAGAAATATTGTTTAACACTCTAAGACACTCACGACATGATCCAGAAAACAACACACCTCAACAATGCCTGGACACATTAAAACAAAAACTATCTGTTTACTCAGGCCGCCTGAGGAGGTACAAGGTTAGTAACCACCGGAAATGCGACAACATACTTTTTGAGCAAGCAGAGAAGGCTTTCTATAGGAAAATTAATTCCACTGTAGAAAATGCAAATAATAAATCCTACCCAAGCCAAGAAGAAATTCATGAGTTTTGGGGAAACCAACTTTCGACGCCAGCTACTCATAATAACAATGCTGGATGGATTGAACCAACGACGAACAACTGTCAACACTACAGTAATATTCCTTATGAACCTTTCACCACTGAAGAAGTCTCGAACATTATCAAAGAGCTTCATAACTGGAAATCTCCTGGACCAGACGGAGTTCAAAACTTCTGGCTAAAGAAGTTTTGGAGTGTTCATGAGCTTTTAACAGTATTTATTAATAATATTATTTCTAATTCACAGGAAATACCATCATTTCTTACTCAGGGAACCACTTATCTAATACCGAAGGATCAAAGTAATACCCAAGATCCAGCAAATACCGCCCAATTACTTGTCTTCCAACTTTGTACAAATTGGTCACATCCTGTGTGGCCCGGCGTATCTACCAACATTGTGCTCTGAACAATATCATAGAGCCTCAACAGAAAGGATGCGCTAAGGGCTCCATGGGCTGCAAAGAACAACTTATTATCGACTCAGTCATTTCTAACCAGGCATACACCAAAAAAAGAAACCTTTTTACTGCCTTCATTGACTACAAGAAGGCTTTTGATTCAGTGCCGCATGAATGGCTTATAGATATATTGAAAATATATAAAGTCGATAATAATCTCGTGACCTTTTTGAAGAATATAATAGCAGAGTGGAAGACTAAAATTCACCTTCAAATACCGGATGAAATTAATATCGAAACTGAAAATATCCCTATTAACCGGGGGCTTTTCCAGGGGGACTCGTTGAGTCCACTTTGGTTCTGCCTAGCAATGAACCCACTATCTCAGCTGCTGAACTCTACTGACTCAGGTTTTAGCATCAAAAATAACAACACTGTTGTAGCGAAGCTTAATCATCTGTTGTATATGGATGATTTAAAATTAATGGCTTCCACTCGAAACCACCTAGATGAGATGCTAAAAACTGTAGAAAATTTCTCAAATGATATCAGTATGAATTTTGGACTAGACAAGTGCCGTATACTAAATATAGTCAGAGGAAAGATTCAGCCCGGAGGTTTCGATATGCAAGATGGCCAAAACATCGAGGCAATGGGTGAAAATGATATGTACAAATATCTCGGAGTAAAACAAGCGCGGAAAATTGACCATAAACAAATGAAAACTGAACTAACTTCGGAGTTCGTACGAAGAGTAAGACAACTAAATCGGTCATATCTTAATAGTAAAAATTTGTTTAAGGCATTAAATACGTACGCCTGTTCCGCGCTGAGCTACTCATTTGGTATTATAAAGTGGTCAAAAACAGATATAGAGGGTCTTCAGCGGAAAATAAGAACACTTCTCACAAAGGCGCAAAAACATCACCCACGCAGTGCAGTAGAGAGAACAACATTACCGCGGTATCAAGGGGAAGAGGACTTATGGATATAGGTGAGCAATTGGATAAACAAATTGCTAATTTAAGAACTTATTTTCAGGTACAGGCTGAGACATCTACTTTACATCGAGCAATTTGCGCAGTAGATGATACGACGCCACTTAAACTGAGGGAACAAGAAATGCGCATAAACCACCTGACTAAACAAGACAAAATGCGCACCTGGATGAGTAAACCTCTGCATGGGCGACATCTCAATGAGATCAGCCAAGAATATGTCGACAATACAGCGTCGAACTATTGGTTGACATCAGGAAAGATGTTTCCCGAGACTGAGGGTTTCCTACTTGCCATTCAGGATCAGGTTATTCCAACTAAAAATTACCTGAAATATATTGTTAAAGATCCTCAAGTCCAAAATGACAAATGCCGATATGGATGCCAAGCCCAAGAAACCATCCAACATCTTACCGGTGGCTGCCAGGCATTTGTCGGTACTGATTATAAAGAACGCCATGACTCAGTAGGAAAGATTATCCACCAAGAACTAGCTGACAAACTGGGACTTCTCCAAACCGACCATCTTCCTTATTATCAATACGTCCCTGATAGAATGCTTGAAAATGACAACTACAAGCTATACTGGGACCGCACTGTGCTTACAGACCAACCAGTGGCCCATAATAGACCCGATCTCATATTAGTTAATAAAATTACTAGGCAAACAACACTTATTGATGTGGCGATACCCAACACCAATAATTTACGTGTTAAATACAACGAAAAGATCGCCAAGTACAGAGATCTAGAAATACAAATCAGGAGACAATGGAGAATGGAAAGTACCCAGACGATACCCATTATTCTTTCTACCACTGGAGTCATCCCGAAGAGCCTCCTAGAAAACATAAAAAAGCTGGGTCTAAACGAACATCTATATAAGATTATGCAGAAAGCTGTGTTACTTTCGACGTCCAGATGCGTACGAAAATTTTTGGGAGATACACCAACATACCAAGTCACCTAGGACTCGATAACATGGAAAGAGTCCCACCAGAGCTCAATCCTTTTGATACCGTAGGTATCTGGGATGAGTGAATTTTCCCATTCGAGGGAGTGTGAGCCGTATGGCTAAATCTGGATAATAATAATAATAATAATAAAAACTGAATGGGCCCGACAAACCCATAGATTACGAGAAATAATTAATATCAGGCATACAATAACCGAAGACATTCGAATGAACCAACTAAGATGGTATGGTCCCGTGCAGAGAATAAGGGAATATAGTTTACCTAAACAGATACTACAGTAGACACTACAAAGTAAATGGAACAGCTTTTTTCTCATAGTTCTTCATTACATTTTATAACAAATTGTAGTAATACTTTACGTCTCTTGTTGGTATATGTGCAGCATTAGGTACGATGATGCATATTCGCATCACAACCGATGATCACTTGTGACCCATTTAGCCTGAAATCTTTTGATGTCATCATACGGAGTTATATTTGTTTGAGATTTATCTTTATATTCACTCACTCTGTGATCTTTATCTTCACCACCCCTTGGCAGATCGTCTATGTATATAAAAGCTTTCCACTGAGAAATCTCTATTTGAGCCTGGTAAACCCAGCGACCTTGTGCGCTACATCGTACCTTCTCATAGCAACAATAAGCTGATTCTCTGCTTAAGTCTTTAATATGTTTTAAAATAAGCAACACCTATTGCTTTGTACGAGACCTTGTTGATCGAGAAAACTGTGATTTGTTCATCTTTCGACATTTTCTGATTTTTCAATAACCAGTCTTTATTTTAAAGTGTTAAATTTGTTTTCTTTTGATCATATGACATTTAGATATATTGTTAGTATCCAGTATAGTGTAGTTTACGCTTTCTCACAGACCCATCATAGTTCTCATCACATCATCGGGCACGGTACTATAATAACAATAAGATCACCTTCATAAAATGTTTGCTAAGTATTTGTCGTAAAGAAAACACCACAGTTTTGTTGTCACCTGTAATCATCTAAAATAAATAAATATATATAAATTAATTCGGAAATATAAAATATAATATTTAATAATATACGGAATATTTGTGAAACATATTCTGAATCATATAGTAAAGCTTAAAAATAAAGATACAAAAAAATGAAGATTTAAATCATACAAAAATTCCACACTTTATTAACACGCATCTAGCTTTCGGTTAGTCAAGTGTGCCAAATTATTCACATCCGTCGTTTTCTTCCATACGTTTTTAAAATATGTAAAATAAATTTGGTATCATAGTACGGTAAACATAAAGCTTAGGTTTTTAAAAGAAAAGAAAGTAAGATTCTGTTTTAAAATATGTTTTCAAAGAAAACAACGCCTTATGACGTGCAAGTTATTCTGAAATAAATAAACGGGTTATCTAATACCTCTCCCAAAATATATGCTAACCGATTGTGTATCCTTATAATAAGAAAAGAACTGAAAAATAAGGATAACAAAATAATTTTAGACTGTCTATGTAGAGATTAAGAACTGCTTACATATAAATTCAATAACAATTAAAAGGTCTCAGAGTATAGTTTTGTTAAGAAATAAGATTACCAAACACTTATTTTAAACTTTCTCCACATTTTAAAATTTTAATTACTACAGATAGCCAGGTGATTGTATTATGGATTACGGATATTTATTTGGGAAGTATTACCTATATTAATTTTAATTATAATATAGTTATTTATTGTACAAGACGATAAAATTGTACTTTATCTTCGAGAGCGTTTTTTAGCGTCGAGACGTCAGTCGAGACGCTAATTATGCCCGAGAAAATGCGATTTTATCGTAGTGTGCAATACACCATTCTTTTCTATAGCAAGACTTCAAGTTCAGGTGAAAAATAGAATTTCAAAGCAAATTTTTATTTTTAGCACAAAAATCTCAATTGTGTTGCTCCGTTGCTAGGGATATGAATTACTCTGTTAACAAATGCCAAACAAATGTTACGTTTTGGTTTTGGCGGAGAATATTGTTGCGTTTTATATACAAAGTGAATAAATACGAAATAGACGGAACATAATTGAGGCAAGAAAAGGAAAACCTGCCATCAGATGTAAAAAATGCAGCGTTGGAAGCAGAAAGTTTATTGTTGCCACAAAAATCTAGGATGATGTATGAGAAAGAATACCAGTTTTTTAAAAAGTAAAAAAGCATTAAGAATATCAACGGCGTGAGTAAAAAAACACTTCTGGCGTAAGTCGAAGAAAGCGATGCCATCGTCATTATGGTCGTATTATTCGATGCTGAAGCGTACGTTGTTGGTGAATGAAATAACCACCTTACTAAAAAACCTGAGTGGAGGATACAAAGCTAAAAAGTCCAAAATCCTGGAGTCAGATGACATTATTAAATTTCTGACAGAAGCTCCTGATGACGTCTATTTGTTGATGAAGGTTATTGCTATTTTTCGTATGCATGGAGCGACTATGTCCGATAAATTTTACAAGTTAGAAGTGTTTAACGTGGACGACAGAAAATCGGTGATAATTGTTTTATTATCTGATACTAAAACCAAGCAGGAAAGGTCGTTTGTATTCTTCTTCTTCTTTAGATGCAAATCCACTAATGGATGTTAGAGATCACATTTTTCATTAATTCTCTATTTCTTGCAATATGTATCAGAGATTGTATGTCGTTAATCCCTGTCCATTGCCTTATGTTTCGGAGCCAGGACATTTTCTTGCGTCCCATTCCTCTCTTGCCTTTAATTTTACCCTCGATTATAAGTTGGAGGAACTGGTATTTTTCATTTCGCATGATGTGACCTAGATACGCCGTTTTCCTTTTCTTGATGGTTTCGAAAAGTTGGCGTTCTTGGTTTATTCTTTTAAGGACATCTATATTTGTGATTTTCGCTGTCCATGGTATTTTTAGGATACGGCGATAGAGCCACATTTCGAAAGCTTCTAATCTGTTTATATCCCTCGTTTTGAGTGTCCAGCCCTCTACGCCATATAGCAGCACTGACCACACGTAGCACTTAGTAAACCTTAGTCTCAGTTGAAGATCGAACTCTGAACAAGTCAGTACCTTCTTGAATTTTACGAAAGCTTGTCGAGCTTGCTCAATGCGACATTTTACTTCCCTGTCCGATGCCCGGTCTTCAAAAAGCCACGATCCCAGGTATTTAAATTTACTCACTCTTTCAATGGACTTAGTATTCAGTGTTATGGTGGAGTTTTCAAGTGCATCCAAGTTTCTGGAGATGATCATAAATTTGGTTTTTTTGGTATTAACCTCTAATCCCATTCGCTTACTGTGTTCTCCGATTATAGTGACAAGTTGTTGAAGATCGACTATGTTGTCACAAATTAAGACACCATCATCAGCATATCGTATGTTGTTGATCAGTACTCCATTCACTTTGATTCCCATCTTTGCATCCTCCAGAGACTCTTGAAATATGGCTTCCGAATAAATGTTAAATAGAAGAGGGGAAAGCACACATCCCTGTCGAACGCCCCTTCTTATATGTATGGGTTTGGATATAGAATTGTCTATTTTTAACTGTGCCGTTTGATGCCAGTACAAGTTTTCAATGCATCTTATGTCTTTTTGGTCTATATCAACTTTCTTGAGGATCTGCATTAACTTGTGGTGTTGGACAAGATCAAACGCTTTTTGGTAATCTAAAAAGCATAGGAACACATACTTCTTCTGATCGTAACAATTTTGGACCAGCACCTGTGTTGCTACTATTGCTTCTCGTGTTCCTAAACCTTGCCTAAACCCGAACTGGGAGTCACTGATGTCCCATTCACATTTTTTGTATACTCTTTGATGTAGTATTTTTAAGAATATCTTTAAAGTGTGACTCATCAGGCTAATGAGTCTGTGATCCTCACATCTTTTTGCATTGACTTTCTTGGGCAGGGGAATAAAGGTAGAGCGTAACCACTGTTGAGGATAGCAGCCAGTTTCATAAATTAAGTTAAATATTTTGTGGAGTGCTGAAATTCCCCTTTCATCCAGTAATTTGAGTATTTCTGACGAGATTTCATCTGGTCCAGGTGCCTTATTATTTTTTGAATTGAATATTGCCTTTTCTATCTCCTCTTTGGTGATTGAAGGGCCAGTCAGCTGGTCGTCTGTATAAACTTCACTCATGGGTCTTTCGTCATGGAAGAGCTCCTGGATATAATTTTCCCATATATCAATTTTTTCATTTTCACCCAGCACTATCTGGTTATCCTGATTAACTATGGTGGTTGGTCTTCTTTTCTGTATATTCCAGCAGTCTCCTTAAGCTGTTTATGTGAATTACGGTCGTCGTGCTGTCGTTGTAAATGTTCTAGATCGATACATTGTTGCTTAAGCCATTCATTTTTTGCTATTCTTATTTTTGCTTTTATTTGCCTGTTAATGTTTTCATACATATTGCTGCCATCTTGTCTTGTGTCTTCGTCGTTCTTCCATTAGTAATAGTATTTCGTCTGTCATCCATTTTTGCCTCTTGTTATTTTGTTTGTACCCTAAGTTGTTTTTCATGATGTCTGTTACAGCACTTGTAATCGTATTCCATGTTGGTGTTAGATCTTCGGCAATGTTTGTCGTCAATATTTGAATTTGTGCGTTTATTTCATTGCTTATTTCTGCTTTATGGGACTTTATTACTGCTTTATTATTATCTGCAATTTAAGTAGTTCTTTCATTTCACTATAAAAGTTTTCCACTACTTCATCTGATGCGTCTGTAGTTGGTGCATAAACCTGTATGATGTTGAGATTATTTGGCTTCGCTTCAAGTTTTACTAAGGCTGTGCGGTCGGAATATGGTACAAACTCTGTGACAGCTCTCACCAATCTTTTAGTTATCATAATCCCGACGCCTTTTCTATAATCGCGGTCATCATTGCCTGAGTAAAAGAATGTTCCGCTTTCTGTAGTGCATTTACCGGATCCAGGCCACCAGGTTTCTGAGATCCCAAGGATATCTAGATCAAATCTGCTCATTTCTTGAGTTAGGTTAGCCAGCTTCCCGGCTTCAAATAAGCTGCGTGTATTCCAGGTGCCTATCTTTAATGTCTTTCTTAAGTTTGCTCGTACGTTTGAAACATTCAAGACCGCTCCCCCCGGAGATCCGATTGGGGAACTATTTATACCTCCGGATAATTTTGAGTTGAATGTATTCATGTGATTGTCTTGGGACATATAAAGAAGGTGGTATCCCGTTGCCTTCCTTCATGCCGCTTCAGGGCTTAGTTTTTGCCGTTTGTATTACTGACAAGAAAAGTAGACTGAGTTTCTTGGAAATTGTGAGAAAGTATATTGCCTTGCGCTCCAAAAACGTACCTCACAGTAAATTTTTTGTAAATTATCGACAGCAAAAGTGCACTACTTAACCGGTGGGGATTAGCACTATATATAATATCCTCAAGAAGATTGCAGATTGTTTGAAACTTGCAAATTCAGAAATGTACACGGGGCATTGTTTCCGTCGTTTTTCAGCTACTATGGAGAATTCTGGAGCTGATCTAATAAAAGTTAAACGTTTAGGTGGATGGAAATCGTCATCTGTTGCAGAATCTTACATTAAAGAGTCAATAAGCAATAAGACTGCTGTATCCAAGTGTATACTTGGCGGGCAATAAAATCAATCCAGTACCTCAAATCAAGTGTTTAAGCAAACGAGTACAAGTTGTAATGCTCCAAAAATAGATACTTCAAATAATGTTAATTGTAAAATTTCAGTTGTTTTTAATCCTTAATGTGTTTGAATTTGTAAATTTTATTGAATAAAAAAAAGTTAAAACATTTTATCTACTCTTGCTGTTAAAGTGTCATTTTATCTACCCTTCCGGTAAAAGTGACACTTTATCTACTCAAAACAGTTGTTATAGTAACACTTTAACATTAGCTATGGAAAAAATTGTATTTAGCGGTATCAGATTAATATATTCGCAAATACAAGGATCAGTGATTAAACTTGTTAAAACTTCTTGTTGTAATTTAATTTTTTACCTGGGTGTAGTTTATGTTAGATTCTAATAATATCTGTCGATTCAGGTGGTAATAAACCATCTTATATTTCAGTCAGTTTGAATTCGGATGATTCAGTCAAAGATTTAAGTACATAAAATTTTAATTCTGCACCTTACAACGGTTTTATAGAACACATCAATAAAACATAGGTTGACTTTTTCCTATTAAAATTGATTACTATTTATTAAAATATGATTTATTTAAATAATATATCCAAGATATTATATCGGTAGGTGTAAGTAGGGTAAAATAAGTGTTCAAATTATACAATGTAGCAAATTATTTGATAAATCGTGAAGTTCTTAGAAATAAGTATTTATATGCGTAGGTATATACCAATTTTTTATAATCACTGCAAACTTATTGTTTGATATCTATGGTCTATCTTATTAGAAGGGTTGATACTTACTTTAGTGAAAATTTTTAACTAAAAAATTTCCAAGGTGACAATACTAAGGTGGTAGAAGTAAAACGGTTAATGAAAATTATGGTAGCACGAAATTCTTCGATAGATAAACGATTGTTGTAACATTTGAAATCAACACATCATTAAATAATTATATAATAAATTTATCTTTATTTGCGGTAAAACCATATATCCATCCAGTTGTTCAATGTTACACTTTTCTAGGATCGCCAAACTGTGTAAATCTAAATCAAAAAGATGTCAACACGAACACACCATGTGTAAACTTTTGTCTATATTATAACAATGTCCGAAAAATGTCCTACTTAAAATTAGCAATACAATATATAAAAAAGACTGTTCAGAATATGCCATTTAGAGAAGACGAACTTATTATAAAGAATCCGTCTTATTTGAAAATAGTTACAAACAATAGGTTTGATTTATTTAATATTAATAAAAGTTTCCCTGCTGTTCTATAATCAATACCTCTAAATGAGATACTCTCATATATCTTACACAAGCCTCAAAGACAGAAACCAAATAAGAAATGTGGATATTCATCAACATCCAGATCTGTATCTACCTTAGTACAATCGGCGATGTCTAGTAAGAAACGACAATCTAACGATAGTAAAATAAAATCTTCACCAATTCCAAAACCCTATAGAGAAGAGTTTATGCAATTTATAGAAAAAATAATTGGTCGAGAGTATAAACTTATCAGTTCTGACTTAAACATGAGTAATACACCATACGGTCCATACGAGAGTACATTTCAACCTAAAATAATAGATTATTTAGACTTATTTTTAGAGAATTTAAAGATACAATAAGTACAGAGGATGAAAATGGAACCGAACGCGAAGACAGGAACAAAATTTATTAAAAATAATTTTAAAATGTTACAATGGAATTGTCGATCTCGCAAAGCAAATTATCTTAGTTTTTTAAATGGTATTTCTAAATCATCTTTCTATACTATAATTTTATCTGAAATATGGTTGAAACAAAATTCAAATTATTTATATAAAACGTTATACCTTTATTAAGAAATGTAGAGATGATGTTATGGAGAAGTAGAAATACTCATTCTAAAGCCAGTAAAATTTAAAATTATTATAATATCGCTGTAAAAAATTGTACTGTACAAATTAACACTCCTCAATTTACAATTGTTTACGTAAACCAACGTCCTTCAGACAAGTGTTCTCATAGGGATTGGGAAAATATCTTTATATTGTTTCCAATGTATTCAATATTTTGCGGAGATTTTAAATCTCATAACCCATTATGGGATCCACTTCCAGAAGAGACAAATGGAAAAATTTAATTAATACTTTGGATGATCTTGATGTGGTTATATTAAATAATCCTAGTATTACCAGAATTTCTCCTAATGGTGGTGGTTTGGCTGTACATCTCACAATAATACATCCTTCTTTAGTTAATAGGGTATCACGAAAGGTTTTTTCAGATACAATTGGATCCGATCACTTTTATATATTTATCTTCTTTTTTAATAAATCTGTTTACTAAGTGGAACGATCTTAGAACAAATTGCAACAAATTTCGAGACGGTATAGACTTCTCTTTAAATACTCGGCCAGATTGCAATTTATGAAATAGGGTAAATGATACAGTCGTTGGCCATGCTATAGTGATTGGCCATGTTAACATAAATTTATAAATATTAAGAATCTCTGCTGTTACTAAAATAAATCAAATCTACAGAATAATTTTGACAACGTAGCTTAATGTTCACTTAAAGTTTCATCTGGCTACAGTCACAATAAAGTGCTTAAAGGTTGTGGTTACTTCTTGCTCTTGCCAGTTTAGTTGTTCACAGGTAAAATCTTACGAATTTTAAGGATTGTACACTTGTTTTTGGTCCATTATAAAGTTAATCGTTGTAGATATAGATATAATTTAGCATGATATATTAAACTAAGGTTCTAACTGATCAAATTTTAGGCCCCAACCATTTTTAGATAACAAAAAACGCGCGAATTTATTATGCCAATAACTATATCAATAATTTAGGTATATAAACAGTTATTGGCCGGCCGGCCAATTACTGTGATAAATTTCTAAAATAAACTTTCAGATATAGGTAATTTGTTTTCCATAAAAATGGGCACTCTTAATTACATTATTCTTATTGTCACCTTTAAATATTCTAAGAGTAAACAGTCGTTGGCCATAGGCTAATTACTATATTTCAATGTGGCCAATCACTATCGCAATCCTTTTTTTTCAGTTATAACATGCCAAAGGTCTGTGAAGGTGTTTCTTACCGAAAAAAATATAAAGAAGAAGATATAATTAAGGTTCTAGAGTCTATTGAAAATGGTATGAGTCAATGAGAAGGTTCCAAGTTATATCAGATTCCTCGAGCAACACTTCAGTTTCGGTCAAGTGTCAGATTTAATAATAAAGTTTCTCTTGAACCTCACCCAGTATTAACTTCAGAAGAAGAAGCAGTTCTAGAAAGATGGATTTTGACCTCATACAAAAAAGGATTTCCTCGTAGAATGAAAGACATTCAAGCTTCTGTGAAATATTTCCTTGACGCAGCTCCTAGAGAAAATCCGTTTAAAGATAACCATCCAGGAAGAGGATGGTAGAAGGAATATCAGCAGCTAGTTCAGTTGTAGCCGAAGCAGACATAAGAAACTGGTTTACTAATGTAAAAGTCTATTTAAAGGAAAAACAATTATTTGAGATTCTTGAATATCCCAGCAGAATCTACAATGAAGACGAAACCTGTTTTTGGCTTTGCCCAAAGAACAAAGAGCTTGTTGTGTGAACCTGTTTTTGGCTTGCACCAAGAGGAGCGAAAAACGTTTATGAAATACAACATCATTTAAAAAACAATATCACAATGATGTTTACATTTTCAGCTTGTGGTGTTGTGACCCCACCTATGATTATCTATGCTTACAAAAGACTGCTAGCTGAAATTGTTAAATCTGTACCTGACACCTGGGGAATTGGATACGGTGATAACGGTTGGATGAAAAATAAGCTGTTCTACGAATATATAGGAAACATTTTTTATCCTTACGTAAGCAAAAATAACATCAAATTTCCAATATCCTTGTTCGTCGATGGTCACAGCACACATTTAACCTATGAAATAAGCGAATTATGCACAAAGCTACAGATAATTCTAATTGGTCTGTACCCTAACTGACTAGAATCGTGCAACCTGCAGATGTGTCCATTTTTAAGCCCTTAAAAGAAGGATGGAAAAGTGCTGTATTAAAGTTTCGGAAAGAGCACCCTACTGAAGTTGTAACAAAGGACAATTTTGCTGCAGTTTAAATACAGTGGTTGATAATATAAAACCAGAAAATATTAGAAATTGTTTTCGTGCCTGTGGGCTTTTCCCTTGAAATGTATCCGCAATTGATTATTCCAAATGCACTGGCAAGACAAAAGAACAAGATAGAGACACGGAAGTCAGTAAAATTACATTCGAAACATTTAAAAAAAATGTTGGAGAGAAAAAAATGGAAAGGCTTAAAAACTTTGTTGAAAGTGGTGCATATAATTCCGATTTTTTTACGTTGTATTATATTTATAAAGAATTTTTGGAGATAAGTCCACCCGTGAATACTGATCAACTGGAAGATATGGATAAAGGCTAAGATACAGAGCAGCAAGGAGGAACGGAATAATTTCATGGGACGATCCAATCTGAAATCTGTGAGCCAGAATTAACTCTTGAAATCAGAAATTTACAGGATGAAAAAAATGAGAGTTTTATTAAGCATACTTTGGAAATTATCGTAAATGAGCAAATGTTTGACATTGAAAATATTCCTATTCTAATAGAAGAAAATACTAGCTTCGACAACCAAATGCCTAACACTTCATCGCTCACCTCTAAACACGTCTTATTCAATAAGTCGTCTTCATCAATCAGCGATTATGTTATTTGGCCGAAAACTCCTGAAAGGAAAGGAAAAAGAGAGATGGAGAAACTACAATTTGTTCTGACTTCCTCCGTTATGAAAAAGGCAATTAAAGAAAAAATGGCTGTAAAAAAAGAACTGGAGATGAAAAAGGAGAAACGTAAGACTGAAAGGTTGAACAAAAAAGAACTAAAAGGAAAACAAATTAATAAAAAAAAGCAGAAACAAAAAGAAAGCCTAAACATAATTATACAGAAAGATCACCAAACAACACTAACGTTAAACTTGTTTTTAAAAATAATACAGATCCAGAAGCCGTAACAAGCACAGCAGGTGATATAGAAAACAATGATCCCAATATGAAATATTCTTCAAATGTAAGTGTTAATAGCTGTGCAACCAAGGAAGTATCTAAAGTAGTACACGCAGACGATGGTGATGCTTTACTCAACGTAACGAAAACCTTGCCAAAAATGGACTTCCAAGATAGCCTTGAAAACATCCAAAGTTGTCTTACTGTTGTGCCAGAAAAATCAAAAAGAAAACTGTTTAGTGACAATAGTCAAGATGGAATCATTAACACGAATATGGTTATTATTACACCATCAGCTCCTAATCCATTTAAGAACAAAACTATATACACTGGGCTGTGCTATACGTGTGTTAATAATATAACACGTAGTCAATATGGAGTAAAATTTTCAAATTGTTCCAAAACATACCATATAAAATGTATTTCCAAAAATAAGATGTTATCCTCCGAAATGGAGAACTTTTTGTGTAACGTTTGTTTTGAAAAGATAACATTGTAATTGGTTTGTAATTTCTGGCATTTATTAAAAATTTTTGAAACCAAATTCGTCTTTGATCACTAAAATTATATATAATTTTTAATGGTTTTTGAATATATGGATTTAATATGTACCTAGGATAACTTAGCCCCTTACTGGTGGCCAATTACTATCTACTTACTATGCCAATCATTATCAAAATTAGGCCAATCACTATAAAATCTGCTTTTCCAAGAATAAAACTTTTTTTATAAATATTAAACATTTTTAAACAATAAATGCTAACAAATAAAACTAAATTAATATTTTCTACTTTTGAAAGAATGCCTCACACAAATACAGACATCAAGTTAATTACGAAAATTTTCTTAGGTACCAAAACATAGGCGCTAAAGCTAAACCTATCTTCAAACAAAAGCAAAAGCAGAGCTGGATTACATTTTTAAATAAATAAAATGAACCATGCCATTAAAAAATATTTGGAACACTATTAGAAAGATTAAAAAACAAATCCGTTCAGAAAAACGCCTATCTTAAATAAAGAACCCACTCAAGTTATTTTTGATGAACTAGCACCTTCATATGTTCCTGGTCCTCCTTTAAAATACTGTAACAATGGCAAGAAGTCAGCAGTTCATACTCAATTAAGAATTGTTTAAACTTTTTTGTTACAAAGAATTGGAATAAACATTAAAGCATTGTCGGAATTCCTCCCCAGGGTTGGATGGTTTTATAAACAAAATGTTGTATAACCTACCAATAATAGCAAAATTGTAATCCTGAATATCTATAATGCGAGGTGGGTGAATCAGGAATACAAGGATAATTTGAAATATATAGTTGTTTAAAATCGCTCAAAAACCCATTATTTCCGTCATCGTATAGATCCATTTCGTTGTTATCCTGAATTACTAAAACTTTCAAAAGAGTAATCAAATTTTGACTAGATTATTTTATAGAATGACATTCTCTTCTAGCGCACACTCAGTACGGATGATTCCGCCCTGGGTATAGTACAGTTGATGCGATTTCTCAGCTGGTTCTGGATATCCAGACTTGTTTGTCAAAGAATAAGTACTTGTTACGTGTCTTTATTGATTTAAAAGGCCCTTATGATTCCATAAATCTGAATAACCTCCAAGAAAGCATAGTGAATATTAGAATTAACGACAAAGTATAGGCCAACATTGTTAATCTATTCGTGAACAGAAAAGTGTATATACTAGATCATAAAAATGCATTATGTGGTCTTTGCATTGTCAATGATGGTCTACCACAGGGCTTTGCTTTGAGTCCTATTCTTTTTAATATCTATACAGAAAACTTGCATGAATTGTTTGATGACATATTTAATGTCATTCAATATGCTGATGACATTTGTTTTTATGTAACCGATAAGTCATATAAATAATGTTTAAAAGAATTACGATATATTATGTACTAGTCCAGTCGTCAGAAAGTTGACCCCTGAACATCATACGAACAAGCTAAATTTTGCACAAAGTAATAATTTTGGGACCCAAAAAAGATGCAAAAAAATTTTTCACTTTTACCTCCGGGCTTCTCCCTAAAAGCCCCCTCGCAGGGAGGTAAAAACGCAAAAAATCGATTTACCAAGAATCTACACCATAAGAAAAAATGTTTAAAATAGGAAATGTAGCTGAAATAATTTTAAACAAAATAGGTTATACGCATTTTTTGTGTAGAATAAACCGTTCTCTTAGAAACAACGCTTGAAACCACCTTCGATTTTGCATGTCAGTTACGCGCTCACAATCTTTTGATCCAAATATCCTATTGACAAAAATCAAGATGCATTTTAAAGACAAAGAGTGCAGCTTTTGTATGGAGTTTTTGTATTTGCCGAGAATAAACTTCCACTAACGTGGAACGATTTTTGCCATATTTTACGATTCTTGTGAGATCGCGAACAAAATTGATCACTTCTATTGACCAGTTGTGGTAAAATTTTCATTTTTAAAGGTTCAATCTTTAAAACCTATGACATGAAATTTGAAAAAAAAAACACAAAATTTATTTAATTTACTAATGTTTGTATGTTGAGAACGACTTTCGAAGTGGAAATTGAAACGTCAATAAACGTACTTTAACCTTTAATTGTGGTTTATTCCCATTTAAATAGTAATTACTGTAATATTTTAATTTTGAGTTGTAGTAACAAATGTGAGGCATATGAAATATGAATAAAAAACGCAGATTTTAATGTTTTACCTTACAAACGATCGCACATCACGAGAAATGCATTAAAGAAAACGGTTTTGGATGTAGTTTATTGCAGAAATTTTTAATCAAGATAAGAAGACTGCTGCATACTTGGAGAAAAACGTTCATGTTCTTCGGTATTCTAATGGGGATGTTGAATATTCCAAAATAAATCAAATACTAGAATCCAAGTTATTGTATGCTGCCGATTACATTTACGTTCGAGGAGAACAAAAAATAGATTTTTTAAGGCAGAAATGTCAAATGATTGGAGTTTTTCCTACAATTATTGATGTCTGCAAATTTGATGATACACCTTACGCTACGGGGAATTTTATTCATAATGCTAACAATTGCCACGCCACTGGATTATTTTCCTACACTGAGAGAAATGTGGATCACCTCCGCCAATGGTTTTGTGAAAAGATATTACCTATGTAAATTAGATTTTTTTAAATAAAAGATTTTTTTTTTTTTTTTTTTTTTTTTTATTCAGTTTGATGGCCTTGGCCGAGCCAATTAGCCAGACAAATTTAAAGACAAACAATTTTTACAATCAGAGGAATTTTTTACAATTAGAGGAATAAACATATAATCATCCGTACAATCTAACGTGCAATTAGTAATAATTAGCAATTAACAATTAATAATTAGTAATTAGTAATTAGTAATTAGTAATAATTCTTTTTTTTTTTTTCTTTTTTAATTTTTTTTTTAAACGTATTATTTTAGTTTTATTAAAAAAGAGTGTCTTCCTTTTTTACATATTTACTTTAATGCACCATGACTGACATTTGCGATTTACAAAAAATTGTATAATAATATTAATCGTTAGAAATACATTTATTACTAACACGATAGTTAAAAGTATAATCGATGAACCATATTTCCCGACGACATCATTATTAGTTTTGTACCATTCTGAATCACTTTCGGTGTTATTTGGAAGTAGATATTGCGGCACTTGGCGCTGGGAAAATTTTACCGACCGTGGGAAAAAGCGGCATCCTTTGATGTTTGCACCTGCTCAGGTGTTCGGGTGACATCACGCTTACTGACAAGTCGAATCATTTTTTCTTTTCCTTTCTTTCCTCTTCTTCTTTTTCTTTCGCTAATCTGTTCATCTCATGTTACCTTCTTCTATTCACTAATTGAACGTTCACCGCTTGACAGGGGAACTCAATATTTTATACACTGTTACATATAAGCTTTCGTTCTTTCGTCTAGTGCTCGACACATATTTTTTCGCCCAGTACTCTACATAGGTCTACGATTCTTTCCTCCAGTGCTATACATAGGTCTACGATTGTTTCCTCCAATGCTTTATATAGGTCTTCTTTTTTTTGTCCACGGCTAGACACAGATCTTGTCGCAAATCATCAAAGTGGTGTCCCACTGTTCAAATTAGATAACCAATATTTTCTTCTTTTCGTCCGTTGTCTACTTTTATATTTAGATGCTGATATATACAAGGTAAGGTGAGAAAACACAATTCATGTTACAGTGATAGTGGGGATATGATCACAGACGGTTCTTCGATAACCATCAGACAACAATTCCCCGATGCATATTAAAACATACAGAGAACACTTTACGTACTCAACTCAATAAGTGACAGCCCGGTTTGTAAGCGAGTCTGACAGACACCCTAAGTTTACAGTACTACTCCCACAATGTGGTACCTGGCGTGTTTCTGTGCGGCAAAAGTGGACCATCCGTTTATACTATAAAGGGGCCACCAAATATTCAACGTTGAAATGTGATATAATGTATCAATATGATCAATTATTAAAGAATAGTGACCAAAACTCTTGCGAGTTGCATACTATATTTTATCTACGATCATAAGTTAATTATTTTAAAAAATCCAGAGTATATAATATACAGAAGAAATTTAAAAGGACAGTTTGAAAAAAAATTCAGTCTTATCAGCAGTCAGTACGGAGAAGGTGCTACTGACAGAAAATGATATTAAAATGGTAGGTAAGCGAAGGAATGAAATTGAGTGAATATATTATGAAAAAAAAACATATATTGAAGGCAAACGTAACCAATTCGGTTCGAACAAATTTTGTTCTTAACAGCATCCACCGCTAGTCGGTACGGTTACACGACCGCCGGAAGAGGTTTTGTTAGTATGGGACAAACAGTCAGTATGAAAGCGAAATGATTGTCTTTTTTCCATCACACACTTAAATAAATATTTTTATTGATTTTATTAGAAGATACTTAAACTGAAAACTAAACTCCTGTTGGGTAACTGGCCATTAAAAACATACTTAAAAATTAACTCAGGAAAGCAGACCATTAAGATTTGTCGATCGATTTTCTTATTATTATTTTAGGTGACAACACGAACACTAGATCCTAATTTAATAAGATCGGTTCATAATTCGCCAATGGTCCATATCACATATCTTTGTGAATATTAAGTTTCAGTAGATGTTTTTTACGATCTAATGCTAGACAACTTTGTTACATTTTATTAAAAAGATGGCAACATGAACACTAAATCCTAATTGAATAAGATCGGTTCCTAATTTGCCAGTGGTCCACATCAGATATCTTTGTGAATAATATGTTTTAGTAGACGTCTTTTTACAATCTGAGGCTAGACAACTTTTTTTACAATTTAGTAAAAAAGTGACAGCACGAACACTAGATCCTAATTTAATAAGATCGGTTCATAATTCGCCAGTGGTCCATATCAGATATCTTTTGTGAATAATATGTTTTAGTAGACGTCTTTTTACAATCTGAGGCTAGACAACTGTTTTTTACAATTCAGTAAAAAAGTGGCAGCACGAACACTAGATCCTAATTTAATAAGATCGGTTCATAATTCGCCAGTGGTCCATATCAGATATCTTTGTGAATAATATGTTTTAGTAGACGTCTTTTTACAATTTGAGGCTAGACAACTTTTTTGTTACATTTTATTAAAAAAAGTGACAACACGAGCACTAGATCCTAATTTAATAAGATCGGTTCATAATTCACCAGTAATCCATATCAGATATCTTTTGTGAATAATATGTTTCAGTAGACGTCTTTTACGATCTGATGCTAGACAACTTTTTTTTACATTTTTATCAGATAAAAACGTAACAACTCGAACACTAGATCCTAATTTAATAAGATCGGTTGATAATTCGCCAATGGTCCATATCAGATATCTTTGTGAATAATATGTTTCAGTATTCATCTTTTACGATCTAATGCTAGACAACTCTTTGTTACGTTTTTATCAGAAAAATATGGCAACACGAACACTAGATCCTAATTTAATAAGATCGGTTCATAATTCGCCAATGGTCCATATCAGATATCTTTGTGAATAATATGTTTCAGTAGACGTCTTTACGATCTGATGCTAGACATATTTTTGTTACATTTTTATTAGAAAAAGGTGGCAACAGGAACACTTGATCTTAATTTATTAAGATCAGTTCATAATTCACCAGTAGTCGCTAACGGATATCTTTTGGTAGTCTTAACATCTTCTAAAACTTAATGAACAAATTTTATGATATTTAACCCTAATATGCTATACATCGTTTTAAGATCTTTAAATTATTCAGTAACTCATAACAGATACCTGGTAACGTTGTTTTACTATAAAAATTTTAAAAGCCAACTACAATATGTGATAGAAAAACAGACAACCAAATAGACGCTGGATAATAGAGAACGGAAAACTAATTTATGAAAAATTCTTAAAAGACACATTTAATACTAATATAAAATATGTACATATAACTAAATAATAAAAAGCCGTGTATTAAAACTACAATAATCAATAATATTAACACTATAAATAAATTTATACATATTTTTAAATTTTCATTTTCTTATAACCAAAAGGAACGGAACTAAAATCTTCTAAAAATTTTCTTTTTGTAGAATGTGGTCGATAATTTTTATGGATTTCCTGTGTTATGACTTGATGTTCTGTTGTTCGTCTAACTTGTTTACTTATGATTTTAATACCTTCCGACTTTACAAGTACCATCTTTTTAATAGTATCAAAATTAATTAATTGCGAGTTTAAATAATTAAGGGAAATTCCCTTAACTTTGCAACAAAATTTTTCGTCACCATTAGGAAGTATGTATTTATAAGCATAATTTTTGGGGCCTCCAGAAACGAACTCCGAAATATGACCACCACTTAGCTCATCAGTTAAATCACCAATACAGTCACCGGTAGGAAGATCAGGCAGACCGTCTCTGGAAATGTACACAATTGAATCGGTATCATAATATAAAGTACGCTCGCCCACCATGTCTAAATAGGAATACAGTTTGAGGCGGGCTAGAGCCGTAACGTATGAGGCCAGAACGACGTTTACAGTGGAAGACATTGAAAATGCTTCTTCCACATACTCCCACGTAACAACCAGTGTTTCCTCGTTTACAGGAACCACAGTATTTACATAGATCGAGGGATTAATCATAATAGCAAAGAATTCTTTAGGATTGTTTACAATAGAAGTTTTGGGAAGATTTTCTCGCTGTGCAAATTTACCCCAGAACGAATTAAGCATTAATTTAGCTAACGATCTAAGGCCAGGATTCGCCGTTATTTCGGTAAACTCTAACCGAACGTCTTCTATCTGGAGAAACTGTTCGATGTATCGGTTTTTTTCTTCGGCTGTTACACAACCACGGGGCCATCCTGAAACTTGCTGCTTGATTTTGATGAATTTACTCGTCATGTCGGAAAAGAGACCATTTTGATGTTTTGACAATTCACGGGTTTCGTACGACCAGATTTCGTAGGTCTCAACTATTTTGTAACCCTTTTCCAAAGCTTTTACAACTTCTTCAATTACCCATGTTCCTGTAAGTGACTTCTGTTCGTCGGAATGCTGACATTCTCCTTGCATAAAGTCCTCGCTGCATTTACGACAAAGAACAAACATGCATTTATTGTTTATTTTTGCGGGTAGAACAGGATGATAAAGGTTTGAGGGAGGAAGTACTTTACACTTTATTAAACCAGATACTCGTGATAAATCTATATGCCGGCATTCATCTCCTACAAAAATTTTAGGATGACCTAGAGGAAATTTTCCACGCTTACATACCCAAGGGTATAGGGAACAAACATCGACATATTTAATCTTTTCATTTTCTTGAGCCTTATAATACTCCACGGTGTTACCAGTACGACCACCATACAAAGCATCCCTAGCATTTATAGGTTGAGTTCTCATTAAGGGGTGATCCTCAGTAAATGATTTTATCTCAGGCGTCATAGTTTTTCTGAAGGCACACTCCCAGATTTCAACGACTTCATATCCCAGAGATTTTAGATATTGATTTTTGGCAGCAGTTCTGTCATAACGATTTTCCATGCAGTGTGAAGGATCGTCATGAAGAGGAGCCAATCTGTTTTCGGGATAACATTGGGGACAACCATGATAGTAACAACCCTGAAATTCAAACACGATATTTTCGTAAAGACCATCCACTTTACAAGTATTAATAACAGCCTCAAATCCTCGTGCAGCATGCTGTATTTTAATATTACGCTGTTTCTCTTCCCAAAGTAGCCACTGCAGAGCTATTTTTGACTGATTATCTTTAAAACGATAACCACCTTTAGGAATAAGACCTATTGTGTCAGATTGTAGAAAATTTCGCCTAAATACTTTACTACAAGTCGAGGCTACGGTAGTAGCTTCCATAAAAGGACAGACATTTGACGTATTCAATAAGTGTTTCCTAAATGTAAGACAAGCCTGTGTTAATATCATGACATCGGAAATACAATAGTCAACGATCTCTTTCTGAAAATCAAAAACATAACCGTTAGCAACTTTAGCAGTATGCCAATTTATTAACTTATCACGTGCATCCTTCTTCAAATTATCGATATCATAGAATTTTAGAGAAGGTATAGGTCCGAGATAAGATTGATTTTCCCCTTTATTAAACAAATGTGGGAAATAGCCCTTTTTTAACTCTGTTAAACCAAAAGCTTTTGGTAAAGCTGACAAGGCCATAGGAAAATAATTAAGACTGTCGAGAAAACGGACATTCCCAACACTCATCGAAACTAACTTCGTACCCATCTAGCAATATTTTTTCCTGACGAGTCTCAAGATCATAAAAAATGAACAAAAAATCTTTTGAGGGAGGTTTACCAGAATCAGGCTGCATGTAACAAAGATGATCTGATGGGTAATTTTTACCACAAGTTTTACAGAAGATCTCCCCACAGATATGACTTTTAGTGTAGATTTTGTAACATTGCTTACACCTTTTAATTTTGTCACATATCTCGTTAATGTGAACGTTGAAACATACCTCACCATAAAAGTCCCGGCCGCATTTATCGCAGGGAACTTTAACAGCTTCTTTGGAACAAGCTGGTGAACGACGACATGCAAAGCACGTATCAACGCAGCTGTGTCCGTCTTTATGGTCGTAGGGTTGATAACATTTATCACAGAAATACGTACTGATAAACGCACTGGTCAGTGACCGAATTACATTAAAATGACCTTTATGAAAGAGAAGGTTTAATTTTGGTCCGTAAGTGTGCCCCTCATAAATGACATCACGTCCCTTAGTTCCATATCTATAGACCACAATCTTATAGTCTGTTAGATATGCCTGAAACTGTTGCAACTCAGGAATTCCAGCTCCCTCACTAGGAATAACAACACCAGACCTATCTATTAACTGCAATGCTCTTTCCCGTTGTATTTTCCCTCTATCGCGACATATTTTTGTAAGTTCAGGGTCTTTGTCAACGTAAGCTTTGGCTACAACCAAAGCGTATGCAAGACATAGGTTATCGTTGTTTTTAATAACAACAATTCCTCGCCGTTTAGAACACTCCTCTTTAAATGAATTGTACTTACGACCTCTACCCTTTCCAGTAGGCATTTTTACGGTAGTAATACCAAGACAAAACGTTTCGGTGTTTAAACCGGTGCTGTTGCTCTGATATATGGAACTTATGTGGTTCCATATATCGTCAACTGTCACCTCTGAGGCTGGTTTTAACCTCATCCATCCCTGACCTCTAACGAAATCCTTGGAGCAAAAAGTGAAACCAACCTGATCATGTGGCAAAATATTTACAGTACCCTTTCGAACAATATCCTCGATGGCCTTTTTAATCCAACTTACGGGTTCCTCACCTGGCGGTACATCCTTAATTTTAAATTCCAGAGTTCGTCCCTGGACACCAAATTTACGGATTTTCGTGGTTTGATCTCTGACAATTAAAAACTTTTCCATTTTACGTATAATAAACTTATAAATTATTGTAAAATCAAAAAAATCAAAAAGTCAAATTTTTCAAAAAAAATTATTATACTCACCAAAGTACGTCTGAACACTAGAAATATCTGAAACAGACTAAATAAAATACTTTAACGTAGGGTATAAGGTAGACTTCTAGCTGGACGGAAAACTGAACGATAATTCCAAAGGCCCCAAAAAGGTTTAGATTTATGTAAAAATGTGTAAGAATCAATCTAAAAGAGTAGATCTGTTTAAATTTATAAATTTGGTTACACCTTAAAAGTGGGTAACAGTGCTACACAAAACCAAACATGAAAGTAGTGGAATAAGCGTTGTATTAATAAAAAAAAAAACTATACCTCACTTGATCGTTTATTGTAGCGGCCACAATGCCTAAACCGTGCGATTGAAGAACGGCGTGAGATTGTCAGGATGTACTGCAGAAGTTAAAAACATGTGTGAAGTATTCAATATACCTAAGGCATATGAAGTAAAAAGCACATCAAAAAAAAAAAAAAATTGTAAAGATATTAAATACTATGGACTTAATATAAATGTCATATGCTATAAATATCACAAAAAAAATTATGAGCCGAGAAAGAAGCCATTTATAACATGTTGCTAAAAGCTTTGAAAAAGGTTCAAAGTTCAAACTTTCCCGAATTATGTAATTTTAAATAATTCGTTAACAATTTATAATAAAAATACTAAAAAGTAACCTTTTGTAAAATATATGTAAGCATCAACACAGAACCCGGCACTAATAACATTAGGTCAAAATCGGGGTAAATGGATACCGTTTACCACTAAATTCTGGTCTATTAGTTATAAGGCATTTAAGAAATAGCAGTATCAATACGACAAAACTTGGTCCAGTATGAAATTTATGGTAAAATTACGGGGCGGTTTGTATTTATAAACAATTTAAAAAATTTAAGAGAAGGTGCATGTAAGAAGGAAAAGAGCTTTCCCAAAAAGTTTATTTATAGTGATTGTTAGAATTAATTCGGAAGTTTTAATTTGGTATCTTTTCTACTTAGAATTTATTTATTGGGAACAATTATTTACACAAGTAACACATCTCGAGAAAATTTATAAATGGACACTTTCGATAACCCTTTAAAATATATATTTACACAAGAATTTTCGCATTTAATATTTTGCGGTTAGTAGTGTATATTTCAATAGATATAAAGGACAAAAACGTTTATTAACATGTATAACAAAGTTGTAAAAGCACAGTAAAAAAATTGTCAAACTTTTCCGAAATAAAAGAAAAATTAATAAAAGTATAGTATTTCTTGAAGATATATTTAAAAGATTCGTAGCTTACTTGAAAAATGTTAAGATTTTTCACTAATATTTTCTCTTTTTAAATTTGTTTATCTATACATACCAATAAAAAACTGCATATATTTTAAAAACTATAACGATTTACCTTATGAACTCCCTAATAACTGTTAAGTAACCACATATGCAATAAAATATATTTTTTAAACCTACAAAACAAGCAAATTTTCATGTGTGATATCATACAGCAAAATTAAAATACATTTACCGATTTACAAGAAATTAATCAACAGTTTGAATTTTTAAATTAAATCTTATTTGTGTAACCTGCCTTCATCAATTTGACACATTTGTAAAGAAATCACTATAAGGTAAAAAGTAAATGGCCTATAAATCAAATATATACACTTTGTAATACCTGTGACAAGATTTTCTCATCTCTGAGGTAAAACAGTTAAGTAGCATAAACGCCTAATTTAATTACGAATATTTATAAAAATCACGTTTTAATACAGTTAAACTAAATATATTTAACTGTCTCTGAATAACTTATTATTTTGTGACATGCATGGCCCTAACAACCCTATTATGCAATTTCGAAAGGGTTAAGACAGCTTTTTTTCTTTGATCGTATTTATTAATTTTCTCGATTGAACGGTAACGTAGAAAAACTATAAAAATATATCCCTTTCTTTCTAACTCCTTTTGTATACGTACAACTACTTTAAAGATTTTTCAAATATAAAAACCATCTTAGTCAAAAAAAATTAAAAGCAATATTTTTAATTATGTTTTAACAGAACGAAAAATTTTTAATATTAAAAAAAAAATTTCGTTCATTTTAATTAATTCGGTAGTACTAATATAGAATACCAAATAACGAGTAAACTATAATAGGTATCTAAATATAAAACCCAAGACCAATTTCAAGAAATTCCTATATAATTTTAAAATGTTCATTTCCAAGATCCATTTATAGCATGGTTAGAACTAATTAAAAATGTATAATTTAATATTATCTCGAATTTAATGGTTAGTTAGGTATTAGGAATAGAAATAGGTACCTATGGGCGATAATTGAGAGATTTATTAATAAAGCTAAACTTTTGGGAACTCCACTACGTATGACCTTTTTAGAAGATTTGGTTACAAAAGAATTTACACTATTTTTATAGTCATTAATTTATATATATATATATATATATATATATATATATATATATATATATATATATATATATATATATAATAAAAGTATCTTAACTTATTTGAAGAAATTGATGGATGTATTAGTACTTTTCAAAAGTTGTAACTGCAAAGTTAAAATTTGGCCAAATTACCGAAATAAAAGAAAAATGTTGAAAGTATATAATTTTATGAAGATATACTGAAAAGATTCAAATCTTACTTAAAAGTGTAAGATAATATTTTTCTTTGTTTTATAGTTTATTAAAATTTATTAACCTTTACATACCAATAAAACAAACGGCATATTCAAAAAAACTATAACAAAGATTTACCTTAACGCACTCACTAACAATTATTACCAAGCAGCCACAAATAAAATAAAGATATTTTAAGTAAACAAAAAAAATAAGAACAGTTATCACCGTCAACGCGTTAATTATTTCTACAAAACCAATTATTATTCGAAGTAAAATATCATTTAGCTTACCTTTAATAAAAAATTCACTAAATCACTAGGTTTGTTACTTTACCACAAAATACTAATTTGAACTCATACCAAATATCGACTATTATTTTATATATAGGTTAAGAATACAACTTGTTATGACAAGAAAAGTGGGGTGAATGTATTAAAACGCACCTGCTCCTTAAAATGCGAGATGCAAAAGTAGTGTATGGGCAAAATGAGGAGGAGGTCAATGGCATGGATACTAATACTTTTGTATCCCGCATTTTGAGGAGCACATGCGTTTGAATACATTCACCCCCAGTTTTCTTGTCATAACAAGTTGTATTCTTAACCTATATATAAAACAATAGTCGATATTTGGTATGAGTTCAAATTAGTATTTTGTGGTAAAGTAACAAACCTAGTGATTTAGTGAATTTTTTATTAAAGGTAAGCTAAATGATATTTTACTTCGAATAATAATTGGTTTTGTAGAAATAATTAACGCGTTGACGGTGATAACTGTTCTTATTTTTTTTTGTTTACTTAAAATATCTTTATTTTATTTGTGGCTGCTTGGTAATAATTGTTAGTGAGTGCGTTAAGGTAAATCTTTGTTATAGTTTTTTGAATATGCCGTTTGTTTTATTGGTATGTAAAGGTTAATAAATTTTAATAAACTATAAAACAAAAGAAAAATATTATCTTACACTTTTAAGTAAGATTTGAATCTTTTCAGTATATCTTCATAAAATTATATACTTTCAACATTTTTCTTTTATTTCGGTAATTTGGCCAAATTTTAACTTTGCAGTTACAACTTTTGAAAAGTACTAATACATCCATCAATTTCTTCAAATAAGTTAAGATACTTTTATTTATATATAAATATATATATATATATATATATATATATATATATATATATATATATATATATATATATATATATATATATATATATATATATATATATAATTAATGACTATAAAAATAGTGTAAATTCTTTTGTAACCAAATCTTCTAAAAAGGTCATACGTAGTGGAGTTCCCAAAAGTTTAGCTTTATTAATAAATCTTTCAATTATCGCCCATAGGTACCTATTTCTATTCCTAATACCTAACTAACCATTAAATTCAAGATAATATTAAATTATACATTTTTAATTAGTTCTAACCATGCTATAAATGGATCTTGGAAATGAACATTTTAAAATTATATAGGAATTTCTTGAAATTGGTCTTGGGTTTTATATTTAGATACCTATTATAGTTTACTCGTTATTTGGTATTCTATATTAGTACTACCGAATTAATTAAAATGAACGAAATTTTTTTTTTTAATATTAAAAATTTTTCGTTCTGTTAAAACATAATTAAAAATATTGCTTTTAATTTTTTTTGACTAAGATGGTTTTTATATTTGAAAAATCTTTAAAGTAGTTGTACGTATACAAAAGGAGTTAGAAAGAAAGGGATATATTTTTATAGTTTTTCTACGTTACCGTTCAATCGAGAAAATTAATAAATACGATCAAAGAAAAAAAGCTGTCTTAACCCTTTCGAAATTGCATAATAGGGTTGTTAGGGCCATGCATGTCACAAAATAATAAGTTATTCAGAGACAGTTAAATATATTTAGTTTAACTGTATTAAAACGTGATTTTTATAAATATTCGTAATTAAATTAGGCGTTTATGCTACTTAACTGTTTTACCTCAGAGATGAGAAAATCTTGTCACAGGTATTACAAAGTGTATATATTTGATTTATAGGCCATTTACTTTTTACCTTATAGTGATTTCTTTACAAATGTGTCAAATTGATGAAGGCAGGTTACACAAATAAGATTTAATTTAAAAATTCAAACTGTTGATTAATTTCTTGTAAATCGGTAAATGTATTTTAATTTTGCTGTATGATATCACACATGAAAATTTGCTTGTTTTGTAGGTTTAAAAAATATATTTTATTGTATATGTGGTTACTTAACAGTTATTAGGGAGTTCATAAGGTAAATCGTTATAGTTTTTAAAATATATGCAGTTTTTTATTGGTATGTATAGATAAACAAATTTAAAAAGAGAAAATATTAGTGAAAAATCTTAACATTTTTCAAGTAAGCTACGAATCTTTTAAATATATCTTCAAGAAATACTATACTTTTATTAATTTTTCTTTTATTTCGGAAAAGTTTGACAATTTTTTTACTGTGCTTTTACAACTTTGTTATACATGTTAATAAACGTTTTTGTCCTTTATATCTATTGAAATATACACTACTAACCGCAAAATATTAAATGCGAAAATTCTTGTGTAAATATATATTTTAAAGGGTTATCGAAAGTGTCCATTTATAAATTTTCTCGAGATGTGTTACTTGTGTAAATAATTGTTCCCAATAAATAAATTCTAAGTAGAAAAGATACCAAATTAAAACTTCCGAATTAATTCTAACAATCACTATAAATAAACTTTTTGGGAAAGCTCTTTTCCTTCTTACATGCACCTTCTCTTAAATTTTTTAAATTGTTTATAAATACAAACCGCCCCGTAATTTTACCATAAATTTCATACTGGACCAAGTTTTGTCGTATTGATACTGCTATTTCTTAAATGCCTTATAACTAATAGACCAGAATTTAGTGGTAAACGGTATCCATTTACCCCGATTTTGACCTAATGTTATTAGTGCCGGGTTCTGTGTTGATGCTTACATATATTTTACAAAAGGTTACTTTTTAGTATTTTTATTATAAATTGTTAACGAATTATTTAAAATTACATAATTCGGGAAAGTTTGAACTTTGAACCTTTTTCAAAGCTTTTAGCAACATGTTATAAATGGCTTCTTTCTCGGCTCATAATTTTTTTTGTGATATTTATAGCATATGACATTTATATTAAGTCCATAGTATTTAATATCTTTACAATTTTTTTTTTTTTTTGATGTGCTTTTTACTTCATATGCCTTAGGTATATTGAATACTTCACACATGTTTTTAACTTCTGCAGTACATCCTGACAATCTCACGCCGTTCTTCAATCGCACGGTTTAGGCATTGTGGCCGCTACAATAAACGATCAAGTGAGGTATAGTTTTTTTTTTTATTAATACAACGCTTATTCCACTACTTTCATGTTTGGTTTTGTGTAGCACTGTTACCCACTTTTAAGGTGTAACCAAATTTATAAATTTAAACAGATCTACTCTTTTAGATTGATTCTTACACATTTTTACATAAATCTAAACCTTTTTGGGGCCTTTGGAATTATCGTTCAGTTTTCCGTCCAGCTAGAAGTCTACCTTATACCCTACGTTAAAGTATTTTATTTAGTCTGTTTCAGATATTTCTAGTGTTCAGACGTACTTTGGTGAGTATAATAATTTTTTTTTGAAAAATTTGACTTTTTGATTTTTTTGATTTTACAATAATTTATAAGTTTATTATACGTAAAATGGAAAAGTTTTTAATTGTCAGAGATCAAACCACGAAAATCCGTAAATTTGGTGTCCAGGGACGAACTCTGGAATTTAAAATTAAGGATGTACCGCCAGGTGAGGAACCCGTAAGTTGGATTAAAAAGGCCATCGAGGATATTGTTCGAAAGGGTACTGTAAATATTTTGCCACATGATCAGGTTGGTTTCACTTTTTGCTCCAAGGATTTCGTTAGAGGTCAGGGATGGATGAGGTTAAAACCAGCCTCAGAGGTGACAGTTGACGATATATGGAACCACATAAGTTCCATATATCAGAGCAACAGCACCGGTTTAAACACCGAAACGTTTTGTCTTGGTATTACTACCGTAAAAATGCCTACTGGAAAGGGTAGAGGTCGTAAGTACAATTCATTTAAAGAGGAGTGTTCTAAACGGCGAGGAATTGTTGTTATTAAAAACAACGATAACCTATGTCTTGCATACGCTTTGGTTGTAGCCAAAGCTTACGTTGACAAAGACCCTGAACTTACAAAAATATGTCGCGATAGAGGGAAAATACAACGGGAAAGAGCATTGCAGTTAATAGATAGGTCTGGTGTTGTTATTCCTAGTGAGGGAGCTGGAATTCCTGAGTTGCAACAGTTTCAGGCATATCTAACAGACTATAAGATTGTGGTCTATAGATATGGAACTAAGGGACGTGATGTCATTTATGAGGGGCACACTTACGGACCAAAATTAAACCTTCTCTTTCATAAAGGTCATTTTAATGTAATTCGGTCACTGACCAGTGCGTTTATCAGTACGTATTTCTGTGATAAATGTTATCAACCCTACGACCATAAAGACGGACACAGCTGCGTTGATACGTGCTTTGCATGTCGTCGTTCACCAGCTTGTTCCAAAGAAGCTGTTAAAGTTCCCTGCGATAAATGCGGCCGGGACTTTTATGGTGAGGTATGTTTCAACGTTCACATTAACGACATATGTGACAAAATTAAAAGGTGTAAGCAATGTTACAAAATCTACACTAAAAGTCATATCTGTGGGGAGATCTTCTGTAAAACTTGTGGTAAAAATTACCCATCAGATCATCTTTGTTACATGCAGCCTGATTCTGGTAAACCTCCCTCAAAAGATTTTTTGTTCATTTTTTATGATCTTGAGACTCGTCAGGAAAAAATATTGCTAGATGGGTACGAAGTTAGTTTCGATGAGTGTTGGGAATGTCCGTTTTCTCGACAGTCTTAATTATTTTCCTATGGCCTTGTCAGCTTTACCAAAAGCTTTTGGTTTAACAGAGTTAAAAAAGGGCTATTTCCCACATTTGTTTAATAAAGGGGAAAATCAATCTTATCTCGGACCTATACCTTCTCTAAAATTCTATGATATCGATAATTTGAAGAAGGATGCACGTGATAAGTTAATAAATTGGCATACTGCTAAAGTTGCTAACGGTTATGTTTTTGATTTTCAGAAAGAGATCGTTGACTATTGTATTTCCGATGTCATGATATTAACACAGGCTTGTCTTACATTTAGGAAACCCTTATTGAATACGTCAAATGTCTGTCGAATGTCGTCAAATGTCAACGAGTATCTGGTTTAATAAAGTGTAAAGTACTTCCTCCCTCAAACCTTTATCATCCTGTTCTACCCGCAAAAATAAACAATAAATGCATGTTTGTTCTTTGTCGTAAATGCAGCGAGGACTTTATGCAAGGAGAATGTCAGCATTCCGACGAACAGAAGTCACTTACAGGAACATGGGTAATTGAAGAAGTTGTAAAAGCTTTGGAAAAGGGTTACAAAATAGTTGAGACCTACGAAATCTAGTCGTACGAAACCCGTGAATTGTCAAAACATCAAAATGGTCTCTTTTCCGACATGACGAGTAAATTCATCAAAATCAAGCAGCAAGTTTCAGGATGGCCCCGTGGTTGTGTAACAGCCGAAGAAAAAAACCGATACATCGAACAGTTTCTCCAGATAGAAGACTTTCGGTTAGAGTTTACCGAAATAACGGCGAATCCTGGACTTAGATCGTTAGCTAAATTAATGCTTAATTCGTTCTGGGGTAAATTTGCACAGCGAGAAAATCTTCCCAAAACTTCTATTGTAAACAATCCTAAAGAATTCTTTGCTATGATGATTAATCCCTCGATCTATGTAAATACTGTGGTTCCTGTAAACGAGGAAACACTGGTTGTTACGTGGGAGTATGTGGAAGAAGCATTTTCAATGTCTTCCACTGTAAACGTCGTTCTGGCCTCATACGTTACGGCTCTAGCCCGCCTCAAACTGTATTCCTATTTAGACATGGTGGGCGAGCGTACTTTATATTATGATACCGATTCAATTGTGTACATTTCCAGAGACGGTCTGCCTGATCTTCCTACCGGTGACTGTATTGGTGATTTAACTGATGAGCTAAGTGGTGGTCATATTTCGGAGTTCGTTTCTGGAGGCCCCAAAAATTATGCTTATAAATACATACTTCCTAATGGTGACGAAAAATTTTGTTGCAAAGTTAAGGGAATTTCCCTTAATTATTTAAACTCGCAATTAATTAATTTTGATACTATTAAAAAGATGGTACTTGTAAAGTCGGAAGGTATTAAAATCATAAGTAAACAAGTTAGACGAACAACAGAACATCAAGTCATAACACAGGAAATCCATAAAAATTATCGACCACATTCTACAAAAAGAAAATTTTTAGAAGATTTTAGTTCCGTTCCTTTTGGTTATAAGAAAATGAAAATTTAAAAATATGTATAAATTTATTTATAGTGTTAATATTATTGATTATTGTAGTTTTAATACACGGCTTTTTATTATTTAGTTATATGTACATATTTTATATTAGTATTAAATGTGTCTTTTAAGAATTTTTCATAAATTAGTTTTCCGTTCTCTATTATCCAGCGTCTATTTGGTTGTCTGTTTTTCTATCACATATTGTAGTTGGCTTTTAAAATTTTTATAGTAAAACAACGTTACCAGGTATCTGTTATGAGTTACTGAATAATTTAAAGATCTTAAAACGATGTATAGCATATTAGGGTTAAATATCATAAAATTTGTTCATTAAGTTTTAGAAGATGTTAAGACTACCAAAAGATATCCGTTAGCGACTACTGGTGAATTATGAACTGATCTTAATAAATTAAGATCAAGTGTTCCTGTTGCCACCTTTTTCTAATAAAAATGTAACAAAAATATGTCTAGCATCAGATCGTAAAGACGTCTACTGAAACATATTATTCACAAAGATATCTGATATGGACCATTGGCGAATTATGAACCGATCTTATTAAATTAGGATCTAGTGTTCGTGTTGCCATATTTTTCTGATAAAAACGTAACAAAGAGTTGTCTAGCATTAGATCGTAAAAGATGAATACTGAAACATATTATTCACAAAGATATCTGATATGGACCATTGGCGAATTATCAACCGATCTTATTAAATTAGGATCTAGTGTTCGAGTTGTTACGTTTTTATCTGATAAAAATGTAAAAAAAAGTTGTCTAGCATCAGATCGTAAAAGACGTCTACTGAAACATATTATTCACAAAAGATATCTGATATGGATTACTGGTGAATTATGAACCGATCTTATTAAATTAGGATCTAGTGCTCGTGTTGTCACTTTTTTTAATAAAATGTAACAAAAAAGTTGTCTAGCCTCAAATTGTAAAAAGACGTCTACTAAAACATATTATTCACAAAGATATCTGATATGGACCACTGGCGAATTATGAACCGATCTTATTAAATTAGGATCTAGTGTTCGTGCTGCCACTTTTTTACTGAATTGTAAAAAACAGTTGTCTAGCCTCAGATTGTAAAAAGACGTCTACTAAAACATATTATTCACAAAAGATATCTGATATGGACCACTGGCGAATTATGAACCGATCTTATTAAATTAGGATCTAGTGTTCGTGCTGTCACTTTTTTACTAAATTGTAAAAAAAGTTGTCTAGCCTCAGATTGTAAAAAGACGTCTACTAAAACATATTATTCACAAAGATATCTGATGTGGACCACTGGCAAATTAGGAACCGATCTTATTCAATTAGGATTTAGTGTTCATGTTGCCATCTTTTTAATAAAATGTAACAAAGTTGTCTAGCATTAGATCGTAAAAAACATCTACTGAAACTTAATATTCACAAAGATATGTGATATGGACCATTGGCGAATTATGAACCGATCTTATTAAATTAGGATCTAGTGTTCGTGTTGTCACCTAAAATAATAATAAGAAAATCGATCGACAAATCTTAATGGTCTGCTTTCCTGAGTTAATTTTTAAGTATGTTTTTAATGGCCAGTTACCCAACAGGAGTTTAGTTTTCAGTTTAAGTATCTTCTAATAAAATCAATAAAAATATTTATTTAAGTGTGTGATGGAAAAAAGACAATCATTTCGCTTTCATACTGACTGTTTGTCCCATACTAACAAAACCTCTTCCGGCGGTCGTGTAACCGTACCGACTAGCGGTGGATGCTGTTAAGAACAAAATTTGTTCGAACCGAATTGGTTACGTTTGCCTTCAATATATGTTTTTTTTCATAATATATTCACTCAATTTCATTCCTTCGCTTACCTACCATTTTAATATCATTTTCTGTCAGTAGCACCTTCTCCGTACTGACTGCTGATAAGACTGAATTTTTTTTCAAACTGTCCTTTTAAATTTCTTCTGTATATTATATACTCTGGATTTTTTAAAATAATTAACTTATGATCGTAGATAAAATATAGTATGCAACTCGCAAGAGTTTTGGTCACTATTCTTTAATAATTGATCATATTGATACATTATATCACATTTCAACGTTGAATATTTGGTGGCCCCTTTATAGTATAAACGGATGGTCCACTTTTGCCGCACAGAAACACGCCAGGTACCACATTGTGGGAGTAGTACTGTAAACTTAGGGTGTCTGTCAGACTCGCTTACAAACCGGGCTGTCACTTATTGAGTTGAGTACGTAAAGTGTTCTCTGTATGTTTTAATATGCATCGGGGAATTGTTGTCTGATGGTTATCGAAGAACCGTCTGTGATCATATCCCCACTATCACTGTAACATGAATTGTGTTTTCTCACCTTACCTTGTATATATCAGCATCTAAATATAAAAGTAGACAACGGACGAAAAGAAGAAAATATTGGTTATCTAATTTGAACAGTGGGACACCACTTTGATGATTTGCGACAAGATCTGTGTCTAGCCGTGGACAAAAAAAAGAAGACCTATATAAAGCATTGGAGGAAACAATCGTAGACCTATGTATAGCACTGGAGGAAAGAATCGTAGACCTATGTAGAGTACTGGGCGAAAAAATATGTGTCGAGCACTAGACGAAAGAACGAAAGCTTATATGTAACAGTGTATAAAATATTGAGTTCCCCTGTCAAGCGGTGAACGTTCAATTAGTGAATAGAAGAAGGTAACATGAGATGAACAGATTAGCGAAAGAAAAAGAAGAAGAGGAAAGAAAGGAAAAGAAAAAATGATTCGACTTGTCAGTAAGCGTGATGTCACCCGAACACCTGAGCAGGTGCAAACATCAAAGGATGCCGCTTTTTCCCACGGTCGGTAAAATTTTCCCAGCGCCAAGTGCCGCAATATCTACTTTTGGAGATATTAGGATGATCTTGTAGAATGTTCCTCCTGACTTTGGTATCTTTTTAAAAAATACTGGAAGCTATCCATAATTTACCACATTATGATCCATTAGAGTCCATTCAGTTCGATTGCAATCAGTTTTTACATCGTTAAAACATATCGCCAGGTTCTTAACATTGTTTGGAACGTTTGTATAAAGGACATTGTTAACAATAGCTGTGAGGATGATGAATGAGGTTGTTAATTGAGGCATCCTATCAGTTGAATTCTGTTTAACGGGTATTGTGTTGTTTTTGGTAATTTACTTTCTGACAAATGTAGGTCTGCAAATCGTTTTTCAATTGCAGTTCTATCTTCGTACCACTGTATATCGGCTTTTGTATTTTTTTGTAAAACTTTTCTAATCTACACCGTATGGAAGACATTGATGAAATGACACACGTTTAACATAACGAATAAATATATAGTAATTTTATATTTGTTTGAAATTTTCGTTAGTCCTGACCTGTTTCTAATAATAAAATACTTATGTGTTAAATAGTATGTACGTATTAATTTAAATTTCGTGTAAGCAAGAATCATAATAATTTTCTCCAAATTCTAAAACTCTATAAACATTAAAGCATTATCGGAATGTGGGTGTATTCAGTTGATAGTTTTAAATTACAAAACATTCGTTCGAATAAAATGAAATTATCATTTTCTCTTAATTCTAAAACTGTATATACTTTTACGCGTTATCAGAAAGTGGGCGTATCTAGTTGATGGTTTAAATTGCAAAAATTCGTTTCTTTATATAAATAAAATGAAATTTTATTTAATAGTAAAAAATTAAATCGTTGCTTTTTAGCTTGCTAATGACCAATATATACGACGTATCTGCATTGCCTAATTTCCCCATTTATCATATTTTGTTACTAAATATCTACATAACACCATACAATTTCCTTTACTCATCTTTTCACCGCTTCTTCTTTACCATTTCGAACACACACCCCCTCTGACGTCAGGGGAGGCTTTCTTGTACATCTACACAGGCCCCAACGCCACCTAACCAACTCTGTCAGCAAATTATTCATTGCAACAATATTATTACAACAGTATTGCGTATTTTCTACTTCTCACCCTTTTTTTCAACCCTATCACGATAGGGTGTACTTCTTTCATACTTATATTTCTTGTACATCACCCCCTACATCCTCAGAGGCTACTTCTACGGCCTCAACGCCACATACCAGCCATCCAACTGGCCGCCATCTTTTATTTGAAATTCCCATATTTTCTCTACTAATTTTGTTTTTTTGGAAAATGTACTAGAGCAATTGAAAAAAAAAAGTTTTAAATATTTTAGATCGTTTGTTGTGTGAAAGTTTAAATCCAGCATATTTTAAGCATATTTCAAATGCCTCACATTAGTTGCCAAAATTCAAAACTAAAATTTCATGCTATAAGTTTTTAAGTTTATGCTCTATTAATCAAAGCTTCATAGTGGCTAGTTAATGAAAGGAATATATTGTATTCATCTCGCAAGAATCATAAAAATGGCAAAAATCGCGCCATGTTTTATATTTAACACCTGTATAAACTTCGAGTTTATTTGCGTCAAAATACAAAAACTGCATACGAAAGCTAAACCTTTTACCTTTAAAATGCATCTAGATTTTTGTTGATTGGTCACTTGATTTAAAAGATATCGAATTTTACCGTCGAGCTAATACAAATTTTACTGAACATTGATTTAGCGCGAGTAACTGACATGTTAAATCGACGGTCGCTTCAAGCATTGCTTTTACGGTTTATTCTGCACAAAAAATACTTATAAACTTGATTAAAAAAATATATTTTTTTAATTATTTCAGCTAAGTTTTTTATTTGAAACATTTTTTTCTAAGGTGTACAGATTCTTGGTAAATCGACTTTTTGGCGTTATATCCCCCTGCGAGGGGGGTTTTTGGGGGAAGCCCGGGAGTAAAAGTGTTAAATTTTTTTGCATATTTTTTGGTTTCTCAAAATTAATACACTTGGTAAAATTCAGCTTGTTCGTATAATTTTTGGAGGTTCAGTGACCTTTTCGTCTCTGACGACTGGAGTATACTGTATTAAACCTTGGTTGGTAGACTTAGGCTTAAGTATGGCACTAAAAAAATCAGCTACCCTATGTTTCACTAGGCACGGGTTAATCTTACCTAATATTATCAGCGTTAATGATTATACTGTACCTAGTGTTGACAATTACAAATATTTGGGTATTTTTTTAGACAGACAATTAATATGGTATAAACATATCCACTACCTACAAACAAGATGGAAGAAAGGGGTGAAGGCACTTAAAGTTTATATTTAAAGCAAAAAGGGGTCTGACGTCAACACCTCGTTCTTGTTTCACAAAGCTTATATTCACTCTCTAATAGATTTAAGGTGTACATTATATGGTTCATCCTCAAACACTATATAAGCTTGACAGAATACAACTTAAATCTACCAAAATATGTTTGGGGGCAATGAAATTATCACCACGTCATGCATTTTTAGCCGAAGCACAAGAGCCTGCTTTATCTATACGTAGACAATATTTAGCAAATAAATGGTTAATAAATTTCAGGACATATAATGCATTTCTGTTAAACAAAATAGCAGCAATTATTCTCGTAAAACTAAAAATCCTTATTGGACAAAAAAAAAGAATTCTCCCCCATTGTTTGATGCCTTTATTGATACCAATTTATATACTAAATGTATCAAACAATATATCAAACAAATACCCATTCTATCAGTATGAGCTTTATGGTACGTTATATAAACCACATATTATATTTCCTATCTATTCTAATCATCGATGTATAAATAATATTATTGTAAAAATCGTCTTAAGGGAATGCGCTAGCAGTGATGTATACATTTACACATCATCATCACGTAGCGCTACAACCCTGGGTGGGTCTTGGCGGACTGTACAACTTTTTTCCAATTTGTTCGGTCTTCCATCAACCTAGGGTCAAATGGAATGTTCATTTTCCAGAGATCTGCTTGGATGCTATCTCTTCATCGCATTCTGGGACGTCCAAGTGGTCTTTTGCCTGTGGGAATCTCCTCCCATACCAGTTTTACAAGTTTCTCGTTATGCAGTCTGTGCACGTGGCCTGCCCATCTTAGTCGCTGTGATTTAATTTTTTGGACAATATCGGCGTCATTGTAGAGTACGTTTCATTTACACAGTTGGGTCAAAAAGTGAAACAAGTGTGGGTTTTGCATTTGTTATACCGGCCATCTAATATGTCGAGAAGTACCGTATTTCAAATATATATAGAATTTTTGTTGCGCAATTATTGGATCTCCAATTAAACACTTACTTTAAAAACGATATAATACTAAAAAATAAATCTAAACTATAGTATTTAATACAGAAGCAAAAAAATATTAAATTTGTTTGGGTTAAGGGACAAACAGATATTATTGGAAATGAAGAAGTAGATACGGCAGCCAAAAGTGCTTGTGATACTCAAACAGAAGCGACGATTGAAAGTAATAATGATTTTTTGTCACTAATAAAGAAGGATACCAGGAAAAAATAAAAAACTTTACATACAAAGTATTACTTATGCTCATAACAGTCACTGTTATTCAATTTATCCAACTCTGCTTAATAGCATTCCTCACCTAATCTTTTTTTCTTCCAAATCATATGCTTCCACTATTTCTTTTTAAAGCCCATGTCTTTATTCAGATTTCCGAATCTAGGCCTCTCCTAATTCACGCCATTTATCTATGTTGTTTTTAAGACGTTTCCACATTGTTCCTGCAGTTCTTTTAATATCGTCCGTCCAGCGCATTTGCGGTCTTCCTCGCGGTCTTTTGGCTTTATATGGTCGCCAATTCACGATTTCTTTATTCCATCTGCCATCCTTAAGACGTTCGTTATGTCCAGCCTATTTTCATTTCAGTTTATCTGCCTCTTCGACAGCATCTTTTACTTTTGTTCTATTATAAATGACTTCATTGGTTTTATGGTCTTTGACTGAGATACCCAGCATCTGTCGTTCCATAGCTGTCTGAGTTTTTCTGATCTTCTCCATGTTTATTCTAGTGAATGTCCAGGTTTAAGCTCCATCTTCCGAAGTCTTCCGAATGCTGCCCAGCCCATTTTTACACGTCTGATTATGTTGGTAGTCTGATTTTCTTTGCTTATCTTAACATTTTGACCCAGACATGTATATTCCTCAACGTGTTCTATCTCTGTTACTTGGATGTTTATCATAGGTTTGTCATATTTGTTTGACATTAGTTTAGTTTTGCTGAAATTCATTTTTGTCCTTTTTTAAGGGATTCTGTGTGTAGCTCCTCGATCATCGTATTCAGTGCATTCCGTGTCGGCTATTAGTACTACATCATCTGCATATCTAAGATGGTTCAAGTATCTTCCGTTAATAGGGATTCCCTTATTTTTCCAGTCTATTGACTTAAAGGTATCTTCTAGGGCAGCTGTAAATAATTTTGGAGATATTGTATCTCCTTGTCTTACGCCTCGGTTGATTTTTACTGGTCTTGTTTGATTCTATTTCCCAACTTCACTATCATTTCAGCTTGTCCGTAAATATTATGTAACAATATTCTGTACCTGGAGTCGATCCGGTTGTTGACTAATGTTTCTTCTATTGCCCACAGTTCTAGGCTATTAAAAGCTTTTTCATAATTTATAAAAGCCAGACATAATGGGAGATTGTATTAGTTAGTCTTTTCTATTAGAATTTTCTAATATATAGAAGTATATAGATGGTTACAGGTGCTGTACCCTTTTCTAACTCCGACTTGTTCTACTGGTTGATATCCATCAAATTTAATTATTAACCTGTTTGTAATACTCTGTCTCCCTTTTTGTGTATTAGTATTGTTTTAGCAGTATTCCATTGTTCTGGTATGTTGCCTTCGAATAGACATTTATTAAATAGTATTTTTCGATATGTGATGGCTTCTTCTCCTCCTTCCTTTAGCATTTCTGCTAGGATTCCATCGCTTCCAGGAGCATTTTTCCTTCTTATTTCTTTTACTGCTCTTCCTATTTCTTCGTGGCTTATTTCGGGCATCACTTCTGAGTTGACATTTGTTATCTGCCTTTTCAAGTTCTGCTTTGAAAAGTTAGGGGGATCGTTTTTGGAACGATACAGATCAGCCTAGAACTTTTTAATTAAGTTTTCTATATTAGATTTACTTTCTTATAGTTTTCCTTGTTCATTTTTAATGGGTATTATGTTTTTCTTTCCTAATTTCGGTTTGGTGCATTTGAGACTTCGGTTTTTCTCTATGACTTGCTCTATACGGCCTTCTTAATGTTTTTTAATGTCTTCTTTTATCTGGTTTCTTATTACTCGGTTAAGTTCCCTAAATTCTGCAGTGTCTCTTTTGTTTTGTCTCAGAAGATCTTTTTTTTGTTTCAGCATGTTTTGTGATTTTACACTTGGATTTTCGTTACCTGTTAGCGGTTGCCACTTCTGAGCTTATATTTAATAGTTCTTTTGTTATGACTTCATTGATGTCATTTAAGCTAAGTTTATCTAGATTTAATACTTTCGCGGGTTTTTGATGCTTTCCAACCCATTTATTTGAAATAGGGGTATTTCAAATTCCTTTTTGTGAATATAGCAACATTTCAATAGGAAGCTTAAATCACATATTTGTCGAATTTACCAAATACATGGGATAATTCAAAGCTTAATCATCCAAATTGTATAAACTACACATTGCGGGACCAGTTAATATATCATGTTTAATTACCTCATTCAACAAATTAGTGTATGACCTCTTAATTGATTTTCTCGGAAAAAACAAAAATTAAAATTAAGCATAAATAGCTTAAAAAATTTTGAGGTAGTCACTAAACTGTAATAGATATACACAAGTACATACTATTTAAAAATAGGTATATTACAATACATTTAATTTTAAGTCAGTGATATTTCATTAATAAGATCTGTGGCTAATGAAACAGTTCGAAGCCAAACTCTTCACACATACATACAAAGATTAACAAAAACATTTTATTTACAATGGTCCGATGTTGGTTTACGTTTCCCATACTAAATATATCTGTATTAATGATACTATGGAGGAAGTTCTTAGCGATATTTATAGAGTTGGAAAAATATAGGCCATCGGGAACAACTCTGTAAGCAAATCGTTTAAATTTGACGCTCGTTAATTTTCTGCTCTTTGTAAAGTTTATTGTCGATTATGTTCTAAATGCAAACTCTATGAGATTAACCGTCTCCAAGCTAAACGAGGTGCTCTCAACTTTAAACAAGTCAAAAACTAATAAAAAAGCTATCGCTGCATCACAATAGAAAAGAAATCTGAAAGTTTTGAAATTGGAATTAGTCTTATTTTAAGTTTGAATTTGCTGTAGTCTTAAACTCGAAAGAAAATCGGAAAAGCGCGTCCAACTTTCGAAGAAATAGGAATTGACACATTGTTTTTTTAATTTTTATTGCTGGCTCTTGTAAAAATTAAAACGGGGAAATTTTTTTAATTGATCAAACCTTTATAAAAATCAATGCTATTCTTCTACTATTATTATATAGAGTTGTTCTCACTACAAATTATTACTCAAAAATACGTTTTACCTTATTCTCGCTATGTTGAATTATTTGATTCTGCACTTACAGGATAATAAAATATCAATTAAAAATAGCTCCAAAATACAACACGTTTTATTTGGAGCTGATATATGCAGCTGAATGGTGAACTAAAAACATTAGTTTAGAATGATAAGAGATTTTACTTCAAGGATAAAATCAAGTATAAATCAAGTATAGTACTTACCTAAATAACACTTGAATGAATGAAAGAAAACCATTCAGAACAAAAAATCCAATTAAATATAATGAAATTGATCGATTAATTGAAAACAGAATAAAAGAAGCTAAGGAGAGAAGGTTACATGAGCAGTGCTAAGAACTAGAAGAAATTGAGAAAAAATATGACTTTTTTAACATGCATAAAAGAATTAGAGAATTAACAGAAATGAGAAAAACACTTCAAACTAGGCAACTAAGAGATGAAAGTGGTGCATTTATAACACAAAAATGCAGAGATGGACACAATATATAGCACAACTTTTTGAAGACAAAGAGAGAACAGAAGCACCAAAAGAATTTAAGGATGATACTGGGTCTGCCATTATACGAGAAGAAATTGAATACGCAATGAAACAAGCTAAAGGTAGTAAATCTCCCGGGCCTGATGAAGTTCCTATCGAATTAGTCAAAATTGTGAACACTAAATCTATTGATCTTCTTTTGGATCTATTCAATACCATATATAGAACAGGTATAATACCTAAAGAATGGCTACCCAAAAAAGCCAATGCAAAGGAGTGCAATGAACAATGCACCGTAGCCTTAATGAGTCATGTCTTGAAATTGTTTTTAAAAGTAATTTACAAAAGAATACATAAGAAATTAGATGAAGGTATAAGTAATACACAAATGGGATTTAGGAAAGGACTGGGAATAGATGCCCTGTTTGCAGTAAGTGTTCTTTTGCAGAGATGCTTAGATATAAATCAGGAAGTATATGCCTGTCTCATTGATTTTGAGAAGGTATTTGACAGAGTGTAGCATAATCGGAGAGACGTTTTCCGAGTCCATGAGAGCAGCCCAAAATCGCAAGAGATGGAGAGAATTGACAGCCCGCATTGTAGGAAATCACGATCCTCAGCAATGAGGAAACGACAAGAGAGAGAGCATAATCGGCTTAAAGAAATTCTATTAAATTAAAACATAGACAGTAGAGACATTAGAATCATATGTAACCTCTATTGGAACCAAACAGCAAAAGTGAAAGTTGAAAATAAGGGAAGTGAGTTGAATGTGTCTTTCATGTTAGGAGTTCTAAGGCGTACCTCACCACGCTATCTAAGTGTGGGTTGGTAAGAGGTTGATGGTGTGTTTCAATTATAAGGAGCTTCTGCTATATAATGTGCTTACATAATACGCCATATATTGCCCGAGGATTACGCGACTTATGTCTTCACGGACGTAGGAGATAACTGACTTTTTGCATAGCTGTAACCCACTCGTCACTATCAGTTAGGTACTTACCGGATATTTTAATGGTTTCCTCTTACCAGCAATAATATTAACAATAAAAGTACGCAAGACTGCATACCTTTGACACATACTGAGAAATGATAAATATAGTCTTCTGCAGGTCATCATGCAGGGTAGAGTCGATGGCAAAAAGGTAATAGGTAGAAAGAGGAAGTCATTACTGCGAAATATTCGAGAATGGACAAACATGACTGTAGACGAATTATTCCACGTTGCAAAAGACAGAGAAACTTTTAAAAATTTGGTCGCCAACCTCCGTTAATGGGGACGGCATAAGAAGAAGAAGCTCTTATTTCCTAATTCCCAATAATTAAATTATATATATATATATATATATATATATATATATATATATATATATATATATATAATATATATATATATATATATATAATAATATTAAATTTTATCTTAAATCACAACACTATAAGACTAAAGCTACCAAGTAGTAAAAAAGGGCTAATAAACTGAAAAACATTTGTTAAGCAACCGTAAATAATTGTCTTATAATCCTGTAAAAGTCTCGAAGAGGATACAGATAAAATGTCACGAAATCACTATTTAACAAGAGAACAAATAAATTATTCTATTCAACAACAATAAGCAATAAAATTGCCTCGTATAAATTAGAAAAAGTATCTTTTGGCTAGCCGCCTAATATATACAACGACTTCTACTTCTGTTGTAAAAATTGTGTTGTTTACGTTCCAAATTCGAGACACAAAAACAGATACAATAGGACTGGAGTTGCAACTTTTCAATTCATATGTGGGTATACAGGGTGCGGCATTAGTGCGAGGAAGTCCAATTACTCATTTATCGTGAGAGATATGGAAAAAAATATATTATTTGGGTTAAAGTTGAAGCACAAATATTACAATACTCTAAAATATTTTGACAGGGCCAACCATACTGACGGGTTGGAAACAAATTTATCTTTTTTTTTTGGCAGTATTATATGAGGTAATCTAAAGGATAATTACGTTTTATTATTAATTTCGTAGTAAAATAAACACCCTGTTGTAGAATAATTGTAGATGTTTAATTTTAAAATTATATTTTCGTTTAAAAGATTTTTACAGTTCTGTATTTACGAACCAGACATATATCTTTCTGTCGGATATCGAGTGTTTAAAATTTAACACAACCAAATTAAAACTCATTAATTTAGGTCTGTAAAAAACATACAGTGACAAAGATAGTGTGAAGAAATATACATTGAGTGTGCATATCGAGGGTAAACCCCTCGATTCTCCAGAAGATGTTTTGTTTGATTCGCCAGACCTTCAAGGTATGAACATGCAAATCACGGATTCAGGTATACTCAATACACACGAAAATCAAAATGTAAGTACACCAAATTTAATTACCAAGCAATCTAATCTTTTGAAAGACGAAAATCCATACCAATCACAACTCGAAAGGCAGAGAGAGGTATTTAATTATAACCCAAATGATCATGAACCTTACCATGTTTATGTGGAAAACAACCAAACGAATATTTTAGGTATACTAAATGCTTTAAGAAAGAGTTATTATATACAGGGTGGTCCTTAAGTAATTGTACAAACAGAAACCGTAGTTTTTGCACTTTAAAATATTACGATTTAAGCCAACTTGCTTTAATAAAATGTTGATATTAAGAAAGATACAGGGTGTTAAAGTGGAAATTTAAAATTTTATTTTTCGCTATAACTTTTACGTTTGTAAATATTTTTGGACAAAAATTTACAGTTGGATGCTTTTAAGTAGGATACATTATAGTTTTATACTTACTTTAATGTAACTAATAGAGGGCGCCACATATGTTACATATGTGGCATAAATTTGCGCTTAACTTTTTTGGTATTTAAGTTAGCTCTATTTGTGTTAAAAAATATTAAAGACACATTATTTTTACAAAGGAAAAGTATACTTATTGGTAACCTGAAAATTCAACTGTTTTCGAGATAAATACATTTTATAAGTCAGGTGCACATTAATTCTTACTTTGATATTTGTGCGGTAAAGCACTGAATACCTGTAGATAAGCATAATTTATAGTTTATTCTTATGGACGATAATGTAACATCACAAAATGCTTTTTTATATGTGCTAAATGTCTTTCTAGAGATATTTCATCTTCTTCTTTAGGTGCCGTGTCCCTATTCAGACGTTGGCCATCATTATGTTTACAATTTCCCATTGCTATCGCTTCTTAAGTTTCTATAATGGCGTCATATTACTTTTTCTCTATTGTAAAATGCTAAAAACCCAAAATATGTGGTTTATGAAGAGAAGGCAGTTAGAACATACTTAAATACAACTTTTCTGAACGTTGGATTGATCGTGGTATTCATATTCATTGTCAATGTGGTGAGATATTGATATAATTATTTAATTCATAAAAAATCCAAAAAGAATACTTATTGTTTATTACGTAAATTATTTATCCATTTTTATTAGGACAAATAGAAACTAGAGCACAGGTATTGAATAACACATATGTGTCCTGTTTCATAATACTTTTGCTACAAATCTAGACTGAAGGACTCAGCATTTTTACAAAAACATCATCGTTGTCCTAATAACCGATATTGTTATAAATATAGTAAACACACAGGCAATTTAGTTCAGCATAATATTAGTTTGTTAGTAAATCATAATAGTCCATTTGTTCGAGATGTAATTATAGTTACTCGTAAGCTGTAATGTAATGATATAAATAAGTAATGTCATCGATATATTCATCCATTATACAATATAGCCACCACGTAGCCCCGAATTTAATCCACTTGATTTTGGTGTATGGGGCGCATTAAAACAACGTGTGTCATAAACATTCGCAACCAACTATGCGAAGAAATAAAAACTTTAGCAGTTTCTTTAGAACCAATGATGCTATTTAATATGAGACGATCTTTTATGGAATATATTGACAAATGAATTAAAGTAAATGGTAAACATATCGAACACTCACTTTTAAAAAAAAATGTAAACAAAATGTTTTGATTATGACTTTAATTTAACATAAAACGTAAAATATTTGATGTAAAATCCTCTTATTCTGTTATTTTGTCAAATCCTATTATTAATTATTCTGCTGATATATTAATCTTGTTTCATATTTTTTTAACAATTAACTTTAGTTAAAGCTATTTTATACCAAAATTCAGAAGTATTAATGTTTTTGTCTATTTTTTCTTCGTTGCCTGGAGTAATTGCCTTAGATCAGAATTATGCAGCTGATTTTTAAAATGCGATTATCTCGAAAACTGTTGCGTTTTAAAGTTATTAACAAGTATACCTTTTTTTGTTAAAACAATGTGTCTTTAATATTTTTTATCCCAAATACAGGTAACTTAGAGAGTAAAAAAGTTAAGTGCAAATTTATACCACATATGTGGCATAAGTGGTGCCCTCTATCAGTTACATCAAAATGTGCATCAAATTATAATTTCTAATATTTAAGAATACTTAGTTGTGAATTTTTATACATACATTTTTACAAACATGAAAGTTATAGCGAAAAATAAAATTTTAATTTTGCACTTTAACACCCTGTATCTTTCTTAATATCAACATTTTATTAAAGCAATTTGGCTTAAATCGTCATAGTTTAAAATGTAAAATCTACTGTTTCTTTTTGTACAATTACTTAAGGACCACCCTGTATAAGAAGGATATAATTTTAACAAATTATCCAGAACTTGACAATAAGATTTTAAGTATCGATTTAATAGGTCGCAATACAATTGGCATTAAAATTAAGGTTTAAAAAACCCTAATTACCTTATCAGCAACAAAAACGCTAAAGTATTTATTGATAAAAATTTAGATATGTATGTTCCCAAATTTATTGTTGTCAAACACAGTGTAATACGAGACGTTGCGACGGAATTTTCTAAATTATGCGTTGTCAGTTTTAAAACACTAATATTACCTAAATATATTATTATCAATAAAGGTATAAAAGAGGTAAAGTCATACAAACAAAAAGTTCTACTTTGTTTTAATTGTTTGCGTTAGAGGCATCTGGGAAATCAATGTAAATCTCGACCCAGATGCTATAAATGTAAAAATGATCACAACTCAAAAGAATGTACAGAAGGAGAAATTGCCCTAAAATGTTTTAATTGCATGGGAGATCATTTCACTATTAATATGAAAGATTGCTCAGAATTTTAAGGGCCAAAATTAATTAAAGAAACTATGTCATTAGCCCAATGTAAATTATCATGATGCTAACAAATTAATGTCTATAACCTCTTACGGTTGAGATAGAAACGCTGATTCTCTTTCCAGAAGCCCATGCCCAGCAGAGTGTTCCCACTGCAATAAAACGGAATCCAAGGAAGAAGCAATGCTAAGAACAACGATGTTCAACGACGACTGGACGCCTACTAAGATCAGAGAAGAACAAGGAAGAGATCCAATTATACAGAAAATTCGAAAATGGAAAGAGGAAAACCGTCGACCACCTTGGCAAGAAATATCAAACCTATGCTCAGTAATTAAGACGTATTGGGCCCAGTGGGACTCATTTATCCTGGAAGATGGCTTGATCAAACGAGTACTGGAAAATGATGACGGTTCAGAGAAGAGAAGATAGTTGGTGATCCCAAAGAGCAGAATAGCTGAAGTACTTCGTCAGTTACACGACAGTCCATCAGGAGGGCATTTTGGTATAAAGAAAACCCTTTAGTGAATTCGGGAACGGTTTTATTGGATGAACAGTTCCGACGACGTAAAAGACTGGTGTAAGAAATGTACTATTTGTGCTACGAGTAACGTACCTTACCGAAAAAGGAGAGCTTCTTTGAGACAGTATAATGTTGAAAAGCCCGTTTAAAAGAATAGCTTTGGACATCGCTGGGCCATTTCCAGAAAGTGAAAATGGAGGCAAGTACATGTTGGTAGAAATGGATTACTTCACTAAATGGGTCGAGATTTACGCACTTCCTGACCAGACGGCCGCCACCGTTACAGATAAGTTGATCCAAGAATATATCAGCCGATTTGGAGTGCCTTTGGAGATCCATAGTGACCAAGGCAGGAACTTCAAACGATCTCTTCCAAGGAATATGTGATAGACTAGGCACGAAGAAAACAAAAACTACCGCGTATCATCCGCAATCAGATGGTATGGTAGAATGAATGAATAGGACAGTTGGCAAGTATTTAAAAAAGATGATGTCCGATCATCAGCGAGACTGGGTCCAATATTTTCCGTTCTTCACAATGTGCTACAGATCTGCTATTAACGAATCAACAGGCCAGACACCAGCCAGAGTCCTATTCGGACGTGACATGCGACTACCTAGTGATCTAGAGTTTGGGTGTCGACCTGGAGAAGATGTAGCAAGTGAAGATTATGTGATCGAATTACGAAGAAGAATAGACGATGTACATGAGTTGGTCCGTTCCCACCTTCAGATCGCTAGCGACCGAATGAAGAAACGGTACGATACACAAGCCGAAAAGGGTTGCTTTAAGAAGAACGACAAAGTCTAGCTCTATAATCCCAAAAAGCGAAAAGGTTGTTCTCCCAAGTTGCAGCAGTTTTGGGAAGGTCCATACCTCATTATGGAGAAGATCCACGATGTCATCTACCGAATAAGTAAGAATTCGAGGGGAAAGCCGATGATAGTACACCATAACCGGCTGGTGACTTTCAAAGGTGACCACATCGTAGATGTAGTAGTGGAAGTAAACCAAGTCCAAGATGTGTCTGACCTCTCGTTTGAGGAATTCATGGGGCCTATGGAGGTACTGGTAAAGCAAGACACGGTGTTACCACTAAAGAAAAGCAAGATCTACTCGCGCTTCCTGATGAATACTCGCTGGCCCTTACCATCCCGGCCAGTATCAAAGACGCACCAGGGTTGGCATCCGTATTTCGAATGAAGTTCGGTCGAGATGCAGAACTTCAATGCCAAGTGCCAGCCCCCGGGAAAGCCTTGAAACTCCAAGAAGCATCACGTTACCTTTTCTACCTGGTAACAAAAGACACTGCCCGTGACCAACCTACCTACCGAGATGTATGGGAAGCCTTACTTCAATTGAAAGAGCACGTACTAGAGTCCGACGTGCAAAAGTTAGCCATGCCAGGGAGATTGGAGGGTTATCCGAAGTATGGTGGAGGAGATCTTTAAAGACACCGAAGTCCAGGTGTTAGTCTGGTGCAAACCGCATAGTTACTGGTGTGGAGAGAAAACCGTCGCTTGTCATTTTTATACAACTGGAAGTTGTAAAAGAGGGTCCAGTTGCTAATACCAGCATACCTTTCCAGTTCCATTCCTGACAAGGTTCCAGGAGGAACCATCTTTTAAGAGGGGGGCAATGTTACGATAAATATCATGGCCTATAAAACTGTAAATATATTATGACTAATTCTTTTCCATTCTAATTATTTCGGCGCTCAGTTGAAAGACCTGTTTACCTGCCGGCAGACATTTCTAGTCCCTTCACCAAAAGACCAGTCCTTGAGGCACCTTCTAGTCTATTCGATAGAATCCCGTTCTAATGGATAGAAGGTCATCGATTTATCGCCGCAATTCTCGAATAACTGTATTTTATATTTAAAGAGTAATTTTGTTGTAAGGAGTAGAGTTAGTTTTTGAAGATCGCGCCGCATTTTAAATTGTAACGCACGTATTATAATAAATTATTAGTGTAAGATAAATTAATAATAAAGACTTTAATAAATTTGTGAGTGTTATAAATAGAACCTTTAGTAATAAATAAAAACAATAAAAAAGACTTATAATAACATAACAATATACTGACTGCTGCAATTCTGTCGCGTTCCCCAGTGCGACAGAGAAAACTTCTGTCTAATATGCCGGGTTAATCTATCACGTGACCTTCTCATTGGTCATTTAAGTCATGTGGTCGATAAACTTTTCTGTCGCAGTAGGAAAATGGGCTGATATTGCAAAGATGATTCTATCTTGTATTATATACGTTTATTTGTTTAACCTAAATCTAACCTAATAGAGTGGCCACTATAAACTATCGAGAGGCTGCTTCGACCCAAGAGATTACGTTATTTTTGTTTATATACAAAAAACTAGAGCTTTCAGAAAAAATTGATTTCAGATTTGAGTTTAGTGACTACAAGATACGCCAAATTATTTACAGAATTGTATGCAACAGAAAATTCTTTTTTGTTTCCCAGTTTAATATAGTGTTTCCATATCCTCTACTCTATAAGCACTGTATATCTAAAATAGGAAAACTTTATTACTAATTTAAAATAAAATATGATTTTCTGCTAAATATTTTAATAGAAAGTTTAAGAAGCTTTTAAAGATATTACGCTTTAGAAAATCTGGATAAGTTTATGAAATCCGCGTCTTAAAATACGCTCTAATCCTCTAAAGTCTACCTTATAATCCGCTCAAGTATGTCGTCGCAACGAAAATCAAATGATACGGCTGCAGCTTTTGTTTTAAAAGCAATCTTTTGCTGTCTACACTCCAGTTGTGGCGTAGACTTAAAAAGAGCAATTTAAATTCTGCTAGATGGAGGCTCTCGGAGATAAAACAGTGATCTTTTACTTGTCTTTGTACTACAAAAGCCCAGTTCCGGATAAAAATTATTTGCGATGTTAATAGAACCATTATGGCGATGTGTGTTCCTATGCGCTTAAGCGGGAAACCATCCATGTGTGTAATTGTTGAAATTGGTTTGCGGTCGACTAGAAAATTGACAGAGTGTTTAACCCGGTTTTCATTTATTTAACGGGCTCATAACGAATCTGTATAATTAGAGAGATTTCATGTCGGTATGAAAATTTTGTTTTAATTTTTGTGATCACTTGAGTCTGACACGTCGAATAAACACGGTTCAGCCTAAAGTAGAATTTAATTATGAACTGCTTAGGTAATTTTGTGTAAGGTATTTTCAACTTCTACACAACCAAAAATTACTCAGAAAACATTACTCGATTTTTATGTATCTTTTTAAGATTTGAATTATAATTTATTTCTATTGTTTAAGATATTTTCATTTCTTAATAACGATTTATAGCTGTAATATTTCTTGGGAAATGAACTTTCAAGTAACCTATAACTTTTAACGGGTTTTTACTAAGATATTTGGTGGCTCAAAACACGTAAACCTAGACACTGATGATGGAACATGGATTCCGAAAACGTTTTGTCTTCATGACATAGCACGATTGGGTTTTTAATTTATATACCTTTTATAAAGGATTTTAACAAATTTTTTTTATTCCTCTACTTCTTCGGCGGTCTTATTTGTGTATGCTTACTGCCATTTTCACTACTTTTATTTTGGCCCCGTATCTTTAATTCGTCTGCATATCTTCTAGTTTTACCTGTTGTGCTTTTTAAAGTATTTATTTCAAATTCTCCAAGCTTATTTTTGGTTTTGCTGGTGCCTACTTTCCTTTTTGTTTCCTACGTTATAATAGATTTAATACGAGATATAAATGTTCCAACTTTACTTATTTATCTGTTGTTTCAAATTCATCTTTTATCAAGTGTGTTTAAACTGTAGTTTGTGTGTGTTCTACTGCTTTGCAGTTTACCACGGGTTTGCACCTTACTAACTCTCCAGTTGTGTTTATGAATTTGATTTTCGGGATTAATACAGTTTTACCATACAGTTAGTGCTCCATATAAATAGAATTTAAAATAATTGATTCCCCAATAAATTGTGAATAGTTGCCTAATTATTTTAGGTTTGCTAAGTTCTCCTGTAAAAACAGAACTGAGTTAATATGTGACCAAGTTCGTACCAGTTTCGGGTAGGGTAATATTATTCCAAATAAATACTCAACCATTCAAAACCAATGTTTTTCAAATATATGCCCCGACTGCAGATCGAAAATACGACCATGAAGTGGAAAAGCTATATGATCACATCTTACAGAAGCTTAATAAACATAAAATTTTAAATATTATAGGCGACTTCAATGCAAAAATTAAGTTAAGTCGACGATGTCAAACTGTAGGTCCTTGTGGTCTTAAACAACCTAACACTAAAGGACAGAGATTATATTATTCTTTTAAATATATCGAAATAGTATTTGAAATCACCTGGTATAAACTAATCAAGCGACTATATACTTAAAAAGCTTCATTTAGCGGTGGCAGCAGCCTTAGCTCTTCCAGAATAGAAATAGATTATATATTTATAAGTAAACGCTTCCGTAATGCCGTAAAGTCACTACATTTTTAGGAGCAGTTATTGGATCGGATCACCAACCCCTTGTGGCGGATATTAAACTAAGATTAAAACGAATCCAACGACAGAAAACAAAAACCAGTATAATTAATATTGACGATATGAGCATTTAAGATAACATTAAAAAAATGTAACAATAGAATACAGAACAACGGAGAACAACTGGAAGATTCAGAGGAACTATGTAATGAATTTAAAAATCAAAATCTAATAAAACAGAATATAGATATCTACAGAGAATAACTAAAAAGAAGATAAATAAGCCAAACAAAAATGGAGGAGAGGAAGGTGCAAGGTAATTGAGGATGTGATATCTCGACTTTTTTAATGTACACAAAAAAGTAAAAGAAATAAGCAACATATTAAAAAAACGACTTCCCTCTGTACTAGTTATGAATAACAACAAAATTATTGTTAATGTGAACAAAATAAGAAGAGAACAGCAACTGTATATACCATAGTTGTTTGAAAATGGGAGAAATAATATTACCGAATCCTACCAAAAATATTGTACTGACGGCCCAGAAATTATGAAATCGGACATAGAATACGTTTTAAAAAATGCCAAAATTAGAAACGCTTGTGGTCCAGATGATACATCAACTGAGCTGCTGAAGCTAATAGATAGAGCTAACATAAAAATACTAGTAAAAGTGTTTAATGCAATATATAACGCTGGAGTGATTCCCGCAGACTGGCTCAAGACCATTTTTGTTACAATACCTAAGAAACCCAATGCTAGAAAATGCTCATAATACCGATTAATTAGCTTAATGAGCCCACTTTTAAGTTTTTTTTAAAAATACTCCACAACAGAATTAGACTGAAATTCGAAGAAGATCTCGAATATACCCAATTTGGTTTTAGAAATGCTATGGGAACTAGGGAGGCACTTTTTGGGCTAAATACCCTATTACAAAGATGCCTTGATTATAGAAACAATGTATTTGCAGGCTTCGTTGACATTTAAAAGGCATTTGATAAAGTACAGCATGTAAAATTAATGCGGATACTAAAATATATAAGAATAGATGACAAATATATTCGTGTCATTAAAAATCTGTACTGTAATCAAACTGCTATCGTAAAAATTCGGTATAATTAAACTGACGCAATCTTTTGACATTTTGTCCCCAATATTGTTCAATCTTTATTTAGACCAGCTATTTAAAAAGGCACTTAAGAGGCAGCCATATAGACTCAAAATCAACAGGGAACTAATTATTGTAAATTATTGTAATTAGATACGCGGACGATATAGTAATTCTGTCAGAAAATATTAAAGGTCTCCAAATTCTGCTTGATCGTATTCACGAAGTAGAAGAGGAAATAGGCATTAAAATAAACTAAAACAAAACCAAATTTTTAATCTTTAGTCGAAACTCACCTCCAGATACAGAACTTTAATTAAATGGAGTCTAACTTGAAAAAGTTCAAAAATTTTAAGAATTGTCATAACGGACCAACTAGATCCAAAAAATAGAAATAAAACGAAAAATAGCAATTACTAAAACTACGTTGTTGATAAAAATAAAGATAATTCGTTTCAATTACCATCTCAGTTTAGAACTCAGATAAAGAATGGTTAAGTGCTCTGTTTCGATTTCTGGTCAGTGTTCTTTTGATACAAAAATATCCTCCAGAAAGGCTGCTATGAAGTTTTGCAACATACTATAAATGTGTGATTTTGGCAGTACCTCTTCTTGAACTGTATCTATTTCATCGGAACTTTCGCACTTCCAATAGAATAAGCCATTGGAAAGGTACAGAGATTTCCATTGAGCTCAGTACGCCTATATAGTTTCACTGTATTTGGTTATTTCTTATTAAATAGCTCTTACTCCATTTTTGGGCCATTCTCGTATGACTCTTAAGTTATCATCGTTCTCATTATCTTCAAACAGACACTGACTTTAAACTTGTAATTCGTTTAGAGCATATTGAAATTCTTGTAATTTTTTAGTATGAAAAATTGGCACGTGTTTTATTACCTTCTCTATTTCATTTTTACTAATCGTTAGTTGCTTACTTAAATGTGCAATTTCAGATTCCAGAGTATCTGTTTTACTTCTGTGGTCAATTGTGGGAAACCGATTTCTTGGAGACATATCTACTAGTATTTCTAGTAGGATTATGTGACGGACCTCTAAATGTCGATCTGTCCGGCCTTTTGACCTCATTATTTGGTTCTTCTGTCCTTGCCTGCGATCGGCTTTATAAATTATTTTGCAAGTGTCCTATTCTTATAAAATTAAACCATCTGTTTTTATTTTAAGATTTTTGTTGAAGATTCTGCAGTATACTCAACATCTGGAATAAAATAAGTTGTTTGTTATTTGGGATTGTGACTTCTTAATTTTCTCTTAGCTGTTAAAATTCGCATAGCTGTTAAAAATTTACTCACAAAACCACTTTGTCGATAGGGTAGAAAAATTCATTATTTTTTGGTCTAATTTAAACGAACATATTCCCAGAAATTAATTTTAATAAATTCGATATTACTGGATATTCCTTTTTCTATGTTAATTAGTATATTTGCCTAACTGCTCTCAAATAAGAAACACACGCCCCATTTACTTTATTTATAAACTAGTGAAATATGTCAAAGTGTTGTGTTTTTACAAAAAAAAATACAAGAAGCTTTAGAGAATATAATTTATGTAACTAAGCGGCCAGTAAGGAATCCAATATACTTTTAATTAATTCCACATACTTTTGCAGGATAAAATAACCACCAGCAAGGTCATGCAAGTCCCAATTCCTTGAGAATACAATATTCTAGTTGAAGATTTACCGTAAAATGAATATTAAGAGGCTTTAAATTTATAGCTCAAACCATTCAAACCACACCTAACTGAGATTCAATTAATCTTTATATCCGTAATGTTGGGTAATAACTAAATGCAGCTTCCCTGTTGGTGGAAAACTATTTAAATAAGTAATAATAGCTTGGGTTTTAAGTAGGAAAAGCTTATCAATAAAACTCCTTAATGTATTAAGAGAGAGTAATACTCCATTATTGAAAAAAATCTAATCTTTTTTAACATTTGTAAAGTTATGTAATAAAATCAGAATTAAACATGATTCCTGATTCGGATTCACTCCCCGCCTCTCGACGCGTTAGTGTTCTGAGCTGTTGGAGGTGAATCCCTGTCCTGGCATTTGGTTTTCACCTCTGGCTGCGTTAAGTAGTTGAGTTACTGTGACCAAATGCCCATCTTGGTAGTTAGTATTCGCCTCTGGTTGCGTTGAGTAACTGAGTTACCGTTGCTAACTACCCATCTTCCTGTCTTTTGTTTTCTTTTCCTTTTTTGTTCTCCTGAAGAAGCTACATACAATTGTAGCGAAACGTCGAGATGAACCCACTTTTGGGTCACTCACAAATGACACGGTCCAAACCCGGAAGACGAATAAACTATAATTGTGACTCTGGCCGTGGAAGCCTACGATTTCATTTGACTTAAGAATTGTCCAGAATATTCAAAACCACTTTGAAAGAATTGCAGACCCCACTGATAAATGAAAAATCAAGATTAACTCCGAAAAGACACAATTCCTCATATTTACACTGAATAAAATTTCACCAATAGGCGAACTCATGAAGGTAGGAAACAGAATCCAATCAGAAAAATAAGTTAAATATTTAGGAGTCCCTCTTGACAGGAAACTTAACTTTACGAAGAACACAACCTTATATTTTTAGATCCAGCCCACTATCAAAGGCCAAGAACCAGGCATATGTTAGATTGGTGATACTGTATGCAGTTTCAGTAAGAAGTTCCACGTCAAAGACCAACTGGAAAAAACTGGAAAAAACAGAAACATCGTGTTACAGACTAATCGACGGGTCAACGTGGGAAAGCAAAAGAATAAATGCAGCCATCAGAGAAAGTCTCCCGTACACACCACTAAGGGAGGTGGCTGAGAAAAGGACAAGATACTTCTTTTACTAACATCCTCGCAACGAATCACATACAGAGGATGTCCAAAGAAAAATACCGACTGATTGACCATCTGATCAGGGTCTATCCAGGTGGTTGCCGAAGATAGCCAATAAAGAACATAGGTACAAAGCCAAAAACAAGTACCTAAAGAAAAATAAGCAAAGGAATCCATGATAGTAACAATCAGATTCCGAAGAGAATACACTCCAAACAGTAGATGGTGCAGAAGCGGTATATCAAGAAAGAAGGCTAAAATATCTTCAGTTGAAGTATCTTAACGTTTTTATTTATATTTTTTTTATTTTATATCTAAAAATAGTAAAATTTGCAGACACGATAATTAACTTTCGCGATGCACAATTAATTTGTTTTTTGTCTTGCATATTGATTTTTAGTAATTTTATTATCTGTTTATGCATCTTTAAGTTACTTGCTATTCACGGTGTGCTATTGTATTTCGTTTTTTAAGTCGTTTTGTAGTTTTACAAGCTGATAATAATTGCAAATTATAATATTATTTAATTATTTTCTTTATATTCTCAGGGTAACGAAGTAATTAAAAACAAAACTTAGAAACAAAGACTTAAGATAAACAGTTAATATAAATTTTGACCTATTTCATTATTTCATTAAAATTACACCTGCTATTCTATTCTTGTTACACTGTTGTGGAAAATACTCCAGAGAATAACGTTAGCTGACTGTATGCGAAATGGATATGCCTAATTGCACTACTCAGCATAACTCTGCGACTGGTTCCTTTCTCCTTATTTTCTATTCTGTTAAATTTAAATGAGAGCTTGTTCCTTTTGAGTGATTTGAATACAACTGTTTATGCAGCGTTGAATCTTTTATGTTATTAAGTAAAACAATAAAACCTTAGATTTTGAAACTAGTTCATAACTATTTTTAGCTCTATGTGATGAATATAGAGTGCAGAATGGGTTAAATAAATGTTTAGCGTGAGTACCTATATATTAATATAATTCACGATTATGATTACTTTGGCTTGTGTATATGAAACGGTTCTTATTAGACTAGACACCTCTTTATCTTTGGAAGATTTAGTTAATGTAACACTACAAAATCCTTTGTTACGGCTGCTAAATGTTTAATTTGAAGCAAGTTTTGATATCATCATTAGACAACTCCAGTCTTATTTAATGTATTACGGTCAATCTTAACGTAGTTGGTTAATGTCAATTATGCTTTTGACAAATAAAAATAAATAAGTCTGGTTTCGATTAATCAGTGACTTTTGTAATATACAGGGTGGTCCTTAAGTAATTGTACAAACAGAAACCGTAGATTCTGCACTTTAAAATATTACGATTTAACCCAACTTGCTTTAATAAAATGTTGATATTAAGAAAGATACAGGGTATTAAAGTGGAAATTAAAAGATATATTTTTCGCTATAACTTTTACGTTTGTAAATATTTTTGGACAAAAATTTACAGTTGAATGCTTTTGAGTAGGATAAATTATAATTTTATACTTACTTTACTGTAACTAATAGAGGGCGCCACATATGCCACATGTGTGGCATAAATTTGCGCTTAACTTTTTTGCTCTTTAAGTTAGCTCTATTTGTGTTAAAAAATATTAAAGATACATTATTTCTACAAAGAAAAGCTATACTTGTTCATAACCTGAAAATTCAACCGTTTTCAAGATAAATGCATTTTATAAGTCAGCTGCACAATAATTCTTAGTTTGACATTTGTGCGGTAAAGCACTGAATACCTATAGATAAGCATAACTCATAGTTTATTCTTATTAAAACAACTCAAAGATGATAATTTAACATCACAAAATGCTTTGTTATGGGTGCTAAACGTCTTATTGGAGAAAAAATATTTCATCTTCTTCTTTAGGTGCCGTATTCAGACGTTGGCCGTCATCATGTTTATAATTTCCCTTTGCTTCGTAAGTTTCTATAATGGCCTTATATTACTTTTGCTCTATTGTAAAATGCTAAAAACCCAAAATATGTGGTTTATGCAAGATGATACACCACCACATTTTAGAGAGAAGGCAGTTAGAACATACTTAAATACAACTTTTCTAAACGTTGGATTGGTCGTGGTAGTCATATTCCTTGGCAATGTGGTAAGATATTGATATAATTATTTAATTCATAAAAAATCCAAAAATAACACTTATTGTTCATTACGTAAATTGTTTACCCATTTTTATTAGAACAATTAGAAACTAAAGCACAGGTATTGAATAACACATATGTGTCTTGTTTCATAATACTTTTGCTACAAATCTAACCTTAAAGACTCAGCATTTTTACAAAAACATCATCGTTGTCCTAATAACCGCTATTGTGATAAATATAGTAAACACACAGACAATTTAGTTCAGCATAATATTAGTTCGTTAGTAAATCATAATAGTCGATTTGTTTGAGATGTAATTATAGTTACTCGTAAGCTGTAACGTAATCATATAAATAAGTAATGTCATCGATGGGTTATTCCGTGTGTATATAAGTAACCAATGAACGAGATACATCACAGTTTCATACATTATTTAACTTCTGCGACAAATAAGATGTAGTTCCATAATATACCATAAGATTTGGATATGTATCCAAAATAATATATTCATCCATTATACATTATAGCCACCACGTAGCCCCGAATTTAATCCGCTTGATTTTGGTATATGGGGCGCATTAAAACAACTTGTCTATAAGAATTCCATAAACATTCGCAACCAACTATGGGAAGAAATAAATACTGCAGCAGTTTCTTTAGAACCAATGATGCTATTTAATATGAGACGATCTTTTATGGAATATATTGACAAATGAATTAGTGAAAATGGTGGACATATCGAACTCATACTTTGACAAAAAGTTATGTTATTTAGTTTAACTATTTCTTAATTTGGTTTGTAAACAAAATGTTTTGATTATGACTTTAATTTAACATAAAACGTAAAATGTTTGATGTAAAATCCTATTATTCTGTTATTTTGTCAAATCCTATTATTAATTATCCTGCTGATATATTTATTTTATTTAATATTTCGTTAACTAATAACTTTAGTTAAAGGTATTTTATACCAAAATTCAGAAGTATTAATGTTTTTGTCTATTTTTCCTTCGTTGCCTGGAGTAATTGCCTTAAATTCAGAATTATGCAGCTGATTTTTAAAATGCGATTATCTCGAAAACAGTTGAGTTTTGAAGTTATTAACAAGTATACCTTTTTTTGTTAAAATAATGTGTCTTTAATATTTTTTATCCCAAATACAGGTAACTTAAAGAGCAAAAAAGTTAAGTGCAAATTTATACCAGATATGTGACATAAGTGGCGCCCTCTTACAGTTACATTAAAGTGTGCATCAAATTATAAGTTCCCATATTTAAAAGTACCCAGTTGTAAATTTTTATACATAAATGTTTATAAACATGAAAGTTATAGCGAAAAATAAAATTTTAATTTTTCACTTTAACACCCTGTATCTTTCTTAATATCAACATTTTATTAAAGCAATTTGGCTTAAATCGTAATATTTTAAAGTGTAGAATCTACTGTTTCTTTTTGTACAATTACTTAAGGACCACCCTGTATAGATTATTTTGGTTTATTAAAGAAAATCAGAAAAAGCCAAGGCATCATAATTTTTCTAATATCGATATGAGTGATATTATTGACATTCATTGTCAGCAACATTTTAAGGAGAAAAGGAAATAATTAGGAAGATACCCAAATGGACGAGGCAGAAGGTATTCGCCGTTTCGATTGGCCTGTGATGTCTCCAGACATGAACTCTATACCACTATCTAATAATATCATCTATCACTAAGGAATATTATACAGCTGATTTGTAAAATGCGATTATTGCGAAAAATGTAGAGTTTTGAAGTTATTAACAAGTGTTTCTCTTTTTGTTGAAATAATGTATCTTTTATATTTTTTGACACAAGTAGCGCTAACATGAAAAGCAAAAAAAGTTACGCGCAAATTTATGCAACATATGTGGCGCCCTAAGAATTAAAATGTCAAAGCATTACTCAAGACCAACTGACCAATAGTGGAGATGGTATATCTAAATTACGCAGAGATATGGAGAGTGTAATCAACGCCAACTATAGATCAATTGAACCTGAGCAAGCTAGTGTTATAAATTATTGAAGAATAAAATAGTAATGTTAATCAAAGTATGAAATTAATAAATGCTTAATGGGTATACTTAGTGCAGGAAATCTAAACAGCCGATCTAGATCCCCCACGAGGTGAAGCTGCAATACATTTTTTAAAAATAGATTTAAATTTAGTACAATTTAAATTAATTTGAGTATTATTGAGACAGTGAGAGTTTTCATTTGTTTTCTTTGTAATCTCCAAATCTTCCAATAAATCCAACTCCAAGTAGTTTTTCTTTCTACTAATGTCATGTAAAATAGATGAACCAGTATTGATGTCAAAATTTTGTTTACTGGATAATAAGTGTTGAACCAAAAACTTGAAGAGTTTGGTCTGTTTAAATGCTCTGAAATTTTAGTAGATAACTTTTTAATGATTCTACCTACATAAGAGGCATTACAATCATTTTAATTTATAAATATAACTTTTGTCAAGTGTGCTCATTCTATCTCTGGTGTCGATTAAAAAGGAACCTAAAGTGTTGTGTGACTTGAAAGAAATTTTGATGTTTTCAATTGTAGAAGTAAAAAGTTTAGAAATTTTATTGATAATGTCGTTTATATAAGTAAAGGAGAAATATTTGATGTTATTTGAACCATTAGGTTGAAGAAAACATTGTAGTGAATATGCAAGCTTTTCTACAATTTTGAGTTTAGCTCTATTTAGAAGGTTATGGATAATGTTGGGATCATAAACATTATTGAAAGCAATTTACTTGAGAGTATTAAGTTCTAAATTGAAGTTATCATTAGAAAGTGGAAATTTAAGGAACCTATGAATGTAACTGTTGAAAGCAGCAATTTTATGTTGGGGTGGATGATTAGATGTTTCATGTATAACATGATCTGTTTGAGTAGGTTTTCTGTAAATATTGTACTCTAGCGAATCTTTATTACGAGATATAGTCATATACAAGAAGTTCAACCTATTGTCAGATTCTGGTTACAGTGTAAAACAGACGTTAGGATAAAAGTTATTAAGATCATCCAGAATCTGTAAGCATCATCTTGGGTTCCCTGTATGAGTGCTATACAATCGTCAACATATCTTGACCAAAAAACTATTTTGCTGTTGTTTTTCACAAATTTCTGTTCTAAGCTGTCTAAGAAAATATCAGCTAGAAAAGGTGATAATGGAGATCAAATCGCTAAACCTGTTGGTTGTTTATATATTGCTCGATTAAATTGGAAGAAGTCCTGATCAAGACAAAATTTAAGCAAAAATAGCATCTTTGTCTTTTGCTGGTATGTTTCAATTATTTAGCGTTGTGTACTAAAGCTAATGTTTCATCTCTTGGTACAAAAGTAAACAAATTGGAAATATCAAAAAAAACTCTCTTTTATTTAAATGTTATTTAAACGTTCTATTATATATAAAGAATTTGTAATGGAGAACTTAAGGTTTAAAATTAGCGATAGACTAAATTGTGTTGTATATATATATATATATATATATATATATATATATATATATATATATATATATATATATATATATATATATATATATATATATATATATATATATATATATATATATATATATATATATATATATATATATATATATATATATATATATATAAGTAAAAAGTAATGGTATGTCTCGCAAAACAGAAAACCAAAAATGGTATATCGATGGAAGGCAACCGTATATACGTATTTCTGACTATTGGTCGTCTTCAGTACGGTGCAGCCAAGTTAGAAAAGGAGCATATTAACTTGGGAAAGGATCACTACAGGAGCAATGCAACCAATTTGTGGCATTAGAGTTAGAAGACCCTGATGGTTTCCAGGGCAACAACTAACACCAACCACGGAGGAAGCTACAGCTACCTGGGGAAAGGAATGCCAAACGTTGAAACGTTTAAAACAAATGGAAAAGGATAATGCGAGTAAATAATAAAAGTAAAAAGTAATGGCATGTCTCGCAAAACAGAAAACCAAAAATGGTATATCGATGGAAGGCAACCGTATATACGTATTTCTGACTATTGGTCGTCTTCAGTACGGTGCAGCCAAGTTAGAAAAGGAGCATATTAACTTGGGAAAGGATCACTACAGGAGCAATGCAACCAATTTGTGGCATAAGAGTTAGAAGACCCTGATGGTTTCCAGGGCAACAACTAACACCAACCACGGAGGAAGCTACAGCTACCTGGGGAAAGGAATGCCAAACGTTGAAACGTTTAAAACAAATGGAAAAGGATAATGCGAGTGAATAATAAAAGTAAAAAGTAATGGCATGTCTCGCAAAACAGAAAACCAAAAATGGTATATCGATGGAAGGCAACCGTATATACGTATTTCTGACTATTGGTCGTCTTCAGTACGGTGCAGCCAAGTTAGAATAGGAGCATATTAACTTGGGAAATGATCACTACAGGAGCAATGCAACCAATTTGTGGCATTAGAGTTAGAAGACCCTGATGGTTTCCAGGGCAACAACTAACACCAACCACGGAGGAAGCTACAGCTACCTGGGGAAAGGAATGCTAAACGTTGAAACGTTTAAAACAAATGGAAAAGGATAATGCGAGTGAATAATAAAAGTAAAAAGTAATGGCATGTCTCGCAAAACAGAAAACCAAAAATGGTATATCGATGGAAGGCAACCGTATATACGTATTTCTGACTATTGGTCGTCTTCAGTACGGTGCAGCCAAGTTAGAAAAGGAGCATATTAACTTGGGAAAGGATCACTACAGGAGCAATGCAACCAATTTGTGGCATTAGAGTTAGAAGTCCCTGATGGTTTCCAGGGCAACAACTAACACCAACCACGGAGGAAGCTACAGCTACCTGGGGAAAGGAATGCCAAACGTTGAAACGTTTAAAACAAATGGAAAAGGATAATGCGAGTGAATAATAAAAGTAAAAAGTAATGGCATGTCTCGCAAAACAGAAAACCAAAAATGGTATATCGATGGAAGGCAACCGTATATACGTATTTCTGACTATTGGTCGTCTTCAGTACGGTGCAGCCAAGTTAGAAAAGGAGCATATTAACTTGGGAAAGGATCGCTACAGGAGCAATGCAACCAATTTGTGGCATTAGAGTTAGAAGACCCTGATGGTTTCCATTACTTTTTACTTTTATTATTCACTCGCATTATCCTTTTCCATTTGTTTTAAACGTTTCAACGTTTGGCATTCCTTTCCTTAGGTAGCTGTAGCTTCCTCCGTGGTTGGTGTTAGTTGTTGCCCTGGAAACCATCAGGGTCTTCTAACTCTAATGCCACAAATTGGTTGCATTGCTCCTGTAGTGATCCTTTCCCAAGTTAATATGCTCCTTTTCTAACTTGGCTGCACCGTACTGAAGACGACCAATAGTCAGAAATACGTATATACGGTTGCCTTCCATCGATATACCATTTTTGGTTTTCTGTTTTGCGAGACATGCCATTACTTTTTACTTTTATTATTCACTCGCATTATCCTTTTCCATATATATATATATATATATATATATATATATATATATATATATATATATATATATATATATATAGTACTTACTTTGGACACTGGTAAAATATGTTCCATTTGGTTTTTACGGTAATATCTACGGTATTGCTGTGTAACGTACGAAATAATTATTATCTTTTTAGGATCGGTACGCCCGAAACGTGGTAATGATTCAAAGATAACAGTAATGAAAATAAAGAATTTGTAATGGAGAACTTAAGGTTTAAAATTAGCGATAGACTAAATTGTGTTGTATATATATATATATATATATATATATATATAAATATATATACATATATATATATATATATATATATATATATATATATATACATATATATATATATATATATATATATATATATATATATATATATATATATATATATATATATATTGTTATGATGTATTGTTCGTGAATGATGAGCAATGAGTGTTTTTTTAATAATATAGGGTTTTTATCGCGGTTCTCAAAGAATTAGTTTGTAAGTACTTTTTTTTAAATTATCTTTATTATATCTATTATGAAACACATATATATCTAACCTAGCCAATGTAAATTTAAAATAAACTATCTTTAAATTGAAATTCTTATGAAACTATTTAAATTCTATAGACAATGTAAAATTTAAACAAACTATCTACAAAATTGAAATTGTTATGACACTAACTAAATTATATTAACAAAATTTTGTACCTTTCTGTCACTGAATGCCTAAATGAACTGTTTTCCACTATATAGATTATAATCACCACTCAAGTGTCTTCTTCTCAGCTTCGGTTATCCTTGTTTTTTGTGAAATTACTTTTTCCAATTATCAGCTTCCACCAATTTAAGATATTTTTCTTCACAGCATTTATAAACCACCAAGCAAACCAGCAAACAGCATTTATTTTTATTCTTCTTTTTAATATATCAATATCCAATCACCAAAAATATTATTTAATTTTAATATTCAATTAATACTTCTTCCATTATCATCATTTATACATAACATAATTTTTAATCTTCAATAATATTTTCTTTATACTGTTTCTTAATCTTGATTTAACTCACTATATTGAACAATTGTAACTGATTGACTGCCTCTAACTAATTTTCATACTAAAACTGGCCATCATAGTAACTGTAACTCATAACTAATTGACTAACTGAATGGACCTCTTACTATAACTTTTTGACTGACTGAATGGACTCTAACTGAATGGACTGGACCCAAATCACCGGGTATTTATATCTTTTTTCATGTTCCAGAACCATCTGGTAAGAAATCATGTTCGATTTGTTCTATTTCTTCTATATGGATGTTCTCGAAAAAAGTATATGTTCGATCCACAGACATAACCATTATTTCGAGAATTCTTTAATTTTCTATTGATAATTTTGTTGACATTTAGGCTTTTCAGATCAAAATATACACTTAAATCAGTAACTTAACATTCTAATTTAATAAAATACACATTTTAAACAACCTATTATTATAACCCCACTTTATATTCGTAATCATTACTTAAACTGTCACTTCGAGAGTATGTATATCTGGTTGCCTAATCACATGGCTCACTTAAATATATTTACAACATTTAAATACAACTTTTTACAATTATTATATGCTAATTTCTTAAAAATGCCCTCACATAAATATAGTTTTATAAAATTCTCTAGTATATAACTTATTAAAATATCCAAATACTTTTAATATCTAATATTATCTAGTATATAATTTATAAATTATTTTCTATAAACACTAATCATATCAATACCCCAAAATAATATTTAAAATAAATAATTTACTTATTATTTCTTTAAATATTAATTTTCTTGTCCACTAATTTAATTTCTTATTTAAAAATTGTTCTATTAAATACATCCCTGTTCGCTGTCTATGTCAAACTGTCATGTCAAATGGAAGTTTGTGTGTTGTGTGTTTACATTTTACAATGGATGTTAGGATACAAATCTAGGAATTATTTCCATTCAAAAGCTTTCATCCATATGAATTGGTAAGTTTTACACTTTATTATATTAGAAAGACATTTTTAGAATCAATTTTGTATCTAACCCCAAATTATGATTTTTAGGGTACAAAATAATTTCCATATGTACAAGACAACAAGTATGATGTCAAATTGATTCACAATAATGAAATCTACCATCTATTTAACAAATCAAATCTATTGATTAAAATGGATATATCAGTAAGCTGTTAATGTTGTTATTATTACTGTTATACTTAGATCTGGTATCATCCTTTTATAATAATTACTTATTCCAATGAATCCTCTTTAAGTTCTTAAATTGTGTGGTGTTTTATATTCCTGAATGACCTGTGTCCGTTCTGGATCCATTTCTATTCCCTTAGTATTAAGTTTATAACCTAGATATATTACTACTTTTTGAAAAAATGTACATTTTTCTTGATTTATTTTTAGTCCAACTTTGTCTAATCTATTGATTATAATTTTTAGGTGTTTCTCATGATATTCAGCCGTTTTAGAAAAAAATTAATATATCATCAATGTAGTGAATTACAAAATGTTCATATTGATCCAAAATATCATGAAGACATCTACATAGAGCACTGCAAGATGATTGAAGTCCAAATGGTAATACTTTGAATTAATATACTACTCCATCTATCTGAAATCCTGTATACTGTCTACTTTTTCTTTCTAGAGGTATTAACCAAAAGCTATGCTGTAAATCAATTTTAGTGAAAAATGACATTCCTGTAATTCTTCCTAGCATTCCATCTATACTCATTGGTGCTTCAAATTGCTTTTCAGTGATCTTGTTAATATTCCTTGCATCCAAACATAACCTGATTTCACCTGATCATTTACGTACTACTACTATTGGCTTTATGAAACGTGTATCTGCCTTTTCAATGATTCCATCTTCTAACATATTATTAATCGTTCTGTTTACTTCTTCTCTGTATTTATATGGTATTGGGTATGATTTTGTTTTAAAATCTTTTTCTTCTTTAACTTTTATACTATGGATATAATTTTGTGCAATTCTATTTTCTTTATTGACAAGTCCCTTGTGTTGCTGCAATATGGAAACGACTATTGATTTATATTCTTCAGGGCAATTTAAAAATTTTATCATATCTTCTTCTTTACAAATAAAATTATTCTTCATTATGTACTCATTATTCCTTGCTTCCATATTTACGCACTCCACCTCGTAGGCATCCATCTGCTTAAAATTTCCATTCCTTAAATATTCACTACAATAATTATTCTTTACATTCTTTTGGGACATATCCCTATCATCAAAATACATTTCTTCTTCATAAACATCATTATTTTCTTTTAATAATATCCTATCAACTCTTATTCCTTCTTTCACCTCATCTTTCTGCATAAATTTTATTATTTGCCCTTCCAAAGTTACCATTTTTTTTTTTCAAAATCTATCTTTACTTTCTTCTTTTCCAATTCATCATTTCCCATTAATATATCAACACATAAATCCTTGACAATAAATCCTTGCATATTAATTTCTTTATTAAGAATATTAATTTTAAAATTGGCTAGTTTATCAATTTCACCCAACTTCTTATTATTTGCACCAACAATTTTAATTTTTGGAATCTTTATTATATCTGGTAGTTTTAATGTATTAAAAATAAAATTCTCCGAGACTAAAGTACTTTCTGAACCAGTATCTATCATAATTTTATTCATTTTATTTTTGGCCAAAGCATTTATATAAATTAAATTAATAGATTCAATAATTTTATCTTCATCTAGAGAAATAAATTCAGAAGCTTTTTCATAATAGCAATGGCCTAACTTGTAATTCAGAAAGTTTACTGAACAAAATTTTGATTATTAGAATTGTCAGATTGTATCTGACCACTTGGATCTGATGTCCTATGTCTTTCCCTACTGTGACTTCTACTCACATTTTCTTGCCTTGTACTATTTCGTTCCCTGTCTTCGCAGCTTCTATTCCTTCGTACACAATTTATCTGTCTGTTATAGTTAGGTCGCTCTGTATTTCTTCTATTGTTAAAATCTTGTCTATTATTATTAGTACTGTTATTAAAATGTTGTCTATTATAATTACTGTTATTATTATTAAAATTTTGTAAATTATTACCATATCTATAATTATTATATGATTGTCTATATTGTTGATTATCATTTTTATTATATTGAAAGTTATTATTGTTTTTTCTGTTGTTATTATTACTTGTCATATTGCCTCTTTGTATTCTTTGAATAAAATTAATAAAACTGTCTATTGTTTGAATATTTTGTACAGTTACTGTTTGCACAACATCAGCATTAAAATGTCTAGATACATTTAAGACTGTTTCTTCCTCTCTAAGTGGTGGTTCTAAATATTTTGCAACTGTTATCAGTTTCAATGCATAATCTACCATATTTGATTTTAAATTGTGATTATACTTTCCAAAATATAGAATTTCTCTAAACTTGGCTTGCTCTAATTCACCCCAATAATAATTTAAAAATTTATTTTCAAATGTTTGAAAATTATCTAAATCATTTTCAATACTAGCAAACCAAGTTGCTGCATTGTCATTTAATGTCATTCTAATATAATCTTTAATATCATTAATATTATTCACAAATCTTAATTTATGTTTTAAACTATTTATGTATACCCTAGGATGCAAATTTTTTATATTACCAGTTAATTTAATCCCAGTCTCATTTGTTAAATTTAAGTAAGGTCTCCCTATGTCTCTCATTTGTGAAATATCATCTATTCTCTGTTCCACATTTCTTATTTGATTACTATTTACTTGGATATTTTGTTGTATATCGTCTAATTTTTCTTCTGTGTTTCTCCTGTCTTCGTTAATTTTTACTTCTAAGTTACATTTCTGCAACTCTATTTTCTGTTCTATATCTATCTTATTATCTTGAATAATCCTCTTTACTTCTGTCCTCTCATTGTCTATCCTTTTCTTGTAGTCATTCCGTATACTTTTTATTTCATTTGCTACTCTTTTCTCTGCAGTTTCAAGTTTTTTATCCATTTGTTTTTCTATTTGCTTTACAATTTTATTATTATTATCTTCTATTTTCTTTTCTAATTTTCTATAATTCTCTTCCAATTTCTGTTTCATTTTTTTCATGTCCTCTTTGACTTCTTTTGAATTCTCTTCCATTTTTTTCGTATTCTCTTCCATTTTCTGTTCTATTTTTTTTATGTCTTTTTTGACTTCTTTTGAATTCTCTTCCATTTATTGTTCCATTTTTTTCGTATTCTCTTCCATTTTTTTCGTATTCTCTTCCATTGCCTTGTTCATCTGCATCATTAATGACATCAAAGCTGCCATATTGACATTTTGCTCTCTTTCTGGATTCATTTCTGCAGTATCTTGTGGAACTTGAACTAAACTCTCCTCTTGTATAGGTTGTGTTTCTACTTCCACATCTTCTTCATTCTTTTTGCTTCTTGTACCTTTCTTTCCTTGAGACATTTTGAGACTTTACTTGTTCAAATATAATTAAAAATAAAATCTATAATTTTTTCTTTCTAATGAAAATTAATTTAATTATATGAGAGCACTTATCTTCCCAAACTAATTCTTTTAAATAGAGAGCCCCGCGGTGGGCGCCAAATTGTTATGATGTATTGTTCGTGAATGATGAGCAATGAGTGTTTTTTTAATAATATGGGTTTTTATCGCGGTTCTCAAAGAATTAGTTTGTAAGTACTTTTTTTTAAATTATCTTTATTATATCTATTATGAAACACATATATATCTAACCTAGCCAATGTAAATTTAAAATAAACTATCTTTAAATTGAAATTCTTATGAAACTAATTAAATTCTATAGAGAATGTAAAATTTAAACAAACTATCTACAAAATTGAAATTGTTATGACACTAACTAAATTATATTAACAAAATTTGGTACCTTTCTGTCACTGAATGCCTAAATGAACTGTTTTCCACTATATAGATTATAATCACCACTCAAATGTCTTCTTCTCAGCTTCGGTTATCCTTGTTTTTTGTGAAATTACTTTTTCCAATTATCAGCTTCCACCAATTTAAGATATTTTTCTTCACAGCATTTATAAACCACCAAGCAAACCAGCAAACAGCATTTATTTTTATTCTTCTTTTCAATATATCAATATCCAATCACCAAAAATATTATTTAATTTTAATATTCAATTAATACTTCTTCCATTATCATCATTTATACATAACATAATTTTTAATCTTCAATAATATTTTCTTTATACTGTTTCGTAATCTTGATTTAACTCACTATATTGAACAATTGTAACTGATTGACTGCCTCTAACTAATTTTCATACTAAAACTGGCCATCATAGTAACTGTAACTTATAACTAATTGACTAACTGAATGGACCTCTTACTATAACTTTCTGACTGACTGAATGGACTGGACCCAAATCACCGGGTATTTATATCTTTTTTCATGTTCCAGAACCATCTGGTAAGAAATCATGTTCGATTTGTTCTATTTCTTCTATATGGATGTTCTCGAAAAAAGTATATGTTCGATCCACAGACATAACCATTATTTCGAGAATGTTCCATCGTAAACAAAGGTCAAATTCTCTATTCTGGAGAATTCTTTAAGTTTCTATTGATAATTTTGTTGACATTTAGGCTTTTCAGATCAGAATATACACTTAAATCAGTAACTTAACATTCTAATTTAATAAAATACACATTTTAAACAACCTATTATTATAACCCCACTTTATATTCGTAATCATTACTTAAGCTGTCACTTCGAGAGTATGTATATCTGGTTGCCTAATCACATGGCTCACTTATATTTACAACATTAAAATACAACTTTTTACAATTATTATATGCTAATTTCTTAAAAATGCCCTTACATAAATATAATTTTATAAAATTCTCTAGTATATAACTTATTAAAATATCCAAATACTTTTAATATCTAATATTATCTAGTATATAATTTATAAATTATTTTCTATAAACACTAATCATATTAATATATATATATATATATATATATATATATATATATATATATATATATATATATATATATATATATATATATATTGTTCTGATGTGTTTTTTGTTTGAATGATGAGCAATGAGTATTTTTAATAATATAATATATAGGGTTTTTATCGCGGTTCTCAAAGAATTAGCTTGTAAGTACTTTTTTAAATTATCTTTATTATAACTATTATGAAACACACATATATATCTAACCTAGCCAATGTAAATTCAAAATAAACTGTCTTTAAATTGATACTCTTATAAAACTAATTAAATTCTATAGACAATGTAAAATTTAAACAAACTATCTTCAAAATTGAAATTGTTATGACATTAACTAAATTATATTAACCAAATTTTGTACCTTACTTTCACTGAATGCCTAAATGAACTGTTTTCCACTATATAGATTCTAATCACCACTGAATGTCTTCGTACTTCGGTTATCCTTGTTTTTGGTGAAATTACTTTTTCCAATTATCAGCTTCTACCAATTTAAGATATATTTTTCTTCACCAGCATTTATACACCACCAAGCAAACCAGCAAACACCATTTATATTTATTCTTCTTTTGAATATACCAATATCCAATTATTATAAGTTGATTTATACTAATCTCCAATCATAATATAATTTTAATTCCTTCCAATGTCCATCCAATATTCTTCTTATATACTTTTATAATCTTCAATAATTATTTGTGTATAATTATAAATGTGCATTAAATATATGCATAATTTTTAATCTTCATTTAACTCACTATATTAAACAATTGGACTATCTCCAACTAACTTTCATATTTGTTATTAAACTGCTTGACTGACTTACTAAAACTGTGAACAATTGACTTCACTAACTAATTGTGTCTATCTTCTACTAACTTTCATAATAAACTGGCCTGACTTCTGACTAAAAACTGCCATCTTGAATCCAAATCACGGGTATTTATATCTTTTTGGATATTCTAGAACCATCTGGTAAGAGATCATGTTCCAATTTGTTCTATTATATACATGTCTGAACTTTCTGGAACAAACCATTTCGCAAACATGGCCATCTCCGGTGATCCAGAGAATTCCATTCTTTTCTATTAATAATTTTGTTGACATTTAGGCTTTTCAGATCAGAATAAACATTTAAATCATTAAATATATATAAATTAAACATTTTAAACTAACATTATTATTATAACCCCACTTATATTCGTATTATGATTAATTTCTATCTGTCAATTTACTGTATAGTTGGTTGCCTATGCACATGGCTCACTTAAATATATTTACAACATTAAAATACAACTTTTTACACTTATTATATGCTAATTTATTAAAAATGCCCTCACATAAATATATTTTTATTAAATTCTCTAGTATATAACTTCTTAAAATAACCAAATACTTGTTATATCTAATATTATGTAGTATATAACTTATAAATTATTTTCTATAAACCCCAATCGTCACAATACCCCAAAATAATATTTAAAATAAATAATTTACTTATTATTTTTTTAAATATTAATTTTCTCATACCTTATTAAATTTAATAAATCAAAATTTTTTATTTTTTTTATTTAAAATGTGTTAAATACATCCCTGTTCGCTGTCTATGTCACAGCAGAGAACAACGGAGCACAGTTCGGCTATTCTATGGTCAAACTGTCATGTCAAATGAAGCAATGGATGCGATATCAGAGAATAAAATATAACCTTAATTAAAAATATAATCGATATGGTGTTCTGTTTATTTATAGACAAAATCTAGGAATTATTTCCATTCAAAATAACTTTCATCAATATAAATTGGTAAGTTTTTTCACTTTATTATATTAGAAAGACATTTTTATAGCAATTATAGTATCAATTTTGTGTCTAACCCCAAATTATGATTTTTAGGGTACAAATTAATTTCCATATATACAAAATTCAACAAGTATGATGTCAAATTGATTCAAAATAATGAAATCTACCATCTTCCATTTAACAAATCAAGTCTATTGAATAAAATGGATATATCAGTAAGTTATTAGTGTTATTATATTTGTGTTACAGGTATAGAAATCATTATTCAATCTCTTCATGATATTGAAAAATGTCGTTGATATGAAACATGCCTCTTAGTCTGTTCTCTGCATCTATTAACACATAACTATTTAGTCCATTCTGATTTTCAATTGTATATGGACCTTCAAACATTGGTTGTAATTTCTTACAACGGTTTTCTTTAACATTACTTTTTCTAAGTGAACGAATTAACACTAGGTCTCCTTTTTGAAATGTGATTGGTTTTTTTATATTTCGATTTTGTCGTCTGATATATTTTTCAGCTTTCCTCCTAATTCGGTTATTCACTTTCTGCATTACTTGTTCTAACATATCCTGATTATATTCACTAATCCACTTTCTGTTTCCTATATGGCCAAACATTAAATATTCTGGTACTTCCTCTGTATTCAAATTATGTGTATTATTTAAAAAATATTCTACTTGTGGTATATGTTGCTGCCAAGTTTCTTGTTGATTTTGGCATAGTATCCTTAAATATTTTATAACTTCTTTAATATATCTTTCTGCAGGATTTGCCTGAGGATGTCTGATACTTGTAAAATGAATGTTGATTCCCTTTTTCTCACAAAATGCCCGAAATTTTTGGTTGTTAAAATATGTAGCATTATCTATTATGCAATTTCTAAATGGTCCTATTTCTTCGAAAAATTGATTAATATATAATTTTAATGTTTTAACATTTGTTCTGGAGCAGGGATATAGTTTAATAAATTTTGTATATAAATCAACTATCACTAGTATATGCTTTTTTCCTGTTGGACTGAGAACTAAATTTGAAATAAAATCCATGGAAACTGTATTTAGTTTTTCATATACAACATTAGATTTATATGTGTTCTGGTTTTTGAAATTCTTTTCTTTGTTTAGTTGACATATTGGGCATTGGGTAGTAATTTCTTTTGCTATACTTATGTCATTCTTTGCAAAATAATTGTCCCTAAATAGCATCCATAGCTTTCTTGAACCAATATGCATATAATTGTTATGTAAATTTTTCAATATTTTCTTTGCTAAAGTTCTAGTTATTACATATACTTCTATGCCATTTATTATTTTATAATATACCCCATCTTTCCTAAGGACTTTTTGTTTTTCACTCAAATTGATCTGATCTCTTATAATTTCTTCTTTAGAATATAATCCAGTACTTTCTACTAATTGATTTAATCCAATTTTTATTGTTCGCTGCCCTTTTTGTGGTGTATTTTCTAACCTTGATAAAGCATCTGCCACTATATTGGATTTTCCAGAAATGTATTTGATTTCAAAGCAGTATTCACTAAGTATTAGACTCCACCGATGTATTCTACTGTTTCCATATTTGTTATTTAATATAGACGTTAAAGCTTGGTGATCTGTTTCTATTGTAAATTCATTACCCAACAAATAAAATCTTAATTTTTTGACACAATGTATAATACTTGCTAGTTCTAATTCTGAAACTGAGTAACCCTTTTCATGTGGCTTTGTAATTCTTGAAATGAATTGTATTGGGTATTCGACCCCATCATGTATTTGTAATAATACCCCTGATAATCTCTCTATTGATGCATCTGTTCTTAATATGAATGGCTGTGTGTAGTCAGGATAGTATATTTTTAAATTTGACAGAAAAATGTTTTTAATCTCTTGGAATGCTAGTTCTCTTCTCTGATCCCATCTCCATTTTATACCTTTTCTCAGTAGTTCAAGTAATGGAATTTCTTTTATACTTAGATCTGGTATCATCCTTTTATAATAATTAATTATTCCAATAAATCCTCTTAAAGTTCTTAAATTGTGTGGTGTTTTATATTCCTGAATGACTTGTGTCCGTTCTGGATCCATTTCGATTCCCTTAGTATTAAGTTTATAACCTAAATATATTACTTCTTTTTGAAAAAATGTACATTTTTCTTGATTTATTTTTAGTCCAACTTTGTCTAATCTATTTATTATAATTTTTAGGTGTTTTTCATGATCTTCGGCCGTTTTAGAAAAAATTAATATATCATCAATGTAGTGAATTACAAAATGTTCATATTGATCCAAAATATCATGAAGACATCTACATAGAGCACTGCAAGATGATTGAAGTCCAAATGGTACTACTTTGAATTGATATACTACTCCATCTATCTGAAATCCTGTATACTGTCTACTTTTTCTTTCTAGAGGTATTAACCAGAAACTATGCTGTAAATCGATTTTAGTGAAAAATGACATTCCTGTAATTCTTCCTAATATTCCATCTATACTCATTGGTGCTTCAAATTGCTTTTTAGTAATCTTGTTAATATTCCTTGCATCCAAACATAACCTGATTTCACCTGATCTTTTTCGTACTACTACTATGGGGTTAATAAAACGTGTGTCTGCCTTCTCAATGATCCCATCTTCTAACATATTATTAATTGTTTTGTTTACTTCTTCTCTGTATTTATATGGTATTGGGTATGATTTTGTTTTAAAATCTTTTTCTTCTTTAACTTTTATACTATGGATATAATTTTGTGCAATTCTATTTTCTTTATTGACAAGTCCCTTGTGTCGCTGCATTATGGAAATGACTATTGATTTATATTCTTCAGGGCAATTTAAAACTTTTATCATATCTTCTTCTTTACAAATAAAATTATTCTTCATTATGTACTCATTATTCCTTGCTTCCAATTTTACGCACTCCGCCTCGTAGGCATCCATCTGCTTAAAATTTCCATTCCTTAAATATTAACTACAATAATTATTCTTTACATTCTTTTGGGACATTTCCCTATCATCAAAATACATTTCTTCTTCATAAACATCATTATTTTCTTTTAATAATATCCTATCAACTCTTATTCCTTCTTCTACCTCATCTTTCTGCATAAATTTAATTATTTGCCCTTCCAAAGTTACCATTTTTTCTTCAAAATCTATCTTTACTTTCTTCTTTTCCAATTCATCATTTCCCATTAATATATCAACACATAAATCCTTGACAATAAATCCTTGCATATTAATTTCTTTATTAAGAATATTAATTTTAAAATTGGCTAGTTTATCAATTTCACCCAACTTCTTATTATTTGCACCAACAATTTTAATTTTTGGAATCTTTATTATATCTGATAATTTTAATGTATTAAAAATAAAATTCTCCGAGACTAAAGTACTTTCTGAACCAGTATCTATCATAATCTTAATCATTTTATTTTTGGCCAAAGCATTTATATAAATTAAATTAATAGATTCAATAATTTTCTCTTCATCTAAAGAAATAAATTCAGAAGGTTTTTCATAATAGCAATGGCCTAACTTGTAATTCAGAAAGTTTACTGCACACAATTTTGATTATTAGAATTGTCAGATTGTATCTGACCACTTGGATCTGATGTCCTATGTCTTTCCCTACTATGACTTCTACTCACATTTTCCTGCCTTGTACTACTTCGTTCCCTGTCTTCGCAGCTTCTATTCCTTCGAACACAATTTACCTGTCTGTTATAGTTAGGTCGCTCTGTATTTTTTTTATTGTTAAAATCTTGTCTATTATTATTAGTACTGTTATTAAAATGTTGTCTATTATAATTAGTATTATTATTAAAATTTTGTCTATTATAACTAGTATTATTATTAAAGTTCTGTCTATTTATATTACTGTTATTATTATTAAAATTTTGTAAACTATCACCATACCTAGTATTATTGTTATATGATTGTCTATATTGTTGATTATCATTTTTATTATATTGAAAGTTATTATTGTTTTTTCTGTTGTTATTATTACTTGTCATATTGCCTCTTTGTATTCTTTGAATAAAATTAATAAAACTATCTATTGTTTGAATATTTTGTACAGTTACGGTTTGCACAACATCAGCATCAAAATGTCTAGATACATTTAAGACTGTTTCATCCTCTCTAAGTGGTGGTTCCAAATATTTTGCAACTGTTATCAGTTTGAATGCCTAATCTACCATATTTGATTTCAAATTTTGACTATACTTTCCAAAATATAGAATTTCTCTAAACTTGGCTTGCTCTAATTCACCCCAATAATAATTTAAAAATTTATTTTCAAATGTTTGAAAATTATCTAAATCATTTTCAATACTAGCAAACCAAGTTGCTGCATTGTCATTTAATGTCATTCTAATATAATCTTTAATATCATTAATATTATTCACAAATCTTAATTTATGTTTTAAACTATTTATGTATACTCTAGGATGCAAATTTTTTATATTACCAGAGAATTTAATCCCAGTCTCATTTGTTAAATTTAAGTAAGGTCTCCCTATGTCTCTCATTTGTGAAATATCATCTATTCTCTGTTCCACATTTCTTATTTGATTATTATTTATTTGGATATTTTGTTGTATATCATCTAATTGTTCTTCTGTGTTTCTCCTGCCTTCGTTAATTTTTACTTCTAAGTTACATTTCTGTAACTCTATTTTCTGTTCTATATCTATCTTATTATCTTGAATAATCCTCTTTACTTCTGTCCTCTCATTTTCTATCATTTTTATTTCATTTGCTACTTTTTTCTCTGCAGCTTCAAGTTTTTTATCCATTTGTTTTTCTATTTGTTTTACAATTTTATTATTATTATCTTCTATTTTCTTTTCTAATTTTCTATAATTCTCTTCTAATTTCTGTTCCATTTTTTTTAGGTCTTCTTTGACTTCTTTTGAATTCTCTTCCAATTTTTTTATGTCTTCTTTGATTTCTTTTGAATTCTCTTCCATTTTTTTTGTATTCTCTTCCGTTGTCTTGTTCATCTGCATCATTAATGACATCAAAGCTGCCATATTGACATTTTCCTCTCTTTCTGGATTCATTTCTGCAGTATCTTGTGGAACTTGAACGAAACTCTCCTCTTGTATAGGTTGTGTTTCTACTTCCACATCTTCTTCATTCTTTTTGCTTCTTGTACCTTTCTTTCCTTGAGACATTTTGAGACTTTACTTGTTCAAATATAATTAAAAATAAAATCTATAATTTTTCCTTTCTACTGATAATTAATTTAATTATGTGAGAGCACTTATTTTCCCAAACTAATTCTTTTAAATAGAGAGCCCCACGTTGGGTGCCAAATTGTTATGATGTATTTTTTGTTTGAATGATGAGCAATGAGTATTTTTAATAATATAATATATAGGGTTTTTATCGCGGTTCTCAAAGAATTAGCTTGTAAGTACTTTTTTAAATTATCTTTATTATAACTATTATGAAACACACATATATATCTAACCTAGCCAATGTAAATTCAAAATAAACTGTCTTTAAATTGATACTCTTATAAAACTAATTAAATTCTATAGACAATGTAAAATTTAAACAAACTATCTTCAAAATTGAAATTGTTATGACATTAACTAAATTATATTAACAAAATTTTGTACCTTTCTTTCACTGAATGCCTAAATGAACTGTTTTCCACTATATAGATTCTAATCACCACTGAATGTCTTCGTACTTCGGTTATCCTTGTTTTTGGTGAAATTACTTTTTCCAATTATCAGCTTCTACCAATTTAAGATATATTTTTCTTCGCCAGCATTTATACACCACCAAGCAAACCAGCAAACACCATTTATATTTATTCTTCTTTTGAATATACCAATATCCAATTATTATAAGTTGATTTATACTAATCTCCAATCATAATATAATTTTAATTCCTTCCAATGTCCATCCAATATTCTTCTTATATACTTTTATAATCTTCAATAATTATTTGTGTATAATTATAAATGTGCATTAAATATATGCATAATTTTTATTCTTCATTTAACTCACTATATTAAACAATTGGACTATCTCCAACTAACTTTCATATTTGTTATTAAACTGCTTGACTGACTTACTAAAACTGTGAACAATTGACTTCACTAACTAATTGTGTCTATCTTCTACTAACTTTCATAATAAACTGGCCTGACTTCTGACTAAAAACTGCCATCTTGAATCCAAATCACGGGTATTTATATCTTTTTGGATATTCTAGAACCATCTGGTAAGAGATCATGTTCCAATTTGTTCTATTATATACATGTCTGAACTTTCTGGAACAAACCATTTCGCAAACATGGCCATCTCCGGTGATCCAGAGAATTCCATTCTTTTCTATTAATAATTTTGTTGACATTTAGGCTTTTCAGATCAGAATAAACATTTAAATCATTAAATATATATAAATTAAACATTTTAAACTAACATTATTATTATAACCCCACTTATATTCGTATTATGATTAATTTCTATCTGTCAATTTACTGTATAGTTGGTTGCCTATGCACATGGCTCACTTAAATATATTTACAACATTAAAATACAACTTTTTACACTTATTATATGCTAATTTATTAAAAATGCCCTCACATAAATATATTTTTATTAAATTCTCTAGTATATAACTTCTTAAAATAACCAAATACTTGTTATATCTAATATTATGTAGTATATAACTTATAAATTATTTTCTATAAACCCCAATCGTCACAATATATATATATATATATATACATATATATATATATATATATATATATATATATATATATATATATATATATATATATATATATATATATAGTACTTAATATTGTTCTGAAGCTATTTTCTTGTGGCATTTTAAATTAATTAATATTTAAATGGGAATAAGCCACAATTAAAGGTTAAAATACATTTATTGACGTTTCAATTTCCACTTCGGAAATCGTTCTCAAAATACAAACATTAGTAAATTAAACAAATTTTGTTTTTGTTACTTAGTGAAAAATTCTTCTAATAATTTAATTTTATCTGACTCATCTATATTGACAATTCAGACATACATTATACATTTTAAAGTAGACGACTTTAAAATGATATTGCCAATATTGTTGAGTTGCGTTCCTGGGACGACTTTACTTATAAGATAGTTCATTCGATTACATGAAATCAACTTTAACGTGAGAATATCCGTCAGAAAAAATCATAACATGTAATTCGTCTTTAAAAAGACAAATACATGCCATGATGACAGTAAAAAATTCTCCCGTTAGTGATTCCATAGTAAATTATGAGGGAAAAACCAGGAAAAAACCTCATAATACTATCCCGACATGGTAAGTATTTGATCTTGCATTTAGTTTACCTTCAATAAATACCAAATTCCGATTTTATATGTTTGTTATTTAAAAAATATAAATGATGCATTCTCTACATGTTACTGACTTACCAATACTGGTATTTTCCTTTTAATAACTTCCTCTTTCAATATGGGTAACCAGATCCTACTACATTCTGCCGAGGAATTCGCGACGCAATTGGTCTCATTTAGCATAATTAGAGCCGCTTCTTTGATTTTTCTCTTTTTACCATCAGTTTCTTTTAGGACTATATTTGAATCATTCCATTGATTATTACACAATCGATCGAATAGAACAAAACAACTTAGAACGAGATCCTACAGCATATACAAGGAATAATACGAGGAAAATAACAATACCATACATAAAAGGATTATCGGAAAAGCTTAAAAGGATAGGAAATAAATTCAACATTTCAACAACATTCAAAACAACAAACACGTTGAGATCTATTTTGTCCAAAACCAAACCTAACAATGAACAAGAAAGGACAAAGAATTGCATTTATAAAATACCTTGTGAATGCGATCAGTTTTATTTAGGTGAAACATCAAGGCCATTAAATGTTAGAATAAGTGAACATCAATCCTATATTAAAAATAGAGAATTTGATAGATCTCAAATATGTAAACATGCATGGGATAATGAACATAGGGTTCAATGGAATGATTCAAATATAGTCCTAAAAGAAACTGATGGTAAAAAGAGAAAAATCAAAGAAGCGGCTCTAATTATGCTAAATGAGACCAATTGCGTCGCGAATTCCTCGGCAGAATGTAGTAGGATCTGGTTACCCATATTGAAAGAGGAAGTTATTAAAAGGAAAATACCAGTATTGGTAAGTCAGTAACATGTAGAGAATGCATCATTTATATTTTTTAAATAACAAACATATAAAATCGGAATTTGGTATTTATTGAAGGTAAACTAAATGCAAGATCAAATACTTACCATGTCGGGATAGTATTATGAGGTTTTTTCCTGGTTTTTCCCTCATAATTTACTATGGAATCACTAACGGGAGAATTTTTTACTGTCATCATGGCATGTATTTGTCTTTTTAAAGACGAATTACATGTTATGATTTTTTCTGACGGATATTCTCACGTTAAAGTTGATTTCATGTAATCGAATGAACTATCTTATAAGTAAAGTCGTCCCAGGAACGCAACTCAACAATATTGGCAATATCATTTTAAAGTCGTCTACTTTAAAATGTATAATGTATGTCTGAATTGTCAATATAGATGAGTCAGATAAAATTAAATTATTAGAAGAATTTTTCACTAAGTAACAAAAACAAAATTTGTTTAATTTACTAATGTTTGTATTTTGAGAACGATTTCCGAAGTGGAAATTGAAACGTCAATAAATGTATTTTAACCTTTAATTGTGGCTTATTCCCATTTAAATATTAATTATATAGTACTTACTATGGACACTGATAAAATATGTTCCATTTGGTTTTTACGGTAATATCTACGGTATCGCTGTGTAACGTACGAAATAATTATTATCTTTTTAGGATCGGTACGCCCGAAAAGTGGCAATGATTCAAAGATAACAGTAATGAAAATAAAGTCAGTTTTACAGAGTAACAAGGCATTTACTTAACACATAAACTTCATAAATTACACAAATACATATGCTAAATATCTCGATTAGTTATATAATCTTTCATTAAATAAACTTGCTACATAACGTGTTGCATGGATTCTCACTGCAACAGACATATTTGTTTTTATTAGTCAAAAGTCAAAATGGTTACCGAAAACGTCATTTATTTTGTTAAATATTAGTACAGATAATCAGTTTATAATATTTTGTAGAGAATATGACGTAAACCTTATAAATGCAATATTAAAAATTATAGAAAAAAATTGTACTATTTGTTTTTATTTTAAGCAGTAATACATTTTTGCAATATCAATGAACTTAAATTCGTTTAAAAATATGTTGTTCAAATTATGCGGCAAGGAATTTTGTGTTTACGAGAAATTTTCTCTACACGATGGCTGTGTCCTTATTAAAATGTACGATTTGGGGGCAAGAATGTAATTTAAAGAAGATTGGGTACTAAAGTTTTTAATAAAAATTCATTGTATGACATGAACACAAACTTTAAAAAATATAACAAAATTAAGGTTTTAAAAACTTTTATAAAAAGAAACCGTTATATTTATTTCAATATCCCGTTTTAGAAAATCTTGAGGAAACCTACGTAATATGTAATGTGACACACTAAAAGTTATAAATCCCAGAGAAGGCTAAATAAATAAATATATTCTTTAATATTTTTATTTTTATTTATTCTTATTTTTTTATTTAAGGCCTGTTATTGCACGCTATGCTACTGTTTACTTTGGTAGCGTCATAAAAAAATAAGTAGTATATCTTTTAGATACAGTCTGGGAAGTCAGAGTAGGTACTAAAAAAAATTTAACATAAAGTATGTCCTAAAAGTTTTGGCATAAAATTCATTAGCTTTAATTTTATCAAAAACAAAATAATATCAAGTTGCATCTGGTTAACAAAGATTTGTTTACTTTGTTTACACTGTCAGTTGAAATTTATTGTTTATTAAGTTTTTGCTTTAAGATGTCCTATGAGTTAGAAATTTAGAAATTATCTGAAAGTTGGTTAAGCGATAACCCAAAGCTAAAATTTGCGTATTATTCCATAATGAAAAGGTTTCACACAGAATCATTTATAGAACAATGGCGGAGTGCGAGCAGGAAATACTATGTTTGACTCCCATAAAGTGGAACAAAACGGGCATTTAGGACATAGAAATCGGAGAGATTGCTAAGAAGAGCAAGAGCAGACTGGCTCATTACTACCTATATTCTAAAAGTACGATATTGTTGAAATTGAGGAGAAATGTTCTTAAATATCAAAAGAGAAGTAAGTGCCCCAAATACTCTCAAGCGCGACTTCTTCTCATACCAGGATGCTGTCGTTAACTCAGGGGGTACAATTGGTCCAACGAAAAAATGATTATTTTAGATGATGAACAATATTTCACTTTGAGTTATTCTAAAATAAAGGGCAACGATGGATTTTATACGGATAACGTAGATAAATGTCCTGACAATGTTAGATACAGACATGAAGAAAAATTTTCAAATAAAATTTGTTCTGTATGCCGACTTTTTATGAAAAGAATGAGGGGTGAAGCTTTGAACAGTCAGGGCTATATTGATGATTGCCTTTCAAGCTTGCTTCCTTCTGTCTACGAACATCATGCTAATGCCGGTATCATGTTTTGGCAACACTTAGCATCATGCTGTTTCTCAAGGGTTACCCAAAACTGGCTTTCACAATACCACAAGCATTTTTTTCCCAAAAACGATAATTCCCCAAACTGGCCGTTATTCTAACCAATAGAGGATTTTTGGGCTTTACTGTATACAAACGTTTATTATGGATGCTGGGAAGCCCGAGATGAAGGACAATTAAGAGAGCAATTTACAAAAAACTGAGAGAAATAGATTTCAATTTCGCCCAGGACCTCATGAGCGACATTCGAAGAAATGTGTGTCTGGTAAAGCAGAATAGGCTACTCCACATAATTTAGTAGTATAGTTTAGATAGATATTGAGTTTATAATTAGCAATTAGTTAGAGTTTAAATCAATTTCTTCATTAAAAAAATCCGATAAATATTTTGTGCCAAAACTTATAGGGCATACGTTATGAAGTGATATTATACATTCAAATAGGCAGACAGAGAGTGTATTTTTTTATCGGCAATAGCACTGCGGTATAGTTAGGAGCGGTTACGGATTCTTATGAATTCCCAAGTGCAGTACAGCACGTTCTAGATTAAAGATGGGTTACGGAATGAGATTTTATCGTCAAAAATTATAATTTTTATTTTTAACTACTGGGTTGCCTTTTATATTCGTTTAAAGATGGAAAAATTTGATTATATGGAACTTCATCACAAATTGCACTTAAGTTAATAGCCCAGAGAAATAAGCATAATTTTATGACACTCGTCCGGCCAGGCAAACGACAATTATTGTGAGTAGTATGGACCTCTAGAAAAAGAATCTATATGTTTTCTGTAGTCGATTGTTTGAACTTAATTATTTATTAATAAATTAAGGTCAAAAACGGTAAATCTTCACTTTTTTCGTCTATCAGCAAAAAGTAAAGTATTTGGAACAAATTTGAGAATAAAAAAACTTACAGGTCATATAAAAACCTATAAAATGGCGTATTATTAAATGTTTCTATCCTTATTTGTTACATAAAAAATTGCAAAAAGATATGTAAAAATTTTGGTTTCGTAAAATGTTAATAACTTTTGTGTTAATAATAACACATAATGTTGAGTAATGTGGTGCTCAAAAGATGATCAAAATTTCAAGTCAATCGATCAAATAGTTTAAAAGTTATCTAATTTGTTTATCCCAAATTAAATTTTTTGCAACAATTCAGTCAGTCAGAAAATTATGTAGTTGTAGTTATTGTACGGGTGGCATCTGAAAAAAGAAAATTTATTCAATTAGTATAATTTAAAAAAAAAACGAGGAAAAATAATTTTAAATACAGCACAATAATTTTGCAAAAACCTGTCGTTTTTTTAGTACTTTTTAACTATTGCCTGTAAGAAAATTATTGCGTTGCGTTTTTTTATTATCTGTTAGATAAAACTATTTGTAAGAACCAAAAGCAGTCTTAACTTTATATAAATCGCAGTGAAAAGTTCATGTTGAGATCAAAAACGTCAATCTCCATAGCTGAGTGCATACCCAATACGGCAATCTCCGCTACGGCCAATAATAACCACGTAGCGCACGCACGTGATCAACAAATGGTTAGATTTGCCCTTACATCGTGCTATTATAATTTGTTAGTTTTGGGAGTCGTTACATTGCTTTTGTGCTTTTCCTAAACTATATTTGTGTCTAAGAAATTAGTTTTATATACAAAAAAAAGTATTAATTTTTCATCATGGAAGTTAATGCGTCTCCTGTCACACCAACAAAGGCAAGGAAGCGAATAAGACAACCTGAAAACTCGAAGAAAAACGTTGCAAAACGTCTAAGGTGAGTACTTTTGTGAATGTTATGATTCCATTTGCAAGCTGTTGTTGAGTAATAATATTTTGTTTTTCGTTTTTGTTAAAATTTTGTTAAAATTTGAACCCATTTCAGTACTTATGTTCATAATTATTTTTTGTTGTAGATATTCTGCGAAGAATATGCCAGAATACCCAACATGTTTTATAGCTTATTCTATGAGACCAAAGATAAAGCAACTTAAGATGGCCTTTATTTTGAAATACTGCACTGTGAATCGTACTCTCCGTCGTCGGCCGAAAAATGAAAAGTAGTTTTCAATGAAGCACCAGGTAAAATGTTTTATCCGTAATTTTTTATCCAAGGAGAAAGTTCCAGTGTGTTAAGCAGCGTTTTTCAACGTGTTAGGGATTACAAAACACAGGCTTTAGTATGTGATAAAACGATTTAATGAAACAGGCCATGTACCGTTTGAACGCAAAGGTGGTGATAGAAAAACTGTGAAATATCGGGATGTGAATAGATCGTGAATATTAAAATGTACTGAATCCCATTACTGCCGTTCAATGACGAAAAGAATGTATCTTCCATCTGAACCCAGCGTCTCAAAATTGTATTTAATGTACACTGCTTAGACAATTCCATCAGAGACTGTGAAGAGATCGTATTTTCGCTATATATTTAACAGAAAATATAATTTGAGCTTTAAAAATCCAAGAACAGATGTTTGCCAAGATGGACGCATTCAATACGAGAAAAAGGAGCAATCTAAAATTAAACTAAACTAAACTGAAAAACGGCATCACAAACTTAGAGCAAAAGCATTTTTCCAATTTTTTTCAAAAAAACAGAGAAGAACTAGTTACTTTGTCGTTTGACTGCCAAAAAAATTTGATCTTCCCCAAAGTTCCTAATCAAAGTGCTTATTATTTAAGGCAGCTGTGTTTTTACAACTTTACTGTTGTTGAAGGTTCCTCATATATATATATATATATATATATATATATATATATATATATATATATATATATATATATATATATATATATATATATATATATATATATATATATATATATATATATATATATATATATATATATATATATATCACTAAGTAACCAACACAATAATGTTTTATTCGTTTCAAAGCTGGTAATATCCTTATAGATAATTTTCATATCCGTCACTCTCCAAGAATTGCAAACAAAAACGGCAATTTCCAAACTAAAATATGAACAAAACGGAAAAGAAATAATTTCTTAAGCTCCTTTTTCTGGACATCCGATCACAAACCAAATTTAATATCATTCTTCATCAGTTTTATTGTTTTAATTTAATTTTGTTAGTGTCTACAGTTTTTCGCGGTTTCCCAAAATTATGGAAATGGGAGATTGCCGACTTTGATTTTACACCTCTCAATTAAAAGGCCGGCTTTGAAACTCTTAAGGGCGAGGAGGAAGAAGAAACTGTTAATTGTATCTCTGGTTCTTGTTTGTAGATTTTGACGTTTCTTTTCTTAATTTGTATGTACTTTTTGCGTACATTTCGATTACGTATCATTCCTCCTGTCAAATTTGTTTAAACATTTTTTTTTCAGATTTTAAGGTAATTTTTTTTGTAAAATATAAATATTTATGAATAATTTATACTTCTTTAATAAACTTGTCCTATTCAATTCTCTCTATATACATATTGCTTAAAAAATAAAAAATTTAAAATAAAAATTTATTTAATTTCCTAATTTTTTTAACGGAAAAAAAATCTTAATGGAAAATTTTTTATTGCAACCTATTTATTTATATATTATTATTTATTTATTTATTTAACACTTTTTAAACAAAGTATAAAAAATGTAGTATCTTTAAAAAAAAGTATCTTTATAAATAGCGTTCTTTGTAAATGGCGCTAAAAAAATTACTTTTTAATAATTTGAATTATTCTAAATTTTTTCCATTTTTTCTTAAAATGCCTACTTTTATGCAGATTCTGAAGTTTTTAGATGCCATTTTTCAATAGGTTGGACATCGAATTTAAAAAACAAAAAATATGAGGTGAAAGTTTACAAATTAGGATCAAAATGCGCAAGTTCATTTTGATTTTATGTGGCATACGTAATAAAATATCCATAAACAAATGGATATACCGTTGCGTTTCGGGATATATAGACTTACTTTGAACCTTAACATTCAAAACACATTGTTTATTTTTTACATAAGCTCAATCTTATTTTAATCAAAAGAATAAATATGATACTACAACATTACAGTAAAAAGTTTACCAGAAGTTTGCCATTTATTTATTTATAATAATTTTTCAACAAATAAAACATTTCATTTTTATTGGATGTATTCCTTTTTATATTAAGCAGGTTCCCGTGGTAAACTTTGAATTAACTTGTTACTCTAATATTGTAACATATGAGTTTTTCGATTAAAATAAGATTCAGATTGTGGGTAAGAAACAAACAATGTGCCTCAAATGCTTTACATTGATTATAAACCACACCTATAATCAATGGTTAAAGTTAAAACGTTCGTAAGGTCTATATAACTGAAACTCAACGATAATTTGTTTATGTACACGTTAAACTGACTTTTGCAATATAAAATCAAAATGAAATTAAGCATTTTTAAACGACTTAAGCTTTTATTTATTTTTTGTTTTTTCTACATCTGATGTTCAACCTGTTAAAAAATGGCCTTAAAAATTGCTATGCTAAAATTGGCTTCTTTTCGACTATTTTAGGTATTTATTTGCAATTTACGTTAAGGAAGCGTTTTACATAAAAGTCATAAAATTAACTTTTGTCTTGATATAACTGTCAAATTATTAAAAAAATTTGATTGATGGTTTTTTAACGAAGTTTTTTAAAAATTGTTATACATAAATGGATTGCCATGGAAAATTTTCGGTAAACTTTTTAACATAGCATATTGGCATCATAATAATATTAATTGAAACAAGTTTTAGCATGTGGGCATGAAATCGACCTTTTTCGATAAAAGCCACCCATCTAGTATTTTTAACAAGAAATAGAACCTAGTTTATTTGGGATTATTTATTTCCAAAGCATTACCTAAACCTATATTATTTTTAGAAATGGTTAATTAAATAGGATAATTCATTTTTTATGCAATCTATTCTAAATAAATTATTGAAAAAGTCTATTAAAGAATTATATATTAAATTATAACTATTTATGTTTTACAAAAAAAATTACCTCAAATAGTTACAAAAAAAAATAAAAACTGAAAAAAATTGTTTAAACAAATTAAACGGTTTATTTAACAATATAATTATTTAAATAATACATATTGGCAAAGTACGCAAAATGTACATAGAACTAAAAAAAAAGAAACGTCGAAATCCATAAACAAGAAACTGAGATACAGTTAACAGCTCCTCCCCCCTCCACCGCTCTCACTAGTTTCAAAGTCGGCCGATTTTTAGGACCACATTCTTGAGACTTTGTAACCGATTTTTTAAATTATGTACATTAAAACTTTAAAGCATGTTCTTTGAGCTGACCCTAATAAGATTTCTGTTGTTATAAACAAAACTGCTATCAATTAAAAAAAAAGCAATAACTTCGTCCCTCAGTGTGCTAGGTCAACTTTTTTCTTTTAAATTAATAAAAAAGACAGGCTTACTAAATCAGAAAAAAATATTATCTTACAGGAAATGGTTAAAAAGTTATTTTAATTTTTTTTAAGCAAAAAATCGACATGTTTTTACAAAACTAATTTAAAATGTTTAAAAATACTTTTATATATATTTTTTTAAATATTATTAATAGAATAAATCTTGTTCAATCAAAAGCTACCCCTGCAATAATTACTCTATCTACATAATTTTTTGACTGATATTGTTGCAAAAAAATTAATTTGGGTAAATAAATTAAATAACTTTTAAACTATTTGACCTATCGACTTGGAAGAAATTTTTGACCCATCACTGGTTGTAATATAAAGAATATAAGTTTATTTTAAAAAAAAGTTATTAACATTTATAAAAGACCAAAACTTTTGACTTATTTTACAACTTTTTAAGCAGCCAATTAGGATAAGAACATTTAAATAGGCCATTTTAAAGGTTTGACAAATAAGTTTATAGTTAACTCTCAAATTTGTTTGAACTTCTTTACTTTTTTCTAATAGACGAAAAAAGCGAAAATTTTTCGTTTTTGACGTTAATTTGTTATTAATTAATTAAGCCAAAAAAATCGACTGCAGCAAACATATAGGTTTTTGTTCTAGAAGTCCATACTACTCAAACCAACTGCCTGGCCGGGTCAGTGTCACAAACAGAGTACTTTTTTTGCTTATTTGCCTGGCCTGTGATATTAGAGTGGCCGCACACAGAAAGAGCAAAACTGTTTTAGTCAAAAACGTTTTTGACTAAACGAGTCTGATGCTGATGTTTCCATATAAATGAAATGAGCTGACGCACACTGATTAATCGTGTGTCTAAAGCATGTTTAGGCTCATTTAGTTTAACTCAGTCTGTTTGATGTTGATTACCGGATCGTCGTTTTTGGAATTCCTTTCTTGAAACCGCTCGAGTAGTCAACAAGAAGCACATGTGGAAACAGCGATATTTTGCTTGTTTATATTGTGTGTATCATGGAAGTGGACGCAGAAAAATTAATTGTACTGATTGAGGCCAGATTCTTTTCTCATTTATAGGATGTACCCAAAATTGTATTTTACTTTGCGTTTTTTTGTCCTGTAGGAGGAACCACTGCCAGAAAACTATTGCAATTTCGTCGTTATCTGTCGATATCTTTAATAAAACTGGTTGGAGTATGGTTTGTGCAAACATTTTGTTTCTCTTGAAAACAAAATGTTTCTTGTGAAAACAAAAACGTTTTCGTTTCAAACAAAAACGTTTTTGACTAAAACAGTTTTGCTCTTTCTGTGTGCGGCCACCATTATACGACATTTCTGCACGAGCTGTATCTAAAGGCGCGTCCACACTGGAGCAACATTTGGCAACTTGTAGCAATTTTATGTTGCAACAAGTTGCTAAATGTTTAATTTATTAAACTTTTGACATAAAACAAACTGTCCTCACTAGTGCAACAATTTTAATGAATGTTTGAACTTGTTGAATCACAAATTCAGTTGAGTACAACATTGAGGAAGACTTATTAACTGCTACCGCGTGCTTTCTAATTTTGTGTGGTGATTCACGAAAACGGAAGCATAAATGTTGGGTCCGTCCAAGTTTGAAGAAAAGGGAAAAATATGGTGGAAAGGAAATATTATCGGATTTAAAGAAAGATGACGTTTTATTAGAACTTCGAACCGATGGGTGCTTCAAAAATTTTTTGCGCATAAGTAGTTCAGATATGGAATTTTTGCTGCAAAAAATTGCACCAGTGATAAGAAAAGCAGATACTAACTGTAGAAGGGCTATACCTCCACAAGAACGATTAGCTGTAACATTGCGCTTTCTGGCAACTGGAGATTCCTACAGCAGCTTGATGTATTTATTTAAGATTTCGAAACAAGCTATCTCAAAGATAGTACCAGAAGTATGTGCTGCGCTAGTAAATGCAATTAAAGACCAAGTTAAGGTAAGTAAACTTTATTGTACTTTTTTATTGATAACTTTAGAAGTTTTACATGTTACTTAATTGAAATGCCTCTGCGAGAATGTTTGAGGAACCAAAAGCAGTAAAGGAGTCTGAAGAGTTTTGTATGTATGTCTCCGCTGGTGATATAGCTGGTGTGCTGCAATATGATGAATGTGATTGTGATCTCGTGGAAGGTTGCATTGATATAATTGGCTTATATGTGTTAGTTGATTGTGGCATTCCATAATCATATTTACCCATACTTGCATCGAACAAAATATTACCTATAAGATGTTCTACAATATTCTGTGCGCAGGTGGTATTCAAATCCCTAATTTTACACGCCATATGTTCTCCAAATACATCGAATTTGTCTCGCTGTCGTTTATTTTGTATGTCTTGAATTATTTTATATGCCTCTTCTTTTCGAGCGTTATCATCGATTTTTCTTGTAAGTGTTTGTGTGACACGTCTAGTTTTATTAGGGTGTTTAAATTCATCAAGATTTGTGCTGTTCGGATTTTCCACGGTTTTTTTACGAGGCTCTTGAGAGGATTTGTTAGATGCCGAAGGCTTCTCACAAGCAGCGTTAGATGTTGATGGGTTTTGAGAACCATCGTTATACAAGTCTTTCATGCCTTCGTTGCCATTTTCTGCATCTTGAAATTCTTGGGTCTCATTTTCACCTTCATCACAATCTGTTACTTGTGAATCATCTAAATCCGTTTCGGAGGAAGAGTCATTAAGGTCATCCTGAAAAGAAAAATACATTGTATAAAATACTACACTACAAAGTAGGAAAACGCCTAATATTACAGTGATCTACATTTTTAGCATAAGTAATGATATCTTTGTATTTCAGATGCCTAAAACTGCTCAAGAATGGGCAACAATTACTAATGGTTTCAGTGTTCTTTGGAATTTTCCAAAATGTGTAGGCGTCATGTATGGCAAGCACATTGCAATACAAGCACCAAAAAACAGTGGAAGTGATTTCTTCAATTACAAAACGTTTTTTAGCATTGTTCTGTTCGGCGTAATGGATGCTAATTACCGATTTTTGTATTTTCATGTAGGCTCCCAAGGGAGAATATCTGATGGAGGAGTTTTCGAAAATACATTATTCAAAAAACTATTAACTCGCTGCAAACTCAACCTTCCAGAATATAGCTCTTTACCAGGACGTGAGAAATTAGTCCCTCACGTATTTTTAGGGGATGATGCCTTCCCATTATCACCAAATTTACTGAAACCCTACCCTGGGGTGCAGGACAAAGGGTCTCCCAAAAGGATATTTAATTACCGTCTCAGTAGAGCGAGAAGAATATCAGAAAATGTTTTTGGAATGTTATCTTCGATTTTTAGAATATTTAGAAAACCCTTACTTTTAGAACCAGAAACTGCAGAAGTTGTTATTATGGCTTGCATTTACTTGCATAATTTTTTAAGGAATAGTTCAAGATCTAAAAATTCCTACAATCCCCCAGGTACATATGAGGGTGAAGATAAAGATACAGGACGTGTTTTAGAAGGATCGTGGAGAAGAGAAACTCAGAGTAATACATTTACTTCATACAAGAAAGTTGCACGAAATCCATCAACTGAAGCAAAAGATATTAGGCAAGAGTTTGCAGATTTTTTCGTTACACCTTTGGGGATGGTGCCGTGGCAGAATAATTATTGAATTATAATTCATGTATAAATTGAAATTGCCTATTTATTTGTTTGAATAATTAATAACAGAAAAGTTAATATCTAAAAACATTGTGTGTTTACTTACCACGTTCTCAGCTTCACTTTCCTTGCATGGGCGGACTTTGTTTTTGTCTCGAAGAAATACTAATGCATCGTAGGCAAACCACTTGGAATGAAACTGAGCGCCTGCTCCAGATTTTTTCATGCTGCGATATTTTTTTTGCTCTCTATAAAACTGAGCCACCAAATTACGGATTTTTCTTTTTGTTTCTTCCTGACATGAGCACCCTACAGCTGAACAAACTGCATTCCATGCATCATTTTTTGATTCTCTGCATTTATATTTAACATTTTTAGGATTCCAAATACATGGATGTTGTCTATAATTGTCAATTAAATTTAAACAATTCTCCGAAGACCACTTAAACGCCATCACTAAATATAGACGCGGCGGTCTGTCTACTGTCTAGTCACTCAATTTGCAACAGGTCTCAACTCGCAACAATCCGTCCACATCGAAGCAATGTTGACAAATGTTTCACTTTGTTTCATATTATCCTTTGATCTTTACCGCTAAAAACGGATTTATACAACATACTACAACTTGTGTTGAATCGCAACACCAACTTTATGCAACGCAACACAACATATTCCAACAAATATAAACATTTTATGTTGTAACAAGTTTTTGTTGTATTATGTTGGAAAATGTTGCTCCAGTGTGGACGCGTCTTAAGAAACGCTAGAAAAACTGATTTAAGTTTATTTTATTTTACATAGTCGAATCAACCTTTGAGGTTACTAGCGACATATTATACATTAATATACAAGAGATAATTTACTTAAAAATATTAAATTTTGTTTAGTATAATAATGTCTTCAACATGCTTAACACTGGGCGAAACATTACAGTTGTCGCATAAAAATAAATTTCTAAAAAATTATATGCTCGTAGGTATGTTGGGTATGTCCTAGACGAAGTCGAGTAACATTGACTTGATGAGCGCTATTGGGAATTTGATATTTCCACGGTTTTCACTTCGCAAAGTTTTGAAGTTGAATTATTATAATAATACTTCTCACTTAAATCGCGGTTTCACTGTTTTTTGCTTGTTGGGCTTTGCCATCCACTTTTTTATTTCATTGAACGCCAATGTATGAAGGAATCTATAAAAATTGTACAGTATGGTTGATGTTTTTTATGGTAGAAGAGCTCTTTTTTAATTAGGAGAACAATTGGATGTGTTGTGCAAAGTTGGTTAATGACATTGATGGAACTGAGATTAATAAATATTAATCGGTAACTGTAAGAGCATTTTATATATATATATATATATATATATATATTATTGGAGTTAATATGACTGAGAGCTTGATATATGGCATATAGCTCGCCAGTATGTATACATATTAACGATAATAGTCTATACTAAAGTGTAATATTTGGAGTAATGGCAGCTGCTTCAACTCCAGTAGTTGTTATAGAAGCGTCTCTGTACACGTGGTAGAAGTTGAAACATTTTATAAGCTTGTTGATAAAGGTATTTTTTATTAAGAAGTTGGGCTTATTGCCCAACGAAGAGAATTTCTTATGAAGTTAGAATAGATGTGTTAGCATTTCTAGTTTCAGTATATAAGTTTTTAAAACGATAAGTGAATTTATTATTTCTAGTTGCAATGGTCCAATCAAAATTAGTGGCAAATGCATAAGTGGGAGTTAAGTGTATCCTTCTATATTTAAGTGGTAGCTTCTGCTCCTGTTAGTTTCAGCTCTGAAACTTACTTTCTATTGGGCTGGCCCATAATGCTCCTATGTCTACGCTTAATGCCGAGTTTGAATAACTGCAAGTTGATGTAATAAGACTTATTTGGCATATGTATGTACTATGGAACCGTATTCTATTTAAGATATAATATGAGTGAGTTTTCATAAAATTAATTGCATTTTGGTATATTTTTTAATTTATAATATATATTTCAAAAACCATTCGGAAAAACCTAATGCAATCAGCGTAATTCAGGATTCGATTATATAATTTTGGTATCGGTTTAATCGAACTAAAAAGAGCAATACCGTATTTTTTTGGCCTTAGTAGAATAACACATTGCAGAAAATCACGGGATTTAAACTCTTTCCTCTTTATATATTTCAGAAACTGTTTGCTTAAATCGTTAACATGTACATGTTTTTCCAGCTTGACCTAATCATGACTACTCCACCAGAAATTCAACCTTTGATGTGTATTTACCGATCTCATATACAATACAAATTATACATCAATAGAAACAGACATACTAACATATATAGAACAAAAAAGACTAAAGTAGTATTGACATGTAAGAAGAACTAGCGACAGCAGGTGGATAAAGAAACGATGGAGAATGGAACAACAGAGAGAGATGGAAACAGTTGAGCGAGGGAAGGCAGTGAATACTGTAGAATCCCTAAATATATAAATAAATTATACAAACATTATCTCCATTTGCAACTTAAATCTAGAACTTCTTTCCTTAAGTTCCGTAAATTGACAAAAGCCTATCTATCTGAAAGACCATATTATTCAGTGGAAGAGTTGCTTAACGAACAACTAAGAAATTACAGTACGTTTAGCTACAAGTAACTAAACTATTTTTTTTATATACTCGTATTTGGGTATTACAAGCAGCAACTTTAACTTATTAGTTCGTAAGGTTTTATTATGCAATTTGCAATTTATTTAAATTTTGCAATGGATTGTATATTATATTATCTTTTATTTTATGATATTGCCGACTTATGAAATTTTAGCAAATTTTAAATTGTTATTGTTATTTTTCTGACTTGTAAGCTTCTGGACCCTGTAAGCTTTATGTATAAAATTGCACAATTTTCAGTGACAATAAAGGATATTTTTATTCTATTCTTGGTATTAATCGGATGGCATTTATGAATTTTATTAAATTTTGACAATCGTTATGAATCGAATGTTTTAGTGACAGATATTCTTTTAATTTTTTACTTCTCCTTTAATGTCTATATTTTGTTAGCTATTTTACTTTGTGTTAGTATGTAGTTTTTAATTTAAACCAGCTAGAGTAAATATATGATGATTATAAACGAATTGGTCGAGAATCGATGTCAAGAACTGCTATTCTCGTGGCGTGACGAGGCAATCTTGTGACGCTAGTTCCATGACGCTCGCCTCAGCATTTTACTATAGGGAAAAAAGTAATACAATGCCAGTATAGAAGCTTCGCTTCAAAAAGATGTATGCTACTAGACCAATTATTAAGATATGTATATTGAAGTTTTGCGGCATTTCAATGTGTACGTCTTGTATACCCTTTCTTGGTGTTCCAATCCTGTAAATAAATATGTGTGTATGAGCGTTAAAATTTGGCAACAAATTCATAAAATGTATAAAATACGCTTGCAACTTCATAAGGCGACGTAAAATTTTAAGCAATCTCTATATTGCTACAATACGAATATACCAAGATTAAACATAATATGGATAATTTTTTATTTTTTTATACTTATCTAGATAAGATTGACAATGCTTTAAAATTGTACTGTTATTTGTGTATAAATTTATAAAAGTTAGTTCTTAAAAAAACGCAATAATTACAAAACCAAAATTAACACCGTTTTCACAATATATATTTGGAAGATTATTGTGTTATTTAGTAATCATTATTTGCAATCTACTTTTTTGACAGAATTTTTTGATAAAAAGTTCGAACAGAAGATACAGTTTTCAGTCTCCAAATAAGCTTTTTTTTACCTGCTATACGGTATCGGTTCCGCCCTTAGGGCTCTGATTCCTTTTATTTTTTCACCTCAACCGAAAGGTGCCAATGTAAAACTAACAGACGGAAAATTTACTAAACAAAAAACTCTCTAAAGGTCCGAGATCGGCCCGGTTTATTTTCAGAAATCTGTGGAGAATTCCAGTTCCATCGCAGTCAGAACAATGCTCTGAATGCCGATGAATGGTCAGCAATTTTTCTGAAAATAGTTTGAATCCCAGACGTGCCAAGTGGGATTATGGAGTTTTTTTTTGAGGCTTAACCCTCGACCCTAATCAGTGACACACAAGGGGTTACGTTTCAATCATTTCACGTCGTGTTATTTCCTTCAAGGGAATTAGATCGTCTCAAATTAAAAGTAATTAGTTAAGTGTGTCGCAAAAGGGTTTAATTTGGGAATTAGTTTCTCCCTTATCGTTGTTTAGTTCAGCTCATTAGGATAAATAGGAAACAATTGATGTGGTACATGCTCGAAATATTTGAGTATATACGGAAGATGAAGTCTTATTTACAACATGATAAATTTGTTTTATTTGACAACACAATTTCCAAGAAACTTTAGTATTAATTGATGTTATACAACTATATTTAGGGGCTTGCGACATCAGGAATGTTAGATATTATTAAACCTGGCTTTAGTATGCCATAGAAATTAGGGTCTTACATAAACTAGTGCTAAATCTAGAACAGTCAGTAATTGCATTGATCCTATTTGGTTAAATTTTCAGTAGGTGATATAATATAATACGTTTCTCATTACGGTAATACCAAAACTTGCATAAATTGTTGAAAAAAGCAATAAGGCGCTCGTAAATCTTAGTGGTAAAATTGTTTAATTGGTGTGAAAAAAAGTTGTTAGATTACACTTTAATTCTTGCTCTGATATTTTTTTAATAGACTCATCTTGATCTTGCGCAGAGCTGACAGGGTTGCCGCCTGGGCAAAATAATACTTAATAATACTTTAAATATTAACAACTTAAATTTAAAATTATTTTTAAACAAACTCCCTCTTTGAAAAATACCTTGAAAATAAATAATACATAACAAGAAAGTGTAATGTATCGATACTATCATTAACCATTTCTTGCTGCATTAGCAATGGGCACAAATGACAAACAGAACGAATAATAGTTTATTGTTCGCTTTTACTTCTGCTCTCGTGAAAGTTTATCTTTTTCTGAAAATTCAGCGCATAAGATAAAATAAAATGCCAATTTATATAGTGAAGCGTAATTTTGAATATAATTATTATTGCTAAAAAAATTGACGGGAAGTTATAACAGAAGTGGAACCGTTATCTGAGTAAATGTTGTTTGGGATACTTTGTTAAGATATGAAAAATTTTAAATGGGATAGGAAACAGTCGGTTGTAAGATTAGAATTAAGTTCAAGATGGCAACGTAATTTTTTATTTATTTGGCCTCTCAACCTGATTTGTGATTTAGTAAAAATAGTACTGCAAAATATATGGCACAGTGTTAGAATGGAAGTAACGGTGTTGTGGGAGCTACAAGCAAACTAGCCATTCGACAGTTGGCAAATTCATGTTTAAATATAAATTTATAGGCCAATTTTCGACAGCTTTTCTTTGCAAGCTGTCTTCCCTTAGTTGGTCGATAAGATTTCGAAATTAATGAAAATTGAGGATCTGCATATAATAGGACTTAGTTTTTATGTTCAAATATCGAGTTAGTCAAAGGATGTCTATATAAAACCAATCTAGGGTATTTACAGTTAAAGTGTATTTTAGATAATCTAAGTCGTTCTCCTCCTTATAATACGTGGTTTTTATGTATAAATGGAGTAGAATTTGAACGTTTATGTTTAGGTGATAGTGGTTTATTAGAATTTAAAATTGTTTAGTTAACCGCAATGATTTTTGCTTTATTTCTTCTTCTTCGTATGCTACACGTTTAGGCCTGTTGTTTCCGGTCTGATGTTGCAGTAGTTGCGATGTTGACTGCCAGCCATCTTTTCATCCTTTAGGGAGTCTTCCTTATATCCTTCCTTATATCCGCTTATACGTATTTCACCCTAAAAGAAATCATCAGAGATGGATATTCACAGACGCTCTAAATGTAAAAATAAATCTTTTATGTCTTGGGAAGCAACTATAACATGGCTTTGTATGGACGCAAATAGCGACATCTGATAATAAATCCGTAAACTAATTTTTCGAAACCAACTTCAGATTTATGCTTTAATCTTAAGAATTGCAAGGCAAAACAGACGTTGACAAAAATTGCATTTCACAACATATCTCCTCAACTAAGCGAAAATCATTAGCGAATTGGTTTCTAGTACTCATGAAGAGTATACCGGAATAAAGGGAAAAAGACAAGATTTAATTTTACGTATAGTGCGTCTGTATAGGTACAGACACAGTATACGTGACGCACTATACGTGAAATCAAAATATTAACTTTCTTTTTCCTTTTATTCCGGTACACTCTTCATGAGTACTAGAAACCAATTCGCTAAGGATTTACAGAGCGTCTGTGAATAGTCGTCTCTGATGATCCATTTTAGGGTGAAATACGTATAAGCGGATATAAATACGTACTATACGTGAAATCAAATGTTAACTGTCTTTTTTCTTTTATTCCGGTATACTCTCCTTGAGTACTAGAAACCAATTCGCTTAGGATTTTTGCTTAGTTAAGGAGATATGTTGTGGAATGCAATTTTAGATTCGTTATGTCTCTAATAACATCCTTATCAACGTCTGTTTCGCCTTGCAATTCTTAGAAGGCACAAATTTAAGCAGACCTGAATTTGGTGTCGAAAAATTTGTTTAGGGATTTACAAAGCTTTCAATCTAAAACTCTACGAACAATTGCTAATGCCCCTTGGTGTATCCAGAATGACGCCTTACATAGAGATCTGCAGGCATTTACAGACTCTAAAGAGTGCAAAAAAATTTCTGTACAATATCAAAACAGGTTGCGCGTGCATCCTAACACCCTGGCATGCAATCTTCTTCACAACCAACAAGCGAAGAAATTGAAATGGTATAATCCCTTGGACCTTACCAAACCGTTCGTGTTCGTGTATCTGTGTATGTGCGCATCCCACCAGTAAACAAGCTAATTTTTAGGTTGTGATGCTTTGGTCACTGGACCTTACATCTCCCTGTAATTGTGAAGACAAACAATTTTACTTATTGTTTTTATTATAAAACAGATAGTAAAAAATCTTAGATGTGTGTAAAAACAAAAGATTGTACATTGTAAAAAAATCTTGGTAATAAATTAGGAATAAGAAATACTATATAAAAACATAATAAAATTTTATCACAAATTTCGAAATTCGTTTACATAAAAAAATCTGACGTTTATGTAATGATAAAATCACATCACTTTTGTTTAGTTTATAGATAATCTTTACTGTTCAATAAAAAAATATATAAAATTGGTACAATCTGAATTCTCCAAACTCTTGTGTGGCTTGTAGAAGGATATAATTCTTACCAACTAGTTAGACGATGGGATTTCGAAAACGTTGAATCCATATCGACTAAACCATTTTAATTCACCATGAAAATCCATAGGACTGTACAAACGGGATATTCCATAAAATAAAATTATATGAGATGTCAACCAACATACAGCAAACCAGTGAATAACTAAATACTGGGTGTGTCATTTCATAGCGGCTGGTTAAGAGCATGGCTTCGAAACAAATCATATTGCAATCCATAATCAAAGTACCATCGGGACCAATAAACATAGTTCCAGAAATAACTAAAGTTCTTAGTAAAGGTCTAAAATAAGTATTAATTTGAAATAATAAGAAAAAAAAAAAGAAATGTTTGGAAACTTTGTTTGAAAAATAATTTGAAACGGTAATAATATCTAAGTTTGGTAAATGCTAACCCTAATATTTTATTAAACTCTTCGGTAATCAAATGAGCACCTGCTTCGAACAGAGCTCTTCATCGATTGTTTTGTTCCTTAACCTGTAATGTTACTGTCGACGGAATACTATTAGATTATGCAGCTCTATCTGTGACTAAATATTGTTTCTTTCGGACTGACAGTGCGTCAACATTATTAAAAATGGTTACTATTATTTTTTATTGATGTGAGCATCTAGTGGTTGAAATATTAGGTTAAAGTTTAACTTGTGTTTACAGAAGAATGATTTCGTTTTCAGAAACGTTATAAGCACTGCTTCAATTCTACACTTGATCTCTTCACGAGGTCTAGTTGCTCTGAAATGTAGCATACCAGATATTTAAATTGGGTAACTCACCAATATTATTTGACTGTTTTATAGGAAAGTACTCCCGTACGTTTGGCAGCTTAATATCCTAAATTTTTTCTCAGCTGCAATCATTTTTAGATCAATTTCTTATGTCTATAAAACTTAACAACTCTTTAAGACCCCTTTCAGTTTTAAGCATACTAAATATTAATAATCCATTCATCATTGATTTTCACTTCAAATTCTTTATCTGATAATGTCTGTTTGAAAGTTATATCCAAGTAAGAATCATAGATGACATGGAGTACCACCTGGAAAAAATCACGGACTACAGGGAAAAATGGAAAATCAAGATCAACGCCGAAAAGACGCAGTTCATTATATTCAGCCAGGACAAACGACCACCACGGAACGAGATCACAGTAGGAGGCAACAGAATTCAGGAATCAGAGACGGTCAAATACTTAGGAGTTCACCTCGACAGAAGACTCAACTTCCAGGTGCATACACAAAAAACAAAGGTAAAAGCTAATGCAGCTAAAAAACTAATACTTCCTTTCATTTTTAGGTCCAGTCCACTTTCGAAGGCGAAGAAAATTCCGGAATCACACTGGAAAAAGTTAGAAGCAACTGAGACATCATGCTACCGAATCATCGACGGAGCATCATGGGAGGATAGGGTTACAAACGCGACGATTAGGAACAGATTAGGATACACGCCACTAAGGGAAGTGGCCGAGAACAGAACCAGGTGGTTCTTCAACCAGGCCACACGAAGACTACGAAAGACCAGGGATATCCTCGATAAGAACAGGATCCAGAGGATATTTAGATCCACCCACAGACTGATCGACCACCTGATCAGGGTCTAGAAAACCAGGCGTGCAGGGAAGTAGGTACGTTTGCCGATACAAGTACCTACAGAAGCAGACGAGGACACCACCAAGGAAAATCCAGGAGCCGAGAGGAAGAATCAACAAACGTTGGCGGTGCAAGAGCGGTACGCCGAAGAAAGAAGGCAAAAAATTTTTTAAGTTTGACATGTAAATATATTTTGTAAGGCAATAAACGTTTTTATTTTTTATTTTTATTTTTATTTTTATTTTTATTTTTATTTTTATTTTTATTTTTATTTTTATTTTTATTTTTATTTTTATTTTTATTTTTATTTTTATTTTTATTTTTATTTTTATTTTTATTTTTATTTTTATTTTTATTTTTATTTTTATTTTTATTTTTATTTTTATTTTTATTTTTATTTTTATTTTTATTTTTATTTTTATTTTTATTTTTATTTTTATTTTTATTTTTATTTTTATTTTTATTTTTATTTTTATTTTTATTTTTATTTTTATTTTTATTTTTATTTTTATTTTTATTTTTATTTTTATTTTTATTTTTATTTTTATTTTTATTTTTATTTTTATTTTTATTTTTATTTTTATTTTTATTTTTATTTTTATTTTTATTTTTATTTTTATTTTTATTTTTATTTTTATTTTTATTTTTATTTTTATTTTTATTTTTATTTTTATTTTTATTTTTATTTTTATTTTTATTTCTATTTTTATTTTTATTTTTATTTTTATTTTTATTTTTATTTTTATTTTATAATATATCCAAGTAGATATTGAATAAGAGCGGGGATAGAATGCATCACTCTCTGATATCTCTTTAAATATAACATTATTCGGTCAGTCTCCCATTACTAGTATATAGATAACATAAATATGATAAATGAATATTAATTTAATAATTTAAGAATAAGAAAGTATGAGAATAATGAAATATACATATATTTCACTCTGCCTGTGTCGGAGTGATAGAGGAGTAACATCATTCAAAACCAGGGTTTAGCGGGCCAGATTGATAGTATTCTTTTAGGTTCCCTATTCTAGAGTACATACAAAAAACCACAACGACGATTAATGCAGATTACAAGAATATTCGAAAAATATCAGTGCTTTAGTTAAAATTTTTGACGTCGTGAAACACTTGAAATATGGTTCAATTCTGTCTTTATAGCACTTCCAAAGAAACAGTATGAAAAACGATACGACAAATATAGATTAGTTATTATAATGAGTAAAACATTGGAATTTTTTTTAAAGTATTTCACGGAGGAATAAGAAGCCAATGCAAAAGGGATCTAGATGAAAGCATGTTTGGATCATAATACCCGTGAGGCACTTTTTAACTTGGATATGCTTTTCCAGTCAGTAACATGAGCAACATGCCAAATTATTTTAAAAAGAAGACCTTCTACCAATTCGACAGAATTGGAAGATATTGGGAGAGCTCTATTCAACTTTGGATGCAGAATGCCTTGATGATAATAATACTTTTACAAAAGTACTGCGACTAAGGTAACAATATTTATGTATCTTTTTTCGATTCTAAAAAAAGTTTTTGATAGGATCTAGCATGAAACGTGTTTAAACATACTAAAATCCAAGGACATTGATGGTAGAGATCTGCATATTATAGAAAACTTGTATTAGAAATAGAAAGCAGTTATTCGTTACTCATCTATTCAAGTCTCTACTATGTAATCGCAATCTTTTGCGCACCTTGTGAAGAATGTTCCACATACCATTTAAAAATAGGGTGAAAACAAAGAAGTCTTAAGGAGGGCAAATAAAAACTTACTCAACTTGATCTAGGTACGAAAAATTTCCCCCTCCGGGGCTGTAATTTTCTCCTCGACGCTGGTGAGAGGGCCGAGTAATTGGTCTTGGTCCCTGAATTTTGTGAGGAGAGCACGACCAGTGAAACCAAACACAGTCCCAGCGTCCAGCGACGGTGCACCGGGTAAGCGCCGGATACCGCCGCTGGACGCCAAAAGGCGCCGCAACTGAGGTGAGCATTTTGCGACGCCTTCTGCCTTTAGCAACAAAACTACCCTCCAATCTTCCTACGGCTACCCAATTACAATTATTCTAATCTCATCCACCCCAAAAAAAAAAAACTTATAACTCAACACATCTCGCATGGAGTAGCCGACATGTTTACTCTACCTATTACCCTTTTCCTCATAAGTCCTGTTCCATTTCCCACGTAACAGTGGAGGCAGCAGTTATGTGTAAACTCCAAGCAACCTGTTCACACAGACTGCTACTGCGTCCGGAGGCAACCGTGATAAAAGCCTAGAGGAGTAAACCTCGATAAAAGATCCCCATTATCACGGTGGAAGGCATCGTGCTAAAAATATGAGAGATGTGAGGGTTAGAGCATCATAAACGATCCCTTCGGGATACCTGGCGACCTCCCGAAGTAATCCAGCCTTAACGCGGTAAGGGCGCACTGCCGCGTCGGACGAATAGCACGTCCCGACTCGTGGAAATTCATATGAATCCAAATCAATAAAAAAATGTGAAGATGAAAGACGAAGACGACCCAATGCAAACGAACAAGGACAACCCTACAGATAAAAACGTGAATGGGAAAGAACAGACGCAAGACGAAAAAGTAGACGAAGAAGAGCAGAGAAAATTTGAATTGGAACTATTGAATTGGTATAGCAATCAGCCAAAAATGAACAGGTCGGGTGCCCAAAAACACTCAACACTGGTAGGGGAAGAGATTCTAGGAGAAACAAATAGGGAAGAAGAGGAAAAAGAGGAGGAAGACAAAGGAGATAAAGGTTCCTCCGCAGAAATAGTAGAGAATGCAAAGGCAGAATCCCAAAGAAAAAAAGAAAGCCAAGGGGAAGCAGGATGGCAGGACATAGAAGAGAGTATCCTGGCAACTTTTCTGTTCGATGAGGAGGAGAGAATTGAAATGCAACAAGTAAAAAAAAGGAAGGGGGATAGTTTTGAGATTAACGAGAAATTTAAGAAGGAGAAATTAGAGAAGAGTAAGAAATACTCCGAAGAAACGGACAAAGAGAGGGTCCAGAGGAAGATAAGGGAGATGCTCGATATCCTGAACATGGATGGATCCATAAAAGAAGAAAGGATTAGAATGAAGAAGCTATTGGGGGAAATAAACACGATCCAAAGTAAAACCAGCCAAATCCAAGTGTCACAAGAGGAGGAAGAAGAGGAAAAATGCGAGCAATGTCAATTAAAGATAGAACAGGAAAGGCGGAGGAAGGAGAAAGAAAAAATAATTGGGGTCCTAAACAAAGGAGGAGACTCGAACGCTTTTAGCCAAATCTATAAAAAGAAATGGGAAGAAAAAGTCTTTGAAAAAACGAAGTGGGAACAGGGGGGCCTACAAGAAACAGTAGAAAAAAAGGAATGTCTAATAATAACGAAAAAAGAAGTAAAAGAGGGGGGATAGAAAGTGTAATAAGAACTTATGGGGAAGAAGTCTTTGAACTCATGGAGGGATGCAAAGAGGGGAGCATAGAGTACATCGAGAATGCTAAGAGAAGCTCTATGGCTCGGCAAAAAAACCAGTGGTACACATACGTCACAAAAATAAAAAGACACGGGATGTATGAGATGGCCGAGAAGGCCATCAAGCAGATAAAAGAAAGGGAGAAGCAACCGGAAACGGTCCAAATAATCGTCAACAACGAGATCAACAAAGACGACCTCAATCATTATAGGCTGGGTGTCATGCCCGATCATGGAAAAGTACACGCCCGTAAGATGTTACAAATGCCTCTTATACGGGCACAACACTTATGAGTGCAAGGGTGAAAGCAGGGTAGCATGCTGCTACAACTGCTTTAACAGCGGTCACACGGCGGTGCAGTGTAGCGGCACTGCTTACTGCCTTACATGTAAAGAAGAAGGGCATCGCATGGATCGCATGGCATGCCCAGCCTATAGAGCGTGGGTATACGGCAGGGGAGGGGAAAGGGAGCCCCTCTAAACATTAGTAAAAAAAGAAAAAAGAAAACGAAGAGGCGAGAGGTGGTCTCCTGGAGAACGAGGGTGGACCCATATACAGTCCACCAGTGAAACAGGAGACCATCTCTCACAGGGTTTCGTTTAAAACAGCTAACTATTTTATTTATACTTATATAAATTCTATTTACTTATTTTATTTATCTATTTTATCTATATTTATTTATTTATTTATTTATTTTAGTTCGTAGGTATTTTAATTTATTGACGAGACGTGAATCCGATGCAGTAACGACCTCAGGGAACTGAACCAAAACGGACCTCAAGGATCAACCTGGTATACGGATATTGCAGGTGAACGTGGGCAGAGCGCGCCGGGTGCACGACCTTGTGCACGCAAAAGCCTGCAAGCTAGAAACAGACCTGCTCATCGTTCCAGATCCAAACAAGAAGATTACTTCAGGCGGTGGTTGGGTCCAGGATGACGGAAAAAACGTGGCGGTGCTCATTAGAAACAGGGATGTGGGAGTGCGGAGCATCGTCAGTGGGGAACTATATCCTCATTAGGTTCAGGGATTTCTGCCTCCTGGCATGTTACATATCCCCCAACATCCCTATGCTGAGGTACAAAGCCATCGTAGACGAAATAATGAGCGCCGCCACGAATGAAAATGAAATTTTGATCGCCGGGGACATAAACGCAAAATCCATGTTATGGGGTTCCCCCATAAACTACAAAAAGGGGGAACTCTGGAACGAATGGATAGCCCAGGCTGGCCTCCAAGTATTAAACCAGCCAAACACACATTGATGTCACGATCGCGAGTGAAGGGCTATCCAGAAGAGTACACGGGTGGGATGTACTCGACGATCAATTATTCACCTACCACTGTTACATAAAATACGACATAAAGGTAAAAGGGAGAGTAAGGCGGCCGATAGGTCACACGGAAATCTATTTTAATAAAATCACGTACCTATCGGAGGTCAGAAATATCAATGAGGACGAGATTTCTGACCTTGGTCAACTGAGAAGAGCACTAGGAAACGCTGCAAAGTTGGCCACCGTGAAGAGAAAACAAAATAAAAAATCCCCCTACTGGTAAACGGATGAGATAGAAGGTCTACGGGAGAGATGCCTCAGAGCTCGAAGGAATTACACGAGAATCCAGGGCAACCTCGAGCTTAAAGAAATATATAAAGATTTAAAGAGAACCCTAAATAAAAAAATAAGAGAGGAAAAAAAAAGAAAAGTGGCAGACCCTGATAAAAGCATTGGAAGAGGATATATGGGGCGACGCATATAAAATTACCATGAAGACGTTGAAGGTCATGGCCCCATATAAACTCGACGAGGACCAGCTCTTCTAAAATTTAATAAAAATCTTTCCAACAATGGTAGAGGAGTTCACAGAAGAGGAAATACGAACCGCTGGTCAGGAAATGAAGACGGGGAAAGCTCCCGGCCCCGACGGGCTGCCACCAGAGGCAATTAAAATTGTAGCAACTGAGAAACCAGGTTTGATCAGAAGAATATGTAACGACCTACTGCAGAAACAAGAGTTTCCCAGGGACTTAAAGCCTGGGAAACCCCCCGATTCAGCATCCTCTTATCGGCCAATATGCCTCCTGGACTGCCTTGGTAAGTTCTATGAAAGACTTATCAAGAAGAGGCTGGAAGGCGTGTTGGAAGATATGAGAGTGTTATCAAATCAACAGTATGGGTTTCGTAAAGGTAGATCGACCATCGATGCCGCGACCTGGATAAGGGACGCGGCAAAAACAAGCAAGAAAAGATGGGCGGTCCTTGTTTTGTTGGATATAAAAAATGCATTTAACTCAGCAAATTGGGGCCTTATAGTAGACAACATCGTCGAATGGGCCCCAGAATATATGTCCAATATAATAAGGGACTACCTATCTGACAGAACCGTATGCATATCGAAAAAAAAAGAAGAAAGAGATGACCGCGGGAGTACCCCAGGGGTCAGTCCTGGGACCTTTAATATGGAATGTATTATATAACGGGGTACTAGAAGTAAACAAGGAGAGTGGAGTGAGAGCGATTGCATACGCGGACGATCTAGCTTTACTAGTCGAAGACGATACGAATTGGGGAATAATAGCAAAAGTAAATAGAGCAATACGAAAGACCGCGGCCTGGATAGAAAGAAATGACCTAAAGCTAGCAGTAGAGAAGACGGAAGCCATAATCTTGAGGGGACCGAGAAAAAGAAATGATATTTTATTTGAATACAAAGGCTCCGCAATAAGACCCCAGAAGACAGTGAAATACTTAGGTATAATACTTGACGACAGGATGACATTCGGACAACACGTACAAGAAGCATGTCGGAAGGCAGAAAAAAGGACCTCCACACTAAATAAACTGATGCCAAATATAGGGTGTCCGGGATCCCAGAAAAGGACAGTGATGCTGCAATCAATCCTGTCCATAGTGTTGTACGGGGCCCCAGTGTGGCACGAGGTCCTTCGAATGACAAAGTACAAAGACATGCTTCTTAGGGCTCAGAGAAAACCTCTGATCAGGGTGTGCAGCGCGTACAGAACCGTATCAACTATAGCCTTACAGGTGGTGGCTGGTTCTGTACCGGTGCATATTCTGGCCGGAGAAAGAGTCCGAATGTACCGAAGGGGCACTGGGGCAATAGGTTCAGGACCAGAGGAAAGGACGAGAAGTCTACAGACGTGGCAGAGGGAATAGACAGCCGAAGTCGGAAAGGCGGCGTGGACGAGATCCCTGATTCCGGATGTGGTGAGGTGGTACGAATGCCGGCATCGGCGCGTCAACTACTACTTCACACAGTTCTTGACGGAACATGGATCGTTTAGGAAATTTACCCACCGTATAGGGAAGACCGCGGACGATCTATGTCCCGAGTGTGGAGTGGTGGAAGACGCGCAGCATGTTGTGTTCGAGTGCCCTGCATATCATGCAGGGCGTACCGAGCTACAGCTGGGTCTTGGATCCCCTCTAGGCGAGCCTCACGAGTTAATCGATAAAGCTATCGATAGCAAGAGAGACTTGGTCATTGCTTTTGTTACCAAGACAATCAAACACAAAGAGGAAAAAGAGAGGCGTCTGCAAGCGGGATGACCGATCGTCACTATTTATTTTTAACGTGTTTGTGTCATGTAAGGCAGTTAGCGGGGGAGGATCCTTTACATCCAAACTACGTTGACTGCCCTTATTTCATTTTATTTTATTTATTCTGTTTTATCTATTTATTTATTTATTTACCAATTTTATTTATACAACATTTTACCGTTTTTACTTTAATTTTATTTAACTGTGGTGTATGTCTTAAGAGACATTCAGCAAGGGAAGGACTTTTACATCCGACTCAGACTGAGTGCCTCTTGTGTTTCTTGTTTTGTTTCTGTTTTGATTTATGTTTTCCTTGTTCTACCCGTGTCCGTCCTGGGGCAGTTAGCAGGGGAGGACCTTTTACATCCAACCTATGCCGACTGCCTCCGTGTTTTAAATCTTGAGTTTTGAATGAATGTGTGTATTGAATGACTGAATTGATGAAAATAAGAATGTTTGGCGTTGCTCGTAATTACCAACTGGTCCTGTCTCGCTAGTTCCATCATGGAGGGAGGGCAGCCCGGTCGCCCGACCCGCGAATGACTTGCGCCGGACGGTCACTTCACCGACCAGTCTGTCGCGAGGCTTTTGCGGAGGGGGAAGAATAGGTGGCCGCCAAACCAATGGAATGCACGCGAAAAGTGCCAGAGGGAATTAGGAGTAAGGTCGGCGAGTCAGACATGCATGCTAAGTGCGGTTCCAGACCCGTCGGCTGGAGGAAGAGGGGGTGAGTTTAGTCGGTAGGCGGCCTCGCCACGCGGTGAAGCGTGCCGGACTGAATCCGACACACCTGGGACACCTTCCCAGACGGTCTTTTTGAAGATTCTCACCTCCCACAAAAAAAAAAAAAAGGTACGAAAAATTTAATACCTGGGCCATATCCTGAGAGAGAAAAAAATACACAATCCCTTAAATAGTTATCGAAGGAAATATTGAGGTCAGGAGAGGGGTAAGTCACAAGCGAATGTCTTGGTTACATAATATAAAGAACTGGATAGGTATAAATACCATTGGCGAGCTTATAGGTGCACGGCATTGTAAGAAATTGCGTTTCAAAATTATTTAAATGGGCAAACATCCATAGAGATAAAAATTGTAATGGTTTACTATACAAAAGAATCTTTTGTATAGTAACATAGCAAAATTTTAATCGAATGCGGAACTATCCTAAACAGGAGATTATTTTTTCTGATTTACTGTAAAACTAAACAAAAATTTAAAAAAAACAAAGTGACTATAATGTACTTTTTTAAGCCTATCTTCGATTACGCTTATGTTTTTCGGATAAATCAGTTAATCACACATTTGTGGACTAAGAATACCTTGCTTGTTATAGGTAAAATGCTATGTCCATATAGGTTTAAATAGAGCAGGAACATAATGGACTCAGACTACTTCTAATTTGTATATAGTGAGCTTAAGAAAAGAAATTAAAAACCTGAAATGAAATAAACAAATTTGTTATTGATATATAAATAAACAAAAAATATTAGGTAACTAATCTAGATATAATACTATCTGTTAGTTGCAAAAGTAACTTTTTTCTAAACAAGGTATAAAAAATCTTATATACCAGGTAAGTTTCAAAAAAAAATAAGTTTCGATTCTGTAACGATGCTCTGATCATTTAACAGTTCGAACCGTGGGAGTGTTAATATTTGCGCATCCACTTCTACAACGTGACGGCGAAGTGGGAATCAGAACGGCTATTTAAGGCGTGTGAATAGCGGAATTAGATAGTCTTGTAGCTAGCGCTCTAGGCTCCCTGACTCGCCGGTGTAGTGAACCTGCGAGCCATTCCGGACAGAGAGATTTCGTATTGAGGATCGTACTCTGTCCCTAACCAAGCGGAACCCATCGGTATTGCGTATTGAGCATTACCGTGGATCTGCACAGAATCAACCGGGACAGAGAGATTTCCGTATTGAGGATTATACTCTGTCCTTAGCCAAGCGGAACCCGTCGGCATTGTGTATTGAACATTGCCATGGGTCTGCACAGCTAAATATTTTGTTTGCGAGCATATTCGGAGCTTTCGCTGAATTAAAGCGAAAGCGAGTATAAATCTGCGCGCGATCGATTTCCCCCATTTCGTTTCTTATTAGTAATACTAATTAATTTTTTTTCTTTTATAGACGTTCGCCGAGGACTTCGTTCATCACGGGATCCAGACGGGGACGTAGAATTCGTTTTAGTTTTATTCATTGTATAAGTATACAACGTAGAATTTCTTTTTATTTTTATTTATTGTAGATATACTAAATTAATAGATTTATTTTTACTTCAAACCTGTGTTTTACTGAGTCTGTCGCCCCGAAAGAGCTACCCATCACAAACTGGCGCCCGAGCAAAATTAATAACATGCCGACAGATAAAGACACAGACTCAGTAACAGGTACGTCGTGGATAAACCGACTTTGCAAAGAGGAGTTGCAGAGCAAGGCCAAAAAATACGGCTTAGATCCCAAGGGAACCGTCGACTAATTGAGAGCACGACTCAGAACCTATTTTAAAAATCGTGAGGAAGCGACAGGAACAATCCCAAAAGAAAAAACGTCCAAGGGAACAGAATCCGACACACTGACCCAGGAAATTTCGGGCATCCGAAGACAATTACAGGAATTAACAATAACGAAACAAATGGGGCAACCAGAATTGCTAAATCAAGTACGAAAGTGGAACACACACTTCGACAAGAAACATTCGGATGCAATAGAATTCTTAGAGAGGATAGACGAATTAAGCTTGGCCTACGAGATCGATAAACAAGATCTGCTAAGAGCATTACCAGAATTATGAGGAGACCACGCTTTGTTATGGTACAGAAACAATAACAAAAATTGGAAGTCATGGACAGATTTCAGCGAAGATTTTAAAAAAGCTTTCTATCCCAGGGGATATTTGCTACAACTAGAAGAGCAAATCCGAAACAGAAAACAGAGACAAAACGAACCAGTAGATAGATATATCACGGAAATTCAAACATTAATCAGACGAGAAGGGTCTTTTTCCAGAAACCAAGAACTCGAAAGGACATACAAAAATTTATTACCAGAATATAAGCTTTATGCTCGCCGCCGGGATTTCGGAAACTTAGCCGAATTACAAGATTTAGCCCAAGAATACGAAGCTGTAGAAGACGAAAAGACCCGAGCAAATCAGATTTGCCGTGGAAACTGGAGACTTCATCACAATTCCTAAGATATAAGAGAATCATGACTCGGAATCATCTGTACGTAAAACTGAATAAGGTAAATTAGCATAAAAATCATGGTACTGGACGGTTATCACTTTCTTGTTTCATAAAAATTGTAGATGTTCATGTTTTTTCCTAGTCAATGGAAGAAAATCTTTATATAACGGTTTCAGCTCGACATTATTTATATCGATATCAATTGAGTTTCTACCTTTTTGTAATAAATCAATCGTTTTAGGTTGCTCATGATAATCATGTCTAAGAAAAATTTTGTGAGAGCCATATATTTTTCTTGCCCGTGCGCACTAATGTATACCACTGATCAGGGGAAAATATGGGAATATGCTTAGATGCTCTCTCTATTACACTGTGCATCGAGTTCCCTTCGGTCTGCGTATGTCCTTTCTCCAAGAAAGGATGTATAATGACAATATTATTCTTTTGTGCCACGAAACTGTACACAGTAAACAGGAATTTGTTTCTATTTTGGTCAGCCCAATTATTTGAGTAGAAGAAAAACTGTTTTGTCCCGTTACCTACTTTATGATTAATGAAATTAAATAAACAAAGACCTATCTCCGAGCATCCCCTTTTTTGCGATGGACTCATACCACATGTAGAAGTAGCCTTTTCCGTTAGCCATATTAAATACCGTAAAATTATAAGTCAACAATTTCAGTTTGTAGTAAAGCCAATATTGCATTTTGGTATAGGTAGGATTTGTTCCAAATCGAAAACTGCTGTACATAATTCACTATTTAGCTTAGCTTCTTCTCTATCCCCATTTTTTAATTGTCGAGAAACCTCCTTGTTTCTAATATGTGACTGGTATTCTTCTTCCATTCCATTTTTCTCTTCCTTTTTGCTTTCTGTATATTTGTTACATATTTCACACATATCTTTTTTAGGGATGAAAAATGATAATTATATTTAGTGTTAAATATTATTCTGTACATACTTTCAGTCTCAGGTTTAATATTCTTTTCTTCACAATATTTAAGATAGAGACCATACATCTTGGCTATGTTAAGTGTTGAAGGCAAAAAAAAGTTTAAATGTATTTTTCTGATAGTAGTGGCTTTCGACAGATTCAAATAGATTAATGTGGTCTCTTATTGACAGCTTGACAGAATCATCTAGTTAAGAGCTGTTACATACTTTACGTCGACTATCTTTTGAAGTAGTACCCGTACTTCCCATTTTTTTATAGCTGTTTTAACAACTTTCTATTCCTAATGTATTTAAAAAAGAAAAAAGTTTTACATACAACCGTTTTTGTCTACGTATATAAAACATGTATTTGTAAAATAATAACCGTTTTCTTTCTGTAATTTTTTTTCTGTGTTGCCTTTATTTTCCATATTATTTTCCTTATCGTTCTCCTTTTTTTCACTAATTTCTCTCAAGCGTGTTCTGACCTTTCCTGTCAAATCTACATTGTTTGCAATGAAGTCACGTTTTCTGCTAATGTCTCTTAGCTGGCAATAACTTTGAAAAATCTGCCTTCTTTCTTCATCTAAAATCTTTTCACTGCATTTATTTCTACAATTAGTGCAAGCATTTTTCTGCTGTTTCTTTGCATGAACGTTTCCTTTCCTCTCCTTTCCTTTCCAATTAGCATACTGTTCACCACGATTACCGGATGCCTTAATTTTATTTCTTCTCCATTGACTTGGGTTTCTTTGTTGTTTGCGTGTGTTTAACTGCTAGATGTCACCGATTGGCCTTGATTATCACAATCTAATAAACTTTCTTTATCTATTAGATCTTGATATTGAAATGGGTAGTTTTCTTTTATTGGCCTATAATTAGGATCATTACTACCATTATCAGAAGTAAATGAATCTTCTTCACATTCAGAGAGGAGTAAATCGTCCTTTAAAATATTGAGTTCATTTAGGGGCATATCACTACTACGAATTGATTGGAAATTTGAGCTGTCTTTTATGTTTTTTTTTTTTTTTTTTTTTTTTTTTTTGTGGCATTGACTTTCGTCATTCAGCCAGTCTCGAAAGGTTATAATATATTCCTTAAAAAAGTATACACAGATAAGTACAGATTATTTCTCTCAGACAAATGCACAGCGATATCCCTAAAACGAAATAGACGAATAATTAATAGAAGAACACGTCGAAGGGAAATACAAGGACACTCGCTTCTTGTCTAGGGGTCCGTCAAGACATTTATTTTAACAGACAAACAATACTGGACCACGGATAAGGTATTGTTACATATAGGATAAACAAAGGGTACAAGTCTAATCCTATACACGCTCATGAAAATTTTCATGAACGAGTACCAGATTTATAAAGCTATGCATGTGTCTGACAAAAATTCTATAATTAATTTATATATTGTTACAGAACCTATGGCTAACAAAGACTGTATATTATATGGAGCGTATGTATTGCATTTAGTTAATTTTGTATACAGGGAGTTTGAATGCTGAATAAATTTAGGACATTCAAAGAAGATGTGATCGAGGTCACCTAGCTTGCCGCAATGTTTGCAACTATCATCATCGATGACTTTAATTTTAAATAAATGGCATGGGTAGCATGCATGTCCTAAGCGTATTCGATTTATAGTAGTAATATATTTACGAGGAGCTTTGAAATTCTGAAACCAGGTTGTTTGAGGTAGAGTTGGTTGTAAAGAGGTATACCTTTTATGGTTTGTAGAACAGTAATGTTTCCATTGCTCTTTCCATCTAAGTTGCTGATTTTTTTTGAAAATCGTAGTAACATCTGGTGTGTTAAGCATATATTTCAACGTAGAGCCAGTTGTTACACTCATTTTAGCCAAGTGATCTACATATTCATTGTGTTTGAGACCAATATGTGCTTTGACCCAAATAAATTTTATGTTGACTCCAGTCGATGATAAATGATACAATCGGTCTTTTATTTCAAATATGTAGGGGTTGCTAAATGTTGAGGGTAATTCAATGTTTTTTATGCTCTGCAAAACTGAAAGGCAATCTGACAGAATTAAGATATGTCTATTATAGGTGTTTTTAACATATTTTAGAGCTTCAAGTATAGCTATTGATTCCGCTGAAAAGATTGAAAATTCATATGGTAGTTTATACTTGAATTCTACGTTTGTAGCAGGTAAAAAGTATGCGCATCCAGTCCCTTCTGTTGTTTTTGATGCGTCCGTGTATATTACTGTGGCTTCCCTATAATCCTGCAATAGAGATATTAGAAGATTGCTACTCATAATGGTGTTCTCACTATAAGTGGGTATTATAACCTGAGTTCTGTGGAATAAAGAATAGTAATCTAAGCTTCTGTCAACCGTGTCCAATTTCTTGAAAAAAATAGGATTATTCTGTAATGCCATGCATAAAGGCGGGGAAGGTTTTTTCTCCCAATATTTGTTTGTAAGATCTGACTCGTTAAGTTGACGGACGCTTGAAAATAACTGGGAGTTAGTTAATAGAATTTTAAGAAGGCTTTTTTCACTTAAAAAATTTCTTCTATTTTCCAGGGGTAGCTCAGCGGCTTCAACATATAAGGGTTGTATAGGGGTTGATCTCATAGCACCCAAACATACCCTCATAATAGAATTTTGAAACGTGTCGATTTTTCTTAAAAGGTTCTTAGAGGCGGAACCATAAAGAGTAGCACCGTAATCTAGAATAGATCGTATATATGCGCGATAAAACAACAAGGATGTTTCTACATCGCAACCCCACCACGTTTTAGTTGTCATTCTGAGGAAATTGCTGCCTTTGTTACATCTATCAAGCATGTACTCTATGTGTTGTCTCCAAGTTAACTTCTTATCCAAAATAAGGCCTAGATATTTGACATGATTTTGAAGCTTAAAACATTGATCGTTCAGAATGATATTTTCATTTGTAGGAATGTTGTGTCTTGTGAAGATAGATACTACTGATTTTTCTATAGATAAATTGAGACCATTCTCTAAGAACCATGAAAAAAGGGATTCACATACTTTGCTAAGGCTTTGTATACAGGTTTCATATTTTTTGTTTTCTGTATAGATGCAGAAATCGTCGGCATACTGTACGATTTTGAATGAACTGTTATTTATTTGGATGTTATGTATGTCAGAGCTGTATATATTGAATAAGATTGGAGATAAAACTGAGCCTTGTGGTATACCTTGATAATTATATCGCGGTCCAATTAGCTTGTTATTATGATCTCTTACATAGATGATCCTCTTTGTGTAAAATCCAATTATTGTATCCACGAATGCGGTTGGCATATGAAATAAATTAACCATTTTATTTCTTAAAGTTGACAAGCAAACTGATTCGTATGCTCCCTCAATATCCAAGAATAGTCCTGTTAAATAGTTGTTTCTGGTTAAGGTATTTTGTACATCTACCACAATGGTTGTTAGAGCATCTAGTGTTCCAAAGCTTCTTTTATAACCAAACTGATTTTCTGGTAGCAAATTATTTTTTTGTAACCACCAATCCAGTTTAAATTTTATGAGTCTCTCTAGAGTTTTAAAAACACAGGAAAGTAACGATATTGGTCTGTATGAATTTGCAGTATTTGGATCTTTACCAGACTTTAGGATAGGAACCACAATGGCGTTTTTAAATGAATCAATAACGATGTTATTTTGAATGATGTCATTAAATACCTGTAACAGCAGATCTTTAGCGGCTCTTGGTAGGTTGATTAACATAGGGTATTTGATTTGATCAATCCCTGGGGAGGTATTATTGCAATTTTTGAGAGCGAAATCTAATTCAGATTTAGTGAAAGGTTTCAACAAAAAGTGATTGGATTGGTGACTTTGTTCGGATTGGTTAGAGAAATATTGAACCCAGGGAGGAGAAACTTTATTAAAGAAGTCATCTAAAACTTCATTGCTGAAAGGTTTTATACTATTCTGCGGTTTTCGATTCATTTTGTTGGCCTGTGACCATATTTGCTTAGCAGAGGTATTTTTGTTTAAATTGAAGCACCATTTGATCCAACTGGATTTAGCTTTTTGCTTCAACTGCTTTTTTGTTCGAGCAGTAACTTCCTGACATTTTAAGTAGTTATCAAAACTCGATGAAAGTTTGTAAGCTTTTAAAGCCTTTTTTCTTTCATTAATTATAATATCACATTCAGGGTCCCACCATGGTGGTGGGGGACGATTTTTGAGTTTAAGAATTTTATATTGAGGGATAGATTTTGAAGCAGATTCATTAATACAATTAATAAGAAAATTATAATTTTCGTAAGTGTTTAAAGAGATACTATAGTTGACAAACATGTTTTCTATTAAGGATGTATAAAGTGACCAATTGGCTTTATTGATATTCCATTTGCTTTTTGGATAAATTGTTTCATGTGATGTGTTAGTTGTGGAAAGGTTCATGGTTATAGCAAAATGATTTGACCCTAAGGTATCTGAAGATACGGACCAGGAAACTTTACTGGCTAGATTAGCTGTACAGAGAGAAATGTCAATCATAGATTTCTGAGTACCATATTTGGAAAGATATGTGGGTTCCCCATTATTCAAAATAATAAGATCTAGGTCCTCGACACTGCTGACGATTTGATGACCTGCAGCATCATTATGCAGTGAGCCCCATAAAGAGTTATGAGCATTCATATCCCCTCCAATTATACAAGGCGATGTAACTTGAGAGAAGATATTTTTCCAATCATCTTTAGAAGTATGGACTTTAGGAGGCCTATACACAGACAAGAAACTTAATTCTAAATTGTTAAATTTAACGGAGATACCACAAACTAAAATTTTATCATTGAAATTTTTAGTAATATTCACTTGACAGAATGAGATAGAAGTTTTAATCAAAATTGCTACACCGGCATATCCATCGTATCTATCCTGGCGGACTATATTATAACCTTTAAATATATAGTTTTGATTTGGTTTGAACCATGTTTCACTTAACAACGCTATATCAATGTTTTCAGCTGTTAAAAAATGAACTAAACTATTTTTATTGGATGCAACGGACCTTCCGTTCCATTGTAAAATTCTCAGAGTTGTTTGTCCTTGGAAAACCTTATTTACTGAAGATGTCCTCCAACATCTGATTCTAACGAATAAGTAAAAAGTGGTATAATAAAATAAGTGAAAACATTCATATTTGTTTTTTTAATAGTGCATTTTGATCTTGGATTAATGTTTAAAAAAGAAATACTGTCAGAAAAAAGTTCCATTTGAATTACATAATTTAGATAAATAATTTTGATTTTGATATATGCTAAGAATTTTATTTCAATGTTTTAGTACCCTCCAATACTGAAAATATTTTTTGATTTATGCTCTTATTATCTACAGATTTTAAATCCTCAAGTGTGTGAATATTTTTTTAAAAAATTAATGACACACTCCGTCACTGCCTGAGCAATATCTTTATTATCACCTTCTGTGGGTTGAAAGGTAGATTGCTTTGGATACTGGGGAAGAGGATGTGATGGTCCAAAACGGAAGTTAAACATGGGAGGGTTCTGTAAGTTTGGGGATGAGGGAGAAGTAGTGGCTTTACGTTTTTTGTTGTTATGGGTTAGTGCCATAGGTCTGCTACTATCCGAACGTTGAGAATTTGTAGGTTGTGGCTGCTGGAAAGCATGTTTATTACCAGAACTTTGAGGTAGTTTCGGGAAATCTGCCTCGTAGTTTGTTAAGGCGGAAAAGCGATTGTTCGTTGTTATTTCTGAATATGAAGATTGAAAAAGCTTTTTGGCTTCTAAAAAGGATACTTTCTGTTCTATCATCAAATTTTTAATACGTTTCTGTTCCTCGTAAATTGGGCATAGTTTGGAAATCGATGTATGCTGTGTACTCTTACAATGTATACATGATTTATTAAATTCAGAACAGTTATGTTCTTCGGTTTTGACAGATCCACATAAAATACAATGTTCTTGGCTGCTTTTACACTGTTTTGATATGTGTCCGAATCTCAAACATCTATAGCATTGTGTGACCCTGCCTATAAACTTTTCCACATTAAAATAAACAAAATTAACGGATATATGGCTGGGTAATATGTTTCCTTCAAAGCTGACTACAATGGTCTTCTTAGGTACATACTCAGCTTTACCATCTTTTTCAATTTTCCTGTGCATTCGTCTGATGTCTACAACCCTTGAGTTTGAATTTATGTTTTGTTTTAAATAATCAACGTCGTAACTTGTGTCAACGTCTCGGATCAGACCCTTGACCTCTAAAAGGTGATTAGGTATGAAAGCTTTTAAGTTTAATTCTTTTAAATTTTTATTTGTGACCAACTTATTAGCTTCTGCTATTGAATTTAATATTACTTTAACGCGATTTCTACCTATTCCCTTAATTTCCTGAATGTTTTGTACTTTTAGATTTTTGTGTAAAATAGGTCCTACAAACATAGGATGCAAACGACCCAAACTTTGCTGATTAGTTTTTTCAACATATACGCAATAATTATTTAACAAGTACTTATCTGGATTTATCGAGTCAAATAGTTTTGGTTCGTCCTCCTTAGCACCTATTGTTCCCATTTCCATGGCGGCAGCAGTACTTTCCATATTGGAAAAACTATCACTTTCACAAATAATTCCACTATCACCATCTGGCGTCTTATTTTTTACGCTCCCCATGGCGGGGGCGAAGTTTTTAAAATCTAACTTATTTAAATTGTTTTGATAAATTTAGCAACACGAAAAAACAAAAACTTGAACACTAATTAATAACAAATCGGTAAGCCGGTTATTGTTGTTTGACTTCTCTCTTCGAAGGTTCAAACGAAACTGGTCTTTTATGTTGGGATTAGGAATTTTATCCAGTACCTGACTTATGTACTGGCGTGACATGATTACTATGAAGAAAAGATGTTGATGTTTCCCAAGGAACTAAGAAAGAATGGGGACTTAATATAACACTTTCTTGCATTAGTGGAGCTACATCTTTATCTGAAGATATTTTTTGGTTTTGAAGATCTACAAAATATTAGTATACAGTACATAGATTTTATCAAAAATTTAATTTTCTAAATAATACCTAATTTTGCGTTTTCATCTGAAATTATATGTCAATAGCCAATAAAGGTGGAGTTTGCAGCAACGCCTTTTTATTCATTAGCTGAGTGTCACTTTCATTTAGTTTTTCATAGGGAAAATCTACAAATTAGAACAAATTAGTGACTGAATTAAATAGATTACATAGATTTTTCTTTGCTTTTCCTGTTCTAGAAGTTTCTTTGTTTTTCCTATTAATTATCAAAGATGGTAACGATTGTAACTTAGTTATTTCAGCTGCATTTCTGTTATCCAGATTTTGGATGTCTACAATAAAAAATATATCAATTATAATTACGCGTTGAAATTTAGTAACCTAATTTTTCCTCTTACCTGTGTTTAGAGTATATTCAATTTTTTTATTCACAGACAACATCATCTTCTGAATTATGGAAGCCATTGTGAACATATAATTTAAACAATAATATCGATTTTTTTTTATTTCGATTTAATGCAGACCTAACCTATATTCTTCTTCTTCTTCCTATGCCGTCCCCATTAACGGAGGTTGGCGACCACATTTTTAAAAGCTTCTCTGTCTTTTGCAACGTGGAATAATTCGTCTACAGTCATGTTTGTCCAGTCTCGAATATTTCGCAGCCATGACTTCCCCTTTCTACCTATTCCCTTTTTGCCATCGACTCTACCCTGCATGATGACCTGCAGAAGACTATATTTATTATTTCTTAGTATGTGTCCAAGGTATGCAGTCTTGCATACTTTTATCGTTCTCAACAATTTTTTGTCTCGACCCATCCTTCTCAGCACTTCCTCATTGGTGACCCTGGCAGTCCATGGAATTCTCAACATTCTCCGGTATATCCAAAGTTCAAAGGCTTCAATCTTTTTAACTATTTGCGCTTTTAGTGTCCATGTTTCTACCCCGTACAATAGTTGCGACCAGACGTAACATTCAACAAACCTCAGTCTCAGCGCAGTGTTCAGATTTTTGTCACAGAACAATTGTTTGAATTTTAAGAACGCTGCCCTTGCCATTTCTATTCGTACCCGGATCTCATGGTCTGGATCTAATTCTGTGTTGATGTAAGCTCCCAGATATTTATATTTTGTCACTCTCTCTATTTGCTGTCCACCAAGAGTTAGTTGTTCATTATTTATTGGACTCCTGGATACTATCATAAATTTGGTCTTATCTGTGTTAATATCAAGTCCCATTTGAATGCATTCACTATTTATTGCATCTAGTAAAGTTTGTAGTTCTTCTATACTCTCACCATGCGAACCTATGTTCGCAATTAATTAATACTTATAGGAATATATTTCGAAAATTGAAAGCAGAACTAGTCTATGTCCAAACTAAATAAGGACTTAGTACAGATCACCTCTAAAAGTTACTTCTGTACTGAAAGTTAACCATACTTGGGATAGTATAGAAAATTGTCATTGGGTGGGGAAGGAGTGGAAGTGCGATAGCCAGTTCTGCACTCATATTCTGCAGTCTGCATTAAAGTAGTTAGCGATTGAAAGTCAATTTTCGACAAAATTGGACTTAGGATAGTTCTGCATTTAATGAGTGAGATATACAGCGTATTAAGATGGAAGTGACGAAACGGTTTAAGTTATGAACCAAACAGACTAAAAAACGAAATACTATGACAAACAAAGAAAGCTGGAATTAACAAAATAAATGTCAGACCTGATGGATTGGACAACAGCGATCATCATCAACAGCTATTTCATCTATCGTCGATATATAAGCCTGCCTTAGGTGTGTCCATGTATTTCTGTTTGCTGTTTTTTGTATCCATTCGTGATCAGATATTTGCTTGATGTCATCAGTCCATCAGTCTGTCTCTACTTCTCTTGTTTGCTATTCATTTTGCAAAATTTTTAAATATTCTGCTATTTTAAATAAAAATATTTTTACGCACTTTTTATGTAGAATAAGCCGTTCTCTTAAAAACACTACTTAAAGCGACCATTGATTTTAAATGTCAGTTATGCGAAATCAATGTTCAATAAAATTTGTATCAGCTCGGCATTAAAAATTCGATATATTTTGATCCAAAAAATGTCCTATCGACAAAACTCAAGATGCGCTTTAAAAGTAAGGTGTGCGGATTTCGTATGCAGTTTTTTGCATTTTGCCGAGAATAAGCTCAGTTGAATATGCTTAGAGAGATGAATAAAACTAATCACTTTTATTGACCAGTCTCAGTAAAATTTTCATTGTTAGAGATTAATCTTTAATATCTATGACATAAAATTTTAATTTTGAGTTGTGATAACAAATACGAAGCATTCAAAATTCGAATAAAAACGCAGAATTTGATGTTTTGCATTACAAAATGATCACACGCCATGGGAAATGCATCCAAGAAGACTGATCTACGTGTAGTTATTAGCAGAAGTTTGGTTCTTTTGAAAAACGTACAAGTGTAATTGAAAAAAAAAGTTTTTAATGTTTTAGATTGCTTATAATACGAAAGTTTAAATCCAGCGTTTTTTAAGCATATTTTCAATTCCTCACATTTGTTGTCAAAACTCAAAACTAAAATTTCGTGCTATAGGTTGGGCTCTAGTAATCGAAACCTAATAGTGGCCAATCAATGAAAGGGATAGATTATATTGATCTTATGGGAATCATAAAAAATACCAAAAATTACTTTTTATCGCACATTTATAAAATCTAAGTTTATTTGAGACAAAATACAAAAATTGCATACGAAAGCTGAACTGTTTACCTTCAAAACGCATTGTGATGGGACACTTATATCAAAAGATATTTAACTTTTATCGTAGAGCTGATACGAAATTTATTAAACATTGATTTCGCGCGTGTAACTGACACTCAAAATTGACGGTTGCTGCAAGCGTTGTTTGTGAGAGAACGGTTCATATTCTACACAAAAAGGACCAATAAACTTTTTTCTTTAAAATTATCTCAGCTACATTTTTTATTATAAACAGTTTTTTCTACGACCTACAGATTCTTGGTAAATCGATTTTTTGCGTTTTTACCCCCCTACGAGGGGAGTTTTAGGGGGAAGCCTGAGGTTACAACTAGTAAACTTTTTTGCATCTTCTTAGGGTCACAAACTTATTATTCTGGGCAAAATCTAGCTTGTTCGTATGGTGTTTAGAGGTGTACTGGCATTTTCGTCTCTGACGACTGAAGTATAGGTACACCTAATGGGTAAGGGTGCTTAATCCCAAACTTTTTTTTTTATTAAATTATTTATTTTTATGTGTTTATGATGTGGCAATAAAATACATACAGCCCTTAATTTTCACCCTTATTACTAATCCCATTTTTAATAGCCGTATCAGTAACATAGACTTAGTTGCCATACTTCTCCGAAATGACTGGACCGATCTTTATAAAATTTTACACATATATTTGATAGGTCTGAGAATAGGTGGTAATATATTTTTTAAGGGGTAAAGGTGGTTTACTTTAAACATTTTATTTTTGTTTTTTGGACAACATTTTTTGTTTTTATATTTTTATTATTTGATATAAGGGTCGAGGCCCTTAGAGGGCCTCGACCTTCTCAAGCTTTCTACGCCATTCTGTCCTGTCCCTGTCAAAGAGTTAGTTGACATATTTCTTTGAAACAGCTTGACCGATTTGTATAAAACTTTCTAAGTATATTCGGTAGGTCTGATAAGCGGTCGTAATCTACTTCTTATACCCGTAAGAGTAGTTAACTCATATTTTGAGAACTTATCTAAAATAATTTGGAATGTGCCATATAACAATTTTGTTTGTCGATTTTCATATTTATGGAAGTAATGTTCGACAACTTAAGCGTTTACAATGCCGATATAATTTATAAACTAAATTGTCGTAAATAATGTTAAAAGAGTATAAGAATGCAAATTTCGATTATTTTTGTTATTTATATCTCCAAAATTGGTTTATTCCAAAATTATAGTAAAAATAGTTAAAAATGTAAATAATAACAAAATATGAAAAAATGTTATTCTTTTTACATTTTAATATAAACTTTTATATTTATTTGTACCATCAAAAATCAATTAAGCTTATCCTAAAAACCAACGTATCAAGATATAAAATGTATCATCCAACCTAAATTCTCTTAGGCAACTAATTTAATTAAAGAGGCTCGTTCCTAACGCTTTCGGAAGCCGTCCCTTTGAAAGATATGTCCATTTAATATAGTCTGGGGTTGTGGAAAGATAATACCTGCACCTTACACCAAAGCTATATGTATGTGTTCCCTTTACAAGGGAAGGAAGACAGATAAATGGACTTCGAATGGGAGGGTCTGGTCGAGAATGTTTCCTTCTTGAGAAAAACGTGGGTATGAAGGTTAGGGACAGCAACGAGGGGATATAATGAATATCAGATACAGGTGTATTGGGTGAAAATGAAAATTAAACATAGAAATAGCATGAAAACTATATATATATATATATATATATATATATATATATATATATATATATATATATATATATATATATATATATGTATATATATATATATATATATATATCTTATTATGAAATTTAATTTTTAATATACGCGCACTTTAATAAAACCTAAGTGTACAAAATTTTACTTACAAAAGTGAAAAATAGATTTGCAATTTAAGTAGATTATTAAAAAATTAAGAAACAAAAATTCAAGAAAACGGAAATTTTGGCTTTTATTAACTCTATTCCTAATTTTCACTATTTTTTTCTCATTTTCTTGGTTGTATTTACACGTTACGCAATTATTAGTTTGCACTTAAGGCATATTCTTTACAAATTGACTTGTTTCAGAAATTACAGATGATTATCGTGACTCGGCTCTTTTATCTATTGAAAACACACTATATTGTGAAGGGAATAGCTATATATCAGATAGAAAATTTTTAATTTCAAGCTCTTTCCTCGATGACGTTTCATCATTGACAAAGCACTTTTTTCTATATTTGTGGGGATTTTCAGCATAAGCGGCGATGTAAATAATTATTTGACTCCTATGTCGGTTATGCTAAGCCCCAAAAGAAAATCAACTAATGGCCATCTTGTGGTACTGCTAGATACAGGATACGTTCTACACATTTTATCAACTATGTGGCATTTAACCTTTTTAGAGATATATCATATTAGAGTTATATATCATATTAGAGTTATATAATATATGGTTTCTTAGTTTCGAAATCTATTCCTTAATATGATATTAATACATTAAAGACACTATAATTAGGTCTTTATTCTGTTTTTAAAAAATTAAACTGTGGTGATTTTTGGAATCACACTATGCTTCTCGTTTCAGTGAGATTTCATGCGAATTTTTTTGGCTCAGAAAAGATGATCATAATATTTTTCTTAGTGATTTTGCCGTATTTACTTTACGAGCTGTTACTAAAAAAAACGTATTCTTGCGTAATCAACTGTCAAGATATGGTTTCTAAAATTTAAAAGTGTAGAAAAAAATTTCAGAAAAAATTAGTGCGGGTATTAAATTTATTCCCAGTATTGTACAGAAACTGGGTTTGTGCACAAACCATAAATTTGTTGTAAAGTGGTACCAGGTAGTAAATATATTTCGCTTCCGTTTGTTACCGACGGTATTGTGAAATGTATTTAGGTATTTTAATAATTTGACTAAAAACTATTTGAATTCTTTCATCTAATAATTTGCTTCTGCCTCCCTGCTTTAAACCTCTTTGATCACCAATAGAAGTCCGACCACGAAATTTGCTCAAAGCAGTGTTTACTCAAAATATTTATAAACATTTCTCTACACACTTGTGTCCTTTATTTTATAATAAATTCGAGAGTATTTTTCTTTGTTTGATAAGAAATACTGGATATTATTGACTGTCGATATAAACAAACAACACAGTTTATTAGGGGGCTGCAGTCAGTAGGTTTATCGCAGGATATCACATCGCAGCGACATAAAAACCAGATGTGCGCTCACAGAACATGCATTAACTTTAAAACATGAATTTAATTTCGAGGATTCCTGTATTCTGGCTAAGGAAAAAAACCATTCAAAACGTGTTTTCTTGGAAATCTGTTTCATAAAATCTAATACGTCTTGTATAAATACAAAGTCAGATATAGATAAATTGAGCAACATTTATTGTTACTTACTGACAAAACATCAAAAATAAAATAAAGATTTACTTTTACATATACACACCGTAATACACCTGCATACAAAACATGTTGCATACTATCAAGACAGGTTTAAGATACTACTTCCATTAATATAATAGCAAGAACTTCTAATTACTTTTTATTCACACTATTTTTGTTTTTTTTTCTGTTCTCTATGGATCAGTCAAAACACACCATGAAAAGATGTCACTAACAAAATTTTAAATTTTAACTTTCCAACTAAATTTTAAAATGTATATTGTCCATTATTTTAAATGTTATATTTTATATGTGTGTTTTTAATGTTGAGTGTCGTAGCTTTAGAAAAATAATCTCAACGACTAGTAAGTTGTAATGACAATTTGAGATATGTTGTAAATATTTACACTTTCTTCTAATTACAGTATCTTGAAGAAGGAATAAAAGAATTCCGAAAGCTCGACCAAAAGTCAAAAGAGTGTTTCTATAACATCCCGGCCAAACCTACTGACTGCAGCCCTAATAAACTGTGTTGTTTGTATATATATATATATATATATATATATATATATATATATATATATATATATATATATATATATATATAGCAATAATATTAGTTTTAGCATTATATGAATTTAGCGACCAAATCCATTAAAATTCAGATTTTTGACTTTCAACAGAAATATTTTCTGCAAATTTTGATATGGTTACAATGAAAATCAGTGAACTCCTTAGTTTATAGTTGAACACTCTTCTAGTTAAAATATGGTTTATAGGTGTAGATTCTTATCGTTTATTCTTTTTTAGTTTGATTGAAAATTTTAAGCTTTCTCCCTTTTTTGGCCTTTCATTCAAAGCTGGATTAATTTCTTGGATAGCATCGACTTGGGGATCGTTATCTGCAACAACATGGACGGAAATAATTTGTCACTGATATATTCAGGTTGGTCTATTTCTATGTCTGAAAAAGAATCTTCCTGTTCAACTTCATAATGGGGATCTGCCAATGAGTCCTCACTATTTGCTATAAAATTTTCCTTAAAAATATTGTCGCATATATCAAATGTAGAAACACCAACAGATGCAACAGATGTAAGAGGTATTAGAACATTATTTTTAGAGACTGTGCCTTAAGTTGAGGTAATTTGAACAGCAACTATTGACGAATCTGTTGACAAAGCTTCCTTAACCGGTCCATAAATAGTCTAAAAAGATAAAAGGTATTACTAGGGTATACTAATAAATAATTTTATTTAGAATAACCGGGTAATTTATCATATTTATTTACTGAAGTTAAATTAAAAAAACAATAATACAAGACACTTGCCGGGATTTGCCTTTTTTACAAGAGTAGCCTTACTCTCTTCTACTAATGTTTCCCCTGAAACTTTGTCAAATTTAATAAGCGTAGCAACTGACAAAGGTGTGGGAGTTGCTGAATCATCATGATAACTTAAAGGTAGTGTGTTATCAGCAACATTTGGCGGATTTGGTCCTACTACTGTTTCCTGATCACATTCATAAAATATTAAATCTAAAAAAATTTATTTTATCAATGCGAAAGTTCTGACATATGTTATAATAGACAATACCAATCGTAGTGGACCCAGGACCCAAAAACAAAACCACAAATATTTACAGACTTATTTTAAGTAAGTCAACAATTTGACTGCCTAATTAATTCAGTCTGGTTTGTTTAGTTACAATCGGTCAGTAAGCTTTTGTACCAAAATTTAGAGGAAACACTTAAAATAATAATAAAACAAGATACTTGCCTGAATTTTCCTGTATTGCAAGAGCAGCCTTTAAAATTCTAACACTTCAATTACTGTACATTATGCTAAATAAAAAGTGTACTTTTAACCACTTTTTCACTGTATTCAAAGTTTTTTTTAAACTATCTAGATCTAAACCACTACTACTAACACTAAACACATTAAACACCGCCTTCCCTCTACTGATACCAGCCTATTGCGCCTAAACAAATCAGAAACGCCAACAAGTCAAATTAATCAAGAATTTCTTAAAATACTAAGCAAATATGGTAGCTGTTTCAAAGTTTACACGATGCCTCCAAAAACGAAGACGGAACTGGGGCAGTAAACTACTCATCAGATTATAAGCTTACAAATTACCTTCATATACAACAACGTTTTCTGCTAAACTGTATTCGATACTAAAAGAAATAGTTCTGATCTTTAACAAAAATAAATAGAGAAATATCATTATTACAGTTTCTCTCAGCTCAATAATGGCATTAATCCAACTCTACTGTAATCATCCACTACCCCTTCTCATTAAAAAGGAACTAAAACATGCAGAAAATATAAACATTAAAGTTAATTATATATGGGTACTGTCATATACTAGAATCTAAGAAAACGAGGTTGTAGGCAAAATAGCAAAAAATGCACCTACTAACCCAAACGCAAAAGACAATACGAAATCTCTTCACACCGACCTGCAAGCATTATTTAAAGAAAATATTAATTCAATATGGCAGGATACATGGAAGAACTCCCCAACTAAGCTGTACAAAGTTCATTTTAATCATCAAAAATTCCCAAAATTTAACAATAGAAGAGAACAAGTAAACTTCACTCTCCTCCGGATTGGTCATACTCGCTTAATACACGACTACCTACTAAAAAGTGCTGATAAACCTCTGTGTAACATGTGTAAAAATGTCTTAACGGTAAAACTTTGTTTATTGCATCGCCCCAAGTATGATGTCCAACGCAAAATGTATAACATACCATCAACATTAAGTAGTGCTCTTGGAAAAGACAGTGATACAAGCTGTTATCAAAAATCTAATATTTTACTTTGTATAGACTTAGGTTTATTTCTAATTATGTATTGCTATGGTTTATATTCTATTGTTAAGTTCTAACTCTGTATCACAATCCATACACGCTAATATCTCTGCGTGGTTAAAAAAAACACACCGGCGGTTAAACTTACTAGGTAAATAAAAACAAAACAACACATAACATTATTAGTTAAGGTTTTTATAAATGTAGAGCCCAATATTTGCAGAAAGCTACCAACTCACTTGGATGTAAGTGGTGCTTTATTAAAATACTTTCAAGTGAGTTAGAAGGTTTCTGTAAATTAAAAGTATAATACCAACAAGTGGGTTGGTAGGTTTCTGCAAATTAGATTATTAGGTAAATTTAATATGTGGCTTAGCATTTTTATAGTTTTATAGGTTATATATTAATCTAGGAGTGGTAGGTTTATACAGAATATAAAACGCGTATTTTGTTGTCCAAATATGCATCTAACCCAATATGTTGGGGTTATATTAAGGATATATTGAGGGTTGGTAGCTTTTTGCTTAAAGCCGGCCAATTGTAGTAGTTGGTTATTATTTGTAGATATATTTGAAATAATTTTTTTCTGGACCAAATATTATTTGTAAGTAAACAGTGACTCGTATATTTTTATTTAGATACATTGTATCTATTTATAAAAGTTTTTAATTATGGTTTTCATCAAAAATGAAGAAATCTATCGAAATGCGGTCTTCTCCAAGTAATAATAGATGGTTCGACTTCATCAATAACGTATTCTTCAGATCGGTATTTTTGTACATTTACAATTGGCCGTATCTCTTTTTTCACTTTATTATCTTCAAACAGTATTTTTTTGACGTGACAACGTCTTAAATTAGGTTGTGGCTCGGAGTCACTCATGAAAAAGTGTAACGCCCGCTCACGTCTGTTACGATGAGTCACCGAACGAGAGAGAGGCCCGCCGGACCGGCGAATGCCTTGCATCTCTCTCCCACTCAAACATGATCGGTCCGCTGCGCGCGCAGCACTAGAGAATTAGGCGCGTTGAATTACTCAAATAGAAATTAGTTAAGTTTAAGTTTACATGTACAATGTTTTAGTAAACAAAATATAGTTAAAATTTGTGCAATTCTTATTTTCATTCAATTCCTTGTTCCTATTGTGCAATTTAATAATATTCATATCAATAAATATTCTACCGAGAAAAAGACGTTGTCACGTAAAATCTTCGCCCGTAAAACCGACTTTACAGGCAACCGATTTTTTTTCTGTAAGTTACTAAATTATTTGTGCCAAATAATTATATAACATTCGGTTAGCCACTTTTCGTCCAAATTAAATAATTTCCTGTTTAGATTGCGGAAATTTCTAAATTTTGGTAATAATTTTGCCTCCAAAAAATAATCTAATCGTTTTTATTAATTAAAATTTTTGATTATGTTTTTCTACCTAAAGTTTAATATTCTAGTAAAATTTTTCAATTCCTGTCTTTTTTTTACGTTCTTTCATTGTACTCAAAACTTAATCTAAAGTTGGTATTTTATTATTGTAATAGAAGAAATTTACTTTGTATTATATATATACCAACATGGCAATTTTTCAACTACCGTATACGTTATTCAGTATGTAATACAAAGATAACACTTAATTGTTTGAATATAAGTAAGAGGCAGTTACCATGTCGAAGAAGTAGGTATGAAGGGTATGAATATAGGTTTTAAACAGTATTGCTATATTTCTGTTACATATTTCCTGTTAAAATTTTAGTTCGATGCATAAGTGTAAAATAATATATTAATTCAATACTGTTTATTGTAGAATGAAAATTAATCCTCCTCGTTCCTAATCCTTTTTGGGATGTGGTGACACCATCAGGCCTTTACAGCTTTTTCACGATTTCCCTCCATCCTCTCTGTCCTGGGCTAGTTGTTCAGCTTCATGTAACCCTTGGTTAATTAATATTTTTGTTTGATCGACCCAACGGCTTGGAGATCTTCCCCTATGTCTCTTTCCTTCAACTCTACCCTCGAGTATCATTTTTGTTATCGTACCTGTTCTTCTAGCAATGTGTCCAAAAACAAATACAACAGAGATATTTGCAGAATTTTAGCAGCAATCTATCTTTTACTTTAAGTTGTTTTAATATCGATACGTTAGTGCGATGATCAATTCAGGATATTCTTAAAATGCGGCGATATACTCACATTTCAAAAGTGTCTAGTTTATTTTTATCCGCTTTTTTTAAGGTCCTTTCAGATGCATATGTGGCTATGCATCCCTTACCAGCGTTTTCTCTTAATAATATTTTTTTCGGTTCTGATTCTTGCTACAGAGGTTTCTATGACATTTCTGAAACATTTCCACATTTCGTCAGGGTTGTCTTGTGTGTTTAACATACTAGTTTGCTTTAATGCATCTCTAAATGTTTTCGGATTTAAAATATCCAGCCTGTTTTGATTTTGGTGCGGCATTGTTCTTTTTAGCTTTATCTTGAAGCAAACTCATAACAATTTATGATCGGATCCACATAAAGCTCTTGGTCTAGTTTTTATGTTTGTAAAACATATCTTCCATCTGTTTCTAATCAATATGTAGTCGATTTGGTTCTTGTATTTTCTATTTTGGCTGGTCGAAGTCGATAAACGACAAACATAATGTTTGAACATTGTGTTTACAATGGCCAAACTACTTTCGGTTGCAAAATCTATTAAACGTTTGCCATTTTGCTATTAAACATTTTGGAATTTATCATTTCTTGTTTATCCTACCTTAGCATTAAAATCGCCCATGATTATGAATGGTTCTTTAGATGAAATATTTCTTATTGTGTCTTCAATAAGGGAGTATGCGTCTTCCAATTCATTTTCTAACGCGTCTGAGGTTGGCATATAAACCTAAAGAATGTGCATTTTGTTTGGTGATGCTAGTAAGGTTATTCTTATAAGTCTATCATTTATCGGTTGGTAATCATACACGTATTGTGAAACTTTTTTAGTCACCATAATTCCAACACCATTTCTTCCTGTGTTATTTGCTTCCGATATGTATACAACATGATCTGCCGTTTGGAAGTGTCCTTATCCTTTCCAATGGGTCTCCTAAAGTTCGCATATTTCTATATCCTCTCTTTCGACTTCTCGTTGTAGTATATGCAGTTTGCCTGGTTGCAATATTCCTCGAACATTCCAGGTTGCTATTCCCATTGCTTTTCTTAACTAAAAATCTGAGATTTTCGTCCAGGTGCCAATTTCGCATGTATTGCCTGGTTGATCACAAACACATCCTCGGTAGCCCATTTGACACTAGTTGGCTCGGAACCAACTGAGCGCCGAACGCTGATTCGATACATTCTTAATGGTGTAGTCACGGGAATATGATCAGGTGGTTTCTCCTTGCCTGCCTTATCGCAGTAACATGGCCGGTTGAATCATTATGTGATATCCGCCCGTGAGTATCTGTCATCAAGCCAACAATAGAAATCATTCCGGTATAGCCTTAATGAAGTAATGTCATAGCTGCTGCCATATCCCATGTGCTCAGTTAGTCCACGGGTGCTTATTTGGTAAAACCTTATTCACACCTATCCTACATATTTGTAGGACATTTCCCTATCAGCCATTGAGACACGCTGTGTCGGGCTTGAATGTCAGAATTGTCGTCAACATCCACTAATTGGATAGGGCACTATAAGAAGAAGATCTGTATGGTATTCAGTTTGGACTTTTTTTGCTGCTCTCCTTAATTGGTTCTAGTTTATTTTGAATTATTTCAACTTGTATTTAAAGCTGTTTAATAGTGAATTTTAATTTTTCTCTTAACTGCTTTTCATTTATCCAAGCATTTATACAATGCCTGCTCATTTTGACTGCGGGCTTGATTTTTGTTAAACAAAGTCTGTTTTTTTAACTATTAGCGCTTCGTTTAAAGTAGACTGCTGTATATACCCCGTTATTTTAATATTTTGATTATCATATTCTCAATAGCACCAATACTTAATTATTAATTAATTTTTTATCTAATAAGAATTAACTACTTACTCAAACTAACAAGTCGATATTTTATTCAATAAAATATTTGTATTTAAATATAAATAGAGAGCTCAGTCAAGGAAGAAAAAACTGAACAAATCTTATACCTACAGATATTTGAAGGTTGTGAAAGGTATATGAAGAGTAGGTGATGAAACATTCGTGAAGACACATAGCTGATTTTGTTATTAAACATTATGGCAGTTAATGAGACATTCACGTGTGCCAAATTTCAAAAAAATCTATTAAATAGTTTAAACGGTATTCAATTTGTGTATCTTGGAGAGCGATTATTTAAACAACTGTACTTACCCAAATAGTCACTCTAGTAAGGTGTATTAAAAAATTTAACATTTTATTAATCTTTTTATTAAAAACCAGTTTAAAAAAGGTCCGACTTTTTAGCTTCTAAATATTTATGACATTGTGTATGCCACATGGTTGTAAGTAGGCTCAATAAAAATATGGTAAAAAAACACACTTTCCAAAAATAAAACAGAAGCTTCTATCACCAATACCAAGTAACAAGCCGAGATATTGCATCTGACATTTCTTATTTTTAAATCTTCATTTACAATCTGTTAATAAACAATGAAAATGTTAAAAAAAATTATATCTTGTTTCCTATTGGTCATAAAATATTTTGTTTTTTTGAAGACTTTCTGGAAGGCTATGTTTTTACCAGTTTTTTATTGACTTTACTAACAAGCGTGTGATATAAAAAATGCAAATGTTATTATAAATGTTTATAATCTAAAAACACATACCTTTTTCCAACTGTCTTTACTAAGCAATTTAATAAAATCTTAAAGTTGTTTTTTTAATATACCTTAAAAATAAACACTTATAAAATCTATTTCGATTTACAGAATACTTTTACAGTAACTGTCTGGGCAAGGACAGTTATTTGAATAATCGCTCTCCGGAATAAACAAATTGAATATTTGAATATATAAATAAAACTATTTGGTCGATCTAATTTAAATTTGGCACACTTTAATAATAGCTCATTAACTGCGACACTTTTGAGTAATTATATGACATATCATTATGCAAATACAAAGTTAGTAACAATTATAAATTACTGCAAAATAAAGGGTTTTTGCAAATATCTTGGTGAATTGTTTATGTAGGGTAGAGGCACCACTTATGGCCACTTTAAGAACTTTCTTTATCATTTTTTTATTGAGAAACATGTAGGATTTAAATAAAATCTTTCTTCTCCATGCCAGTTTTACTTTCGAAACTGCTCTACTAGGGGATCAATTGATCATAAAGATTCAATACATAATGAAATTATTATAATGTTTTGTACTTTAAACAACAAAAATCTCTACTTTTGGCAATGTGTTTCTACTTTTGGCCATACACTTTCCCCACTTTAGGCCACCCAAGAATTAGATAAAAATCGAGTTACAAATTGATATGTATGCTTAAATATTTATTGAACTACAAAAATAGGTAAAACAAAAGAAATTTAGGGTAACACAAATAAGTAGAAAGTATAAGTAGTAGTATTGAAAATAATAATTAAAACTTTTATAAATAGTACTTATGATTTCATATTTGTTCATGTCTAATTGTCCTGGAAAAATAGTCTAAAGTTGTCTTCCCTGTTCCTGGACAATAGGCTGAATTAGTTTTACCAAAATATCGCCTTTACCTATACTACAAACGTCATTTTCTATAGAACAACACAGTTTTCTCTTCATTAGCACTTTTGAAACATTGTATCTCATATTCTTCTGATGAAAGGACATCTATAACTTTGGCAACATATTTATTGCGCCTTCATCTGTTTGTTATGCTCTCAAGCCTGTTTCCTTTCTTGCTTTGTTTTTCTTCATCATTTTTAAGTTTCTCGCATTCTTCATGATACTCCACCCACTTTTCAGATTTGACAAAACTTGGTGTGTATTCTTTTTTCCTTTTATTAGTATATATAGTATTATATATTTCCGTTTTGCTTTGAGTCCGGTTCCTTTTATTAAGGGCACGGGAGCACATTGTAAAATGCTGTTAAAGAAAACGGTTTTTGTGCAAAAAAAAAATTACGTTTGACTTCTTCTACCTTATCTAGACGAAACCTACTATCCATCACAATATTGCTAGCAGCCGATGTGGTCGGAACTTGATCGCCTAAATAATCAGAATTGGAAAATTCCAAAACACAGCATTTATCATATTATCATTTGTAGTAGATACCAGAGGACATATGTTTGGAAGCATTATTTTCAGAAAATTATTATCAGGTTCTGGATATTTTCTCGCCAGAACCGGATCTCTATTTTCGGTTGGATGAATTTCTACTCCGTTTGCTATTTGAAACCAAATATTGTACAGCGATTTATCTTCATCATTACCTTCCCATTCATGGTTTCTTCTTGTTGTTGTCTTAAATTGGTTCAGGAGAAGCACATCAATTTTTGATTCTAAATATTTAAGGAAAACTGTGGCTTCAGTGTTAATAGCTTTAGTTTGAAACATATCGGGTTTTTTCAATACAATTTTACTGTAGTCCACGGTATTTTCTTAAAAAGGATACAGACCTGTGACTTTAAATCCCGATATTAAATTAGAGGTCATTTTTGAATCATCAATCAACTGAGCCAGTGCCATAGGTGGTAAAAATGATTTAGTATTCTCTTGACCATTGTTTTCTATCTTATATTTTCGAACAACATGTTTCCACTTTTGTTTTATATGCCCAAACACAGAGACGTCTAAAGGCTGGATGATATGAGTAGCATTAGGGAGCAATACTATTAAAATTATTTGATTTTCTCTGCAAAATTTACTTAAATATAGGGTCAGATGGGATTTATCTCCATCTAAAAAGACAAGAGCGGGGAACTCTATTTGAGACTCTTTTAGGTAGGGTACAAAAACGTTTGAAAAATACTCAAAAAAACATTCTGCACTTATCCAGTCTCTTTTATTTTTCCCTGATTCCCAACCTTTAGGAGCTGCTTTATATACAGCGGACGAAATCCGGTAATATTTATAAAATGTCAAAGGAGGAGCGAATTTTCCTTTCGCATTCACTGTAAAAAGCATAGTAACATTTTCCTTATCTGATTACGTTCGTTCATTATAGATGTTTTTTCCTCGCGGTCCAATTACAGTACCACTTTTTGGGGCTAAACAAAAACATATTTCATCCATATTGTAAATCCTTTTTGGATGATCTAAAACACTGGTAGCACTCTTATCGCTTATTCATACAAACCTCGTTAAACCATTTACGTATTTTCTCTTCAGTTACTGCACCTCTACCACCGTGAGTGTATTCTGCTTTCTTCTGGGTAGTGGCCATAAGTGGTGCCTCTACCCTATATCGATTTAAAATCTCGCAAATTGAAAAACTTTTTAAAATCTATAGTTTTTGTTTCAACTATTTTTCTCCATACTTCGTAAGAAACGTTTTATAGAAACAAATTATCTTTTTACCTCTTAAGATTATTGAAAATAAAAAGAAAGTCTAATCAGCTCTACGTCTTCACAGATTATTCATCAGCTACCCTTACATAGTTTTAGAACCTTTAAATGTGTGTATAAGATTTTTACGTAAAATTAATGTTTTTTTTTTCATATAGACTAAGGTAAAATATCTTTTTAATGTTAAGCGAAAATTCGAATCGCATTTTTCATACTACATTGTTAATAATTAATTAACAACGCTGAAATTTCTGCACAAATCGTAAAAAATTTATATAAACGACAATAACTTATTTATTTGGAGTATTGTTATTAACGTTCCAGTAACTATTTTAATTTAAAGAGGTAGCAAATAAAAAAAAAACAAATAAACTAGATATATATTTACATGAGCTCCTTAAAAATAAATAAACACACTGCATTATGTGCAGTCAGGCCGATATGTTTTATTGAGCGTTGATTCTAAAAAACTCAGATTGACTATGCGTTTTGCGTATCAGTTCATTTCAAATTCTTTATGTGAATTTATTTGGTATATATCATCATAATAAATTATTAAAGATTTTCGGAAAATAATTCTCGAGAGAATTGGATATGGGTCTTTGAGAGGGAAATAAAATATTTGTTATTACAAACAAAATTGTTCTTGCGAGGTATATAACACTTATTGATTTACCTTGATATTTTTAATGTATTCATAGCAAATTTTATTACGTGTACAGAAAATATTTTCTAAAATTCCAGTAAATCATAGACAAAAAAAGTAGTACTTGTGACTCGTTTGGAAAAATAATATAAATATATTTGGATGGGTTGGAGTCAACAAAAAGGGGCTATTAGGTACCTATTCTTTATTTCAAGCTTTCAATTGAGTTTACAATTATTTTCAAGAGCTTAAAAAATACAAATATCTTATAAAGTGGAGCTAATAACTGCGAAAAAAGCAGTAACTCACCTAATAAAATTAGTTTAGTTAATAAAATTCTGCTGCAACATATATTTAAAAAACACTATTTTTAAAAAAACAGTTTGTCTAATAAATGTTACTTTCTGATATTAAATCAATAAACAGACCAGTCAATAATGGTCAAAAGGATTTTGTTAGATCTAAATGTACTAATGTTATTACCAACCTTTTACATAAATAAGTCAAAGATCATTTTAATAAATATGTACAAACTAAACTTTTCCTTAAGAACCATTGTGAAATTTACATGGTCAAAAGAGGCAAAGGTAACATAACTATTGCAATGTATAAAGAGGGTTACCTACAAAAAACTGGACAACTATTAAATGATACTAAATACTACACTACACTTAGAAGTAGTCACGTTTGTACTTTGCAACAAAAAGCAAATTGTCTAGTATCTAAATTACACAAAAGAAGTTTATTAATAATAGAAAAGCAAGAGAGCTCTAAATATATAATTCTGTTGCTCCACGGTTTTATGCTCTACCTAAAATACATAAATCAACTTTATCTATGAGGCCAATAGTTTCATCTTTATGCCCTCCTAATGGACCAATAGCACAATTCCTCACTGACATCTTAACTAATGCCTATAATTGAAACAACAATATTTACATTAAAAATTCATTTGATTTTAGTACTTTCATCGATAATTTTCAATTACCACAAAACTATGTTTTAGTTAGTTTTGATGTAACTACTCTATTTACCAATTTCCCTTTAGATTTAATCATAAGTAGTGTTGAAAAACATTGGAATGAGATTGACGTATTACATTTCAAAACACTTATCAACTTAGTTTTTTATTCTAAAATTTTTATATATAATGGTATGTTTTATAACCAAATTTTTGGTCGCCCTATGGGTTTTAGTCATTCACCCATTCTAAGTAGCTATGTTAAGGATGTTGTTATCAATGATTGTATCAAAAATTGCACTTTTTTCATTCCTTTTATTAAAAGATATATAGATGATTTAGTTTTGGTACTTTCTAAACACAAAATTCATGAAATAGGTAACATTTTCAACAAGCATAATCAACATATACAGTCCACAGTTGAGGAAGAGGTGGAAAATTCTCTACCATTCCTTGACATGAGGATTGCAAAAAATAAAGATAATGTGTTAAAAACCAGATGGTTCAAAAAACCCATGCGTAGTAATAGATTTAGCTTTAAGCTATTACTCACATCATCTAAACAAGATAAAAATAAACCTTATAACAAGAGTAAAAGAAAGTGTTTAGAAAGAAAGCCTTAGCTTTCTCATCCAGAATATTTTCAAGAAGATCTTCAATTGTTGAAAACTATTTTAATTTAGAACTCTTATCCTCCAGATATGATACATAGGATGCTTCTTTTTAATAATGTTAATATAAATAACTTAACACCGTTTTTTTCTAAATCTCAGAACATTGTATCCAAAAATCGGAACATCTATTATCATTTATTACCTTATATACCATCATTAACACCTAAATTAATACAAATTAGAATATTGGTTTATTGACAATATAAACATAGCAAGGAAGAACATCAAAACTATTTTATCTTTATATTATACAACTAAATATCCTATATCCTATGAATAAAAATTCCATCTTGTGCTTTAGCAGAGTTTGTAATCAATAAAATAGTATGGGGCGAAGCTTACAGAATAAATACAAAAACGCTGAAGTTAGTGACCTTGTACAATCTGTGCGATGATAAAAAAATGGAAATTGTGAATAACCTGTTTCCCAATAATCCAACTACAAACTTCGTTATAAATGAACACACCTATCAAGACGAGGTTAGCCTTGCGGAGCTCATGAGAGCCGCAGATTCCATTAGAGTAGATAAATTTCCCAGACCAGATCGTGTGCCACCACAGGTGATAAAACTATTAACTACATTACAACCAGAACCAGTAAGAGAAATCCTTAATCAGCTGCTGACAAGACAAGGCAAACCCGGCAAAGATCCGGACGAAGCCAGCGCATATTGGCCGATTTGTCTACTTAACTGTTTAGGAAAACTATACGGGAATCTTGTCAAAAATCGACTTGAAAACGAGTTGAGGAAAAATGACATCATCTCAACTAGACAATACGGGTTCAGAAAAGCAAAATTAGCTGTAGATACTGTTAAACATATCACAGATACTGTCAGGACCACAAGGAAAAGATGGGCCGATTTGGTTATATTTGATGTAAAGAATGCCTTTTACTCTGCCAACTGGGAGCACATCATAAGAAAATTAAAATCTGCCAGTGTCAGGATATTTACTAAACATCATTAAGAGATACTAAAGTAATAGATATCTCTCAGTGGCTAGAAACACAAAAATCAGATTAACAGCCGGCGTACCGCAAGGCTTCGTATTAGGCCCGACGTTATAGAATATACTATATAATGGGGTAGTAGACATCGATTACGGTAGAAATAGCATGGCAATAGCCTATGCCGACGACCTAGCTATATTAGTAACAAGTGACATGTATCGAGAAATCGTAGAACCTGTAAATGACTGCTTTCGTAACTTCGTAAAATCAACAAACTGTGCTAAATATCTAGGCATTGATTTAGACAGAGGCCTACGCTTCACGAAACATCTTTCGAGAGTGGATAAGAAGGCTTACGAACAGACAGCAGCCATCCAGAGAATAATACCCAATATATGTGGGCCTAGCAGCAACAAGAGAAGATTGTACCTACACGTTGTACAATCGACCCTCATATATGGAACCCCCGTCTGGATAGATGTACTGAGATATCAATAGTACAAAGATATGATCAATAGAGCACAGAGGAAACCCCTTCTCAAAGTTACGAGTGCGTATCGAACCACTTCTACCGTGGCCCTACAGACAATCGCTGGTATGCTTCCCATTCACCTCTTAGCCAAAGAACGGCATATGTTATATGATAACCGGAACGGTCACTTACCCCAGGTAAGAGCGGCCGTACGAAAGCAACTACTAGCAGAATGGCAGAGGGAATGGGAGGCACAGACTACAAAAGCTGAATGGACCAAAACGCTAATCCCTGATGTAGTGGCTTGGTAGAACTGTAAGTTTAAACGAGTGAATTATTATTTTACACAATTTCTGACCGGACATGGATCTTTTAGGTCTTACACATACGCTATCAAGAAAACCAACGATGACATATGTTTTACATGCGGCGAAAGGGACGACGCTGAGCATTGCATCTTCTGGTGTAATGTTTGTGGTCCTGAACAAAATAGGCTTCGTAACACGATATGGTTGACAACGCCCAACAACATTATACAGGTAGCTATGATTAACAAGGAGAACTTCGAAATCATAATAGACTACATAACGGAGATCATGAAAAGAAAGACCATACTTGAAAGGGCTGGACAAGCCGGGTGAGAGAGGTTTTTTCTCGGACTACACAAGGGGATACCTATAAATAAATTTATCTTCACCTCACGTTTTTCTGCTTTGAATATACCTATAGCAGGTACACCTGTTACCTACAAACAAGCTTTATTTCTAATTCTCTTCGACTTAATATACTCAGAGCATCGGATATATACGTCATACATATTAGAATAATAATTAACCCTTAAATGCCCAATCGGGGTCACTATGGGACCCCAGACATACATTTTTGGCTATAATATCTTTATTTGAAACATTTGGCAACCGCGCAATCAGGTATTTGTGTGGACGTGTCTCCTACGTTTTCTGTTAGTATACCACGAACATTCGTGGGGTGCAGTGGTCTGTAAGAGAGATTTAGATAAGTGGGGTCTCGCTGTGACCCCGATTGGGCATTTAGAGGCACCAGAATATTTTTATTATTTTTAACATTTTTCGTCAGTTTACATTGAAAAATGGACCGTAAGAGAATGAAAATGACAATAAGCGACCAAGAACATGAAAAAATTATCCGAAATATAGAAGAAGGGATATCAGACTCCGATTTCGACTATGAGATTACCGACGAATCAGATAGCGAAGAGCAAGATGTTTTTGAGGAAAATGTTTCGGAAACTGAGGACAATTTAGAAGTCAACAGTGACTAGGAATCAGATGCAGAACCTACCGAACTGGACGATAATATTAGTGAGGTTAGTGGTCCAACATATACATCCAAATCTGGAATGCAGTGGAATAGCCTACCTTTCGTGAGATCCAAGAGGCAACAAAAAAATATTATAAATGTACATCCAGGCTTAACAAACTATAGTAAAAATTCCAACACGTTTTTAGACTATTTCAATTTATTTTTGACCGAAGAGATGAAGAATGTCATATGCCTTCATACTAATGAAGAAGCTGTTAGGCGTTATCAAGAGTGGAACGAAAAACATCCGAATAACAAAAAAGAGTGGACGGTACTTACCAACAATGAACTGGATAGCTTTTTAGGAGCACTTATCAAAGCTGGTGCTTTACGGTGTGGGAAAGAATCGACACGAGAGATATGGTCTACAGACACCTCAATACGCCGGTCATTTTTTACGGCCGCATTCGCTAGGAACCGATTTGAAGAATTATCGAGTTTCTTGAGGTTTGATGACAAAGTGACCAGGGTGGAGCGGAAGGAACAGGATAAGTTAGCGGCGATACGAGTAATTTGGGACATGTTCGTCTCTAACTGTGACAAAGCCTTTGAACCATACGAACATATAACCGTTGACGAACAGTTAGTGAGTTTTAGAGGAAAGTGTCCTTTTAGACAATATATAAAATCAAAACCTTGCCGCTATGGGATAAAAATTTGGGCTGCCGCGGATGTTAAAACATCTTATTTATCAAAACTTCAGGTGTACCTTGGAAAACTACCAGGTGGTAGAATAGAGAAAAATCAGGGATTTCGTGTTGTGAAAGATCTGGTGGAACCATATCATGGCAGTTGGAGAGGAATTACAACTGACAACTTTTTTACTAGTGTTCCTCTTGCTCAATATCTTTTATCTAAAAACCTTACTTTACTTGGGACCGTCCGCAAAAATAAACCTGACCACCACCACCACAACTAAGTTTGACAAAAAGACCTGCGGAGTCGTCAATATTTGCTTTTACTAAAGAATTAGCTATGGTTTCGTACATACCTAAAATACACAGGATGGTACATCTTCTTTTAAGTCAACACGATAGTGATATAATTTGTCAAGACTCTCAAAACAAACCCTTGATGATTTTAGACTATAATAATACCAAGGGTGGTGTTGATAATGCCGACAAACTGATTAGGGAATATTCCTGTAAAAGAAGAACTGCTCGTTTGCCATTCAGGCTCTTAATGAATATTATAGAAATATGTGCACTAAATGCCTATATTTTATACATTGAAAAAAATCCTGATTGAAAGAAAAAAAATTTTTCACGAAGACGTATTTTCCTGTTACAATTAGGGGCTGAGCTTGCTCGAAACAACATGGAAAAAAGAGCGAAATATATAAAACATAAAGCCTATGTAAAATCTGCTCTAAAAGATTGTGGCATACCAATGGTAAACCCAACTACCGAAGTTGCAACTCAATCCGTCCATTCAGCTAAGAAACGTGCTCGTTGTTACCAGTGTCCGCGAAACTGTGACAGAAAAGTGAATACCGTTTGCTCTTTTTGCAAAAAATTTATATGCCAGGTGCACAGAAAAGAAGAAAAAACTATTGTATGTAAAAATTGCAACTAAAAGTTATATGCTTATATTATTATTTAATTTTAATTTTGTTCGAATTGAAAATAATTTGTTTCTAGAAAAGCCGTTAATTTTGTATGAAAAATAAATAAAAATTATTCAAATATGCTTAAAATTATTTTTAACCGTGTTTTCCTTTTAGTCAGTGCTAAATGACGTTACTAAATTGAAAATTTTAGTGGGGTCCCTAGGAGACCCCACATGGGCATTTATGGTTATTTTCATATCACGGGCATTTAAGGGTTAAATAGACAACAATAGTAAAAAAATTAGTTACGCATATCTACTCCATACAACTTTTAATGTACTTTCCCCCCATCCTTGGTACTAAGCGAGAAGAACTCCCTTAATGCGAAAACTACAGTGGAAAACTAATCTGTCCTAATCTTGTTCCGGCAGGAACCAGCTTACATATCGACAGGTAACCAGAGACACTAAGGGTGCAGACTTTTCTCTTTGTTTCATCTTTTTCTTCTTCTTCATTCTATAATAACATCAGTTTTTTGAACCCCTTTCCCCTTTTCTTTCCGAAAAAAAATCAGACCCTACCCTAGGTGTGTGCCGTTATTAGGTATACATCATTGGACAAACCCTAAGACCTTCTACAAGAACACCCTTTTAGACTGCGCGGGATGTCTCCAAGTTTCGTTCTCTAATGAACTCGTCCGGGGATATTCAGCGTCGAAGAGGGGGTGGTTTTAGTTGGTAGGCGACCTGACAGGGACGCACGATGGGGGCCCGGATTTCGTGTGAACTCTGTGTTGTTCTCGTATGGTCCTGCCTTTCTGGTTGAATCCAATAGTACAAGAGATACCTTACCTAGTCAGTTTCGAACCTTTCCGCCTCATTCCAAAAAAACGGTTGCATGAAGAAAACAATATGGAGAAATAAAAATATCGGGAAATAAATAAAAGGCAGAATTTAAAAATAAGGCATCACACCAATAATGACATTATGCGGCAAAAACACGACCTATGAAACGACCTGTGGCAGTCCTGAACAAAGGCCTACCCATGACTTCTCCACTCTTCTTTGTACTTTGCTATTTGGTGCCGGTTTCTTCACACTTTTGATTTGATATCGTGTAGCCACTGCTTTTGTAGTCATCCTCTTCTTCGACTGTGCTCGCATGGTCTCCAATGTACAATGTTTATGTTATGTAGTCCATTCTCCTACTGTGGGTTAATTAAAAGAAAACTCATAAAAATGGAATTACTTAAATGGTAACGTAAGACAGAATATCAAACTTTATAATTAAGGAACGTTCCTTCATTTACTGGTCGAGTAAAAACATTTTTGTCACAGAGCTGAATACTACATTCTACTATAATTCTTAACACAAAGCTGAATATTATATTCTACTAAAATACGCCTTTCTAAAATACGAACATAGTAAATAATTTTGTAAGTTTTTTGTTACATTATAGTATATATATATATATATATATATATATATATATATATATATATGTATATATATAATATATATTATAAATTTTAATTTTTTTCTTAATTTAAATTTAATTTATTTAATATTATAAATTTTTAATCCTATATAATAAATATATTCAGGTCAGGTTAGGGTAAATATAAATGGTCGTTTAACTACCCTTTCACTTGATCTAAGAGATCTATTGCGGCTCGCCCCTGGGTTAATATTGACCCTTCAGCTTAGCCTGTAACAAAGTCTATTATGGCCTTAGGTAACACCTCTATGAAGTCATAGGGTATATAGTTGATAATGCTTAAATTAATCCTGGACAGTTGAACAGATCGTGTTCCGTCATCATAAATTTGTTAAAATCTCTTTCAGAAATCGGACTGACAGAAAGTCAGAACTCTCTGTCAGTCCGATTTTGTTCAGGTATATCTTAAGTAGACATTGTCTTATTTGAAGAATTACGATGATTTTTAGATTATTCTCATTTACATATATTTAGTTGAGTTTGGATTTCTTCTTTAAAGGTTCATGTATAAAAGCCTTCGAATGTTTGAAACCAATTTGTTTATACCAGTAGTTACGTTTTATCCATTTTACCCAGTGTGGTATTGTTCCATCCTTTGTGCCCGCACTTTTTGCTATGCCAACGACAGCTTCTGCGCCCATGAATGTTTCTTTTGCCTCTGCCCTGGCAAATATGTTTTTTCGTATCTTTCAATATCAGTGTATCCAGACACCCAGAGTTAAATTACTTTGCTACTTGTTTAGATCCAAGTCAGATTCTAAAGACAGTTTGAAACTAACTTGGAGTAAATCTGATTCGATTCCAGTGTCTTTAATGCCGCCTAGCTATCAGATATAATTTTTATAGATGTGTCCCTTCAGTTCCTCATAATTAGTTCGTGCAGATACATCTCAATAGCATAAATTTCCGCTTGAAAGATAGTAGAGTGATTACCTAGGCTTTTACTAAGGCTTGGTCTTGGTTTCCCTCCGTATTTCCCAGCTCTAACTCCTTTATCGGTTTTCAAGCCATCTGTATGGAATTTCCTTAAACATTTTGAACCTCAAATAGTTTTTTTAATTCTTAAAAATTTTTAGAAAATTTTTTTTTATTAATAGGAAATGTAACGTTTCTCAGAAATTTCACATTTTCTTCTTGGAGATCTTTAATTGGAATAGGGAACGTTTTTAACTACTCTTATGGTATTTGAAAGTGACATTTCCAATCCTGGCAGTAACAAAGAGACCTTTTCTAGATACTGTACAAGCAGTGATCATAGCACCTGTTATGTTACACAATATTGAAATAAAAAATACATTATATATAATCTAAACACGGTATTCCAAATTAGCCAATGACTAGTAACTTTTGCAGTATAAACAACAAGAATATCAATATACAAATTTTATAATTAATGAATTAAAGGTATATTCCAAAATCACTTTATGGAAACAACTTTATTGAATTTCCCATTCTTGTTTTACGAAATAAGTTTACCTAATGGTATCGATTAAGTTTAATTACGATGTTACATCTGCCTTGACTACTATTAAATTTCCCATTAATTTCTCACAGAAATTAAATTCAGAAGTTACTAAAATCTAGTTTCCCAGAAAGTTGTTTCAGAACTTTCTCAGTTAATTTATGTCCTCTTTTTGTGTGCCATTGTTGATTTCGGCAATGGTTATCGTGATAAGTGTATTCTCCTAATTAATTTTACAGTTTATATTTCCTTTATGGGATAAGATAACATTTTCTATTAAATGATATAAAACAATCTGAGCTAATATTGAACTAATGGGGCTACACACGTGTATTCCAAATATTTGGCGGTAAAACACATTATTAAAAGAGAAATATGTGATTCAGAAAACCGTATAGTCAATAATTATTTAAAAAATTAAAAACTTTTTAAATTTAAAGAACTAGTTACAGTTTATTGTCCGGTCTTTAATAGATTTTCCATTTGGAATATTGTAACGTTTAAAACGTTACATTTTTGTTCTTATTAATTTCAAAGTACTTTCCACTATTTTCTGCGCATACTATTTGATTTTTATTGATAATAAGTTCTTTTTCCTTTGTTTGTATTCCTATATTTCATTTCAATATTTTCCTATTACAAATAAATCCGCTGATTAATTTCTTAAGTCCCCTCGTAGTCCTATCTTCGCTTACCTTATCGTACAAGAAACAGAAACCCCACTCCTAAATAATTTACTTCTATCAATCCGACCCGATTTAATTTCTTTTTAAAATAAACCAGCAAACGAGAAGGTATTATTAAAAATATAAGTCCTCGTGGTCAGAAACTTCCAATGGTCTGGGTAAGTTAATACTTTGCTCTTTTTACAACAACATATTTTCATACTTTAATCAAGAACACTTTTAGTTTTTCGTATAATTTTGTGTACGCAAGTACTTAAAAACTGCTTACAATTTTTATTTTCTTTTTACCTTTGCTGTAATAATAATAATTGAATATAAATCGTATTTATCGCACAACTTTGTCTTTTTCATTTTTCATTTAATAATTTATCTATTAATTACAATTATTAATTTGTGAGTTTTGGCAACATCAGAGAATTCTGGATCGGTATACAGGTCTCGGAGAGAAGAGCTTTCCGCTTGCCAGAATTCTTCTGTTGTTGGACAAAACTTGTGCCATGACGAGTTTTATAGCGGCTTTTGTTTTTCTAGCCACCTTGGTTTTTATTCAAGAGAATCCATCTTGGTTTTTATTCAAGAGAATCCACCTTGAAGAATACGAAAATGAAATTGTTTTTTTTTGGAATAAGAAATCCATCTCGATTTTGAAAGTCCGCATGGCTTTGGATTGGAGAGGGATCCACATGGTTTCGGCTTAGCGGCATGGTTTTTGCAGACATTGTATGGTCCGAGTTGAGAAGGAAACAGCAGGAGGATTTCTCATAAAGTAGAGCTAAGTTTGTTTATTTCTTGAGATTTTGTATATAGATGCTTAATTCCCTGTTGTTAGAACCTAAATTTAATTGTTATTACATTTTGAATTATTAAAATATAAATAAATAAAGATATGTGTTAAAGAAATTATTTTATTAATAATTCCCGATTTCTCAAATTAAGTTAGTTTATGCCGAACATCACCCCTGAGGGGTTTCAATGTGCAATGGGTGAGCTAGCCGTTACACAATTGGCGCCCAACGTGGGGATTGATAGAAGTAAATTATTTAGGAGTGGGGTTTCTGTTTCTTGTACGATAAGGTAAGCGAAGGTAGGACTACGAGGGGACTTAAAAAATTAATCAGCGGATTTATTTGTAATAGGAAAATATTGAAATGAAATATAGGAATACAAACAAAGGAAAAAGAACTTATTATCAATAAAAATCAAATAGTATGCGCAGAAAATAGTGGAAAGTACTTTGAAATTAATAAGAACAAAAATGTAACGTTTTAAACGTTACAATATATTCACGAAAATAGCAAACGTACTAAAATTCAAGTGAATAGTGTAACTATATATTATATGCTAATATAAAAGCGCCTCTTTAAAACCGTTCTGTGGTCCAAAGTATTCTACAAAATAGTAGAACCAAATTTTGATAGGGTAAATCCGGGAGAGATGGACCACCGGGAGAGATGGACCATTATTTCCGAACTGTGACGCTCGAGCGCTACCACAGTTTGTTGTGAGTATGCTTCAGTTACAGCGAAGACATGCTGTTAGTTGTGTGGTGTTGTTGTTAATATTTGTCGAGAAAGACGTTTTTGTCTGTTTTAATAAGTCCAAAAATTTTTTAACGTAGTAACATAGTTTTAGTTTTTAGTTTAAGTTTACGTGGTATCGACGTAGGATTCTTGTAGCGATGTCAATAATCATGTAGGTAGTATATATATATATATATATATATATATATATATATATATATATATATATATATATATATATATAGATATATATATATATATATATATATATATATATATATATATATATATATATATATATATATATATATATATATATATATATATATATATATATATATATACCCGTTATTTAGGCGTTCGACGCCCTTCCGGTAGGGATCTATGGAGGAGTATCACCTGGCCGCAAGCCCTTATCTCTTGCCGTACTGCTCCATCATAGGCCGATCAGATACCAGCATATTCTAGACTAAGCCGCAGATTCATTTTAGAATTTTAAACTGCTGCGTTAGCCTTTTTGTTTTCTGCACACCGAGCTGGGGATCGAACTGACATCTCTCGCATTGAAGCGAAGGAGAAGCCAGCCGCCCAGCCCGCTTGGCTAATCCGATCGACATGTAGGTAGTAACCTAACCTAAAAAGGTCGCCATGTGTACGTTAAAAATGCGAATTATGAGGTAGTCCATCTCACCCGGACTTTTGGGAGAGATGTACCAGTACGTTTTGGTAGAGATGGGCCACGTATTTTAATACGGGAGAGATGGACCAGTACCAACGTTTTTAAATGTTACTTTTAATAAAACGACTTATAGTGTAATTACTAACTAAGTAGCTGGTATTTTTCTGTTTCAGAAAAATGCCAACTAACTACGTAAGAAAGGATACCAGTAGAGGGGCGTGGACTGAAGATGCATTAATACAAGCGGTTAATGCGGTTCAAAAAAAAGAAATGGGTATCAATGCTACTGCTAAAGCTTATCAAATTCCTAAGACCACTCTTAAAAGAAGGATTAAAAAACAAAAGTGTACGAAGGCTTAGGGTTTTCCTCCATTTTAGGAAGAGTAAATGAACAGAAGATTGTAGAATACATAAAAAACTTACAAGCTCATGGATTTACTCCTTGCAGGAATTTAGTAAAAACCATGGCGTTTGAACTTGCTGAAGAGCTAAAACTAGCTCACAAATTTAACAAGAAAACTAGAAAAGCTGGTTATGATTGGCTAAACTCTTCTCTTTTAAGAAATCCTACTCTTACTATTAGAAAATCAGAAGGTATACCGAGCTAATGGAATGAACACGAGGTGTGTGGAAGAGTACTTTAAGTTATTCGAAAGTGTTATTTTGGAAAACAATAAGGTTGAAAAGCCTGGGCACATTTTTAACATGAACGAAACCGGGCTTCAACTGAACAGCAAGCCAGGAAATGGTGTTGCCATTAAAGGTTCCAAAAATATAACTTCCATTACGTCAGGGAAAAAAAGTAAAACCGTTTCTGTTCTAGCTTGTGCTAGCGCTGAAGGTACATTTCTTCCCCCATACTGCATAATGAAGGGCAAGAACTTGAAAGTTGAGTTCATGGACGGGATGCCTTCTGGTTTAGTTGTAAAAATGTCACAAAAATCTTCTTATGTCACTAGTGAAATTTTTCTGTGCTGGTTAAGAAGTCATTTCGAACCTGGAAAACTAGGTTGGAAAGTACTCCTCTTACTCGATGGTCACACTTTACACACCAGTTTATTGGAAGTCCTAGTGTACACGGAGCAAGAAGGAATCATTTTGATGAGCATTCCACCCCATACTTCGCACTGGTTACAACATTTGGACCGACCCTTTTTCAAATCACTAAAGTCCTACTTTTATAGTGCTTGTAATTATTTCATTACAAACAATCCATCCAGAAAGACCAATCATTTGCAGTTTGGAAAACTTCTTAACTCTGCATGGACCAAAGCTGCAGGTGTACAAAACAGTGTGAGTGGATTTCAAGCTTGTGGCATAGTCCCTCTAGATATGTCTGTAATACCAGCCTACGCCTACCTTGAGCCTGATTCCTCCGGTGCAGTGCCCATTGTCCAAGTATTGGCGCACACTCTCGCTAGTGCACCAATCGGCGAGGTTGATCCTGTTGCCTCTGCAATGCAGAACTTATCGGCCAACACGTCAATGCTGTAACTAGTGTGCCAACAAGTGACACTGTTGATTCTTCTGTCTCCTGTGCAGTACCCAGAACTCAGTTTGATCTTGCTAGTATCCAAAGTACTTCTAGTAGCCTTACACCGTCAAAAATGACCACTTCTAAACTTCTAGAACATATTATTATATCACCCGTCCTTTCTATCACGCAGAAAATAACCGTTAAGATATGTTTAACGACTGTTTCAAAAGTATTAAATTTAGCTCAGAACATTGCTGTTCAGTGCCAGGAACCATCTGGCAAAGTGACATAGTTTGAAAGTTCAGACATAGAAAGTTATGATTCTGCAGATCTGTGTCCAAGATAACGGTATGTCAATAGAAGAATTGAATGAAGATGAATGCGTGTTATGTGGAGAGGCATACAATGAAACTACAAAAAAAGAAGACTGGGTGAAGTGTGTACAGTGTTCTCGGTGGTTTCATGAATGTTGCTCTAGATTTGAAGTAAAATGTGACTTTTACCAGGTACCAGGGAAATAATATCACAAAAAGGGAAGTTTCCCATTAATAGGAAGATCGTGATCAAGAAAGCAAAAGAATAGACTAGTTTGTTTTTTTATTTGGTTGGTTCATCCCACCCAGACACGTTCGGGTGGGATGGACCATGCAAGGTTTTGGAAAAAATGCAATGTAGCCTTTATTAATAATATTCAATTATAAAGTAAACTCTTAAGGGTATAAGAATAAATTCTTTACCAAACGCTTAAATAATAATGTTAATAAGTTAACAAATATAATTTTAGTGAGCGTCCAAAAAAATGTGGTCCAACTCTCCCGGATTTACCCTATGGGTACTGTATATATATATATTAAAGTTATTAAAACTAAATTAATAAAGGACAAAGGGAAATATTGGAATGACGAAACATTTAAGCCAACTTTAAAAAAGATGAGTAATAAATAATGACTTTTATTGGTTATATCATTAGTAAGCTTAATTTGGGCTTTTATTATAATTTCTTGTGGGAACACAGGGAATTTGAAGTGATTAACCGATTTTAAAGATTACACTAAAATATTAAGAAATGGATTGGCCAGGACAACATTTAAAAAGTTAATTCGCTTTTATTAAAGAGATTGTTTTAGTAAAAAAATACTAGACCACTGATTTTAGAATGCCTTTAAATAACTATTACGGTTCTTCTTACACGTTTCTTCCAGTTGTTATATACATTTGTGCATTTAAGCATGTCGAATAACATTGTGCTCAATTTGACAAAGATTTGACAGCAGTCAGGATTGTAGTAGCCAAAGTGCACCTAGTATCACATTAAGGTTTAAATTGCTGCAATTTGATTTAAAAAGCAAAACCTGTATTTTTATTTATTATTATAAAAACTCTTATATAAATTGTTTTATTTGAAAATTAATACTAGTTGTAATGTAAATTACGTAATAATATAATAATTTCAAGAAGATATCAGCATTAACGTTGCATTTAAGGATAGATAAAAGCCTAGGAAAAAGCAGTTGCTTCTTAAAAGGTTGAAGTAAAATGGACACAGCGACAAAGTTCCAATTTCCAAGTGGCGTAGTGTCTCCATGAAGTTTATGTGGTTTTTGGTTAAATAAACAACTAAACAGTTAACTCGGGTGCGTTGTGCCCATCATTGTTATTGAATGTACTATTCATATTTACCCATATATTTTTAATATTTCTTTTTGATTTTTTATTAAAGTTAAATTTAAATTGATTAAAAAGATTAAAAAAAAGTGCTACTATAGTTTGCAGACTACCTCGAGATTTGAGCAAATTTTTGTAGAAAAAGTATTTATTCACAAGTAATAAACATTTTTAGCCAAATAATGACTTAATTAATAAACTAATAAAATTTTTTATAAATCTACCAGGTCATTTTATTTGAACAAAGGGATGAAGTTTACGCATACCCTGAAAAAAGATTACGGTGTTGCTGCCTTTCAATATTTGAAAACCCTTCTAAGAAAATATTGTGTTATTTAGTAGTTCATGTATAAAATATCGATAAAAACAATCTTTACAAAATGAATAAAACGCACAAGTCAGAAGAATATTGTTTTACTTTTACAAATAATACTTTGTCATATCAATTTACTATTTTAGTTGAAACTAAGTCAAAAGATTAGCTTATTCTTAACTAGAATAGAAAATTAATATGACAAATTAAATTATAATTAAGTATTAGGTTAAAAAAAAAACAATAAAAACAAAAAAACCTACATTAGTCATTTATTTTTCTTTATTGCAATACTTTCAAGCTTTTCGTGATCGTTACATATATTTCTTCTGCATATTTTACATTTCACAAATTTGTTTTTGTTTCTAGTCTTTTTTTGTTGGGCACATGTGACACGTTTTCGTTGTTCAAACTAGAGGTTTTTCTAGTTTTTGCTTTTTATTGTATGGTTCAACTTCATGTAAGCATTTTTCAATACACTGTTTTGTTTCCCGTTGTAGTCCCCTTGATTTTCTTCTCAAAATTTGAGGCAACATTAGATGTTCTATTGTCCTTTTATTTATGTTTTCGTTTCATTTTGTGTCCAAATTTGTCCAAGTAATAAATGAAGCTACCCCAGCCACGTCTAAAATATTCATAAAAAATGCAAAAGGCCAACGGCTAGTTCATCATTTGCACATAATATATTATATTTATAAACCATTTAGTCTAGCGTATCTACACCACATTTTGTACTATTATAATAGAGTATCATATCTGCTTTTTTATTAACATAATCTGCACAGTAAGCATTGTGATGTATGGTAGACAGGTCTAGGACACTTCTTTGTTTGTCTTTCTTTGTTTGTTTTTTTTTCTTTCTTTGTGTACTTCACCAAGTAAGAAAAAAACAAAATTTGTTTAATTTACTAATGTTTGTATTTTGAGAACGATTTCCGACGTAGAAATTGAAACTTCAATAAACTTATTTTAACCTTTAATTGTGGCTTATTCCCATTTAAATAGTAATTACTTTAACATGCCACAAGAAAGTAGCTTCAGAACAACAAAAATAATTTTTTTTATCAGTTTATGATAAAGGAATTGGCGTCTCGGGCCCATTGGACCCACCTTACCTGGAAAAGGGTGAAAAAAAAAAAAACAGCGTGCAAAAATGTTTTGGCAAAAACAGAATCAAGTTCCTAATTACAAAACTCTTTAAAAATTTGGTTACCGCGATTTTAAACTTATTAGTAACCAGAAGGACAGAAGAAAGTATCAAGAGGAAGAAGATATTTAAAAATATAAAGTATACATTTTTTTTTGATATTTTACTTAATTAGAAACCTACACAGTTTTAAATACTGAAATAGCCAAAATTAATTAATCAAGAAATTTCTAAACAAAATTAATTGTAATCGAAGCATTTCTATAAACAACAATAACTAAAGTTTGGAGTTAACGTCTAATAATAGATGATATGATACAATATTTTGTATCATATTTTAATAACGTCTGACCCACATCCATCAAATGTTTACATTAATTCCAGCCAGCTCTGGGTTCTCAGAAATTCATTTTAAATGTACGATTATAAATTCAAAGAAACTAAATAATTTAAAGCATATATATATATATATATATATATATATATATATATATATATATATATATATATATATATATATATATATATATATATATATATATATATATATATATATATATATATATATATATATATATAATCATCAGTGTATCCGAGATTGAAAAGAACGACTTATGGTACAAATATCGAAAAAAGCAAATACTCTCGAACTTATAAAATAAAGGAGACAAAAGTGTGTAGACAAATCTTTATAAATACAAAGAAGTAACATGGACTAAAAAAACATTTTATCAAAGAACACGGTTTAAAAGTGAAACTTTTGTCTTACCAAGCATGTAAAAATTCGGTGCTAACGAGTATACATAAACGTCACAATTAAAATAATATTAAAAGCATAGGACAGACCCACTAAGTCACTACATGTAAAATGTATTTTAAATTTAATATATTGTTTATTGACGTTAGTTTATCGTTTAAACAATGAGTTATTTTAACATGATAGGCGTTCTGAGATCTTTTTTTTGTGTGTTTCTAAATTAAATTAAAATATATCTTGTTTAAATTTTTGACACCTTTTTTATCATTTATTGCGTTATTATTCTTTTTTATTTGTATAGACTCTTGAAGCTCCCTCTTCTTCCTGTCATGTTCACTTTTTAGGATCTTGGTTTTGTAAAAAACAAATTTATGTTTCTTTTTGTTTTCATGTTTTGTGAGGGCGGTTGAATTTTGTTTGTCATATTTGTGGGAACGTATTCTTGAGTTAAGTAGCTGACTGGTTTGTCCAATATAAACTCCACCACAATTCGAGCAGGAAATTTCATACATAACATGCGATTTTTTTAATAGAGGGGTTTTTGTTTTTAGTCTAGAAAAATTTTTTTTCAAAAGATTGTGCCCTTTATGAGCAACCGTAATGTTATGAGACAGAAGATTTGAATAACACTTTTATATAGGGGAGAGACATATAGTTTTTCTTTACCTTGTTGGTCTTATTGATGTTATTGTTATTGTAAACTTTTAGACACGGAGACACGATCCCTCAAAAAATGTTTATTTTTAGGTCAGAAGGTATGTCCAAGAAGTAAAATTGGCAACAACGCGGAATTAAAACCAATGGCAATGACATAGTACTCATCTGCAACAATACAGAGGAACTACTCGATAATCTAAGAAAAGGGTTTAAAATTAAATTTAAATAAAACAAAGGTGGTGAAAAATCAAAATATCACGATATATGTAGATAAAATTGAAATCAAAAGTGTCGAATAATGTATATACATAGGTCATACCATCAAACTGAGTATAAAGAATAAAACGGCAAAGATCATTAGAAGAATCCAAATGACTTAGTAAGCAGTAGTAAGACTTAGTGTTGTATTGTAAAACAAAAACATGGTAATATTTTTAGAGAAAAGGGCAAAACAGCTAATATATTAAGAAAAATATCAAGGGAAATCGAACGGACTAACAAGGAGGAAGGACGAAGAAGCAAGATATAATTGAAACAATTACGCACATAAAATAGAGCTAAGTAGGATCCGTGACAAGACAGGACAACGAGAGATGGATAAAAAATATTGTATATACTAGACTAAGAGAACAAAGTCGTAGTAGAGGAAGACCAAAAAAACTTTGGCCAGACGACTTTAAAGCCAAAATGGAGATAAACTGGCAACAAATAGCATAAAGCAGAGAAGAGTATAGAACCCGTGGAATTAAGTAAGAAGAGGAGGAGAGAATGAGACATTTAAGTTTTACCGGAGAATAAGGGAGACATGAGCTACCTCTGAAAATTTGTTATACACACTGACAAAAAAAAATAGACAATAAAAAACAAACCACACATTTTCTAATAGAACGATAAATGGTAAACCAACGTGTAAAAAATCAGATTCTAAACACAGAAACCCAAGTGTATAATACTTTGAGAACGATCGAGTGAATAAAGTGCAACATTAACAAATTTATAACATAAATTTTGACGATGATAAACCACACAAAAAAGAGGCTTTCTTTTAATAAAATAAAAATTTATACACTAACTCATAAACTGAGTTATATGTGCGAATACTCATTCGCACATCCTGGGTCTACTACTATGAATCACTAATAATGTAACGTATTTCTTATCTCCCCTTCCGCTAAAATTCTTCTGCCTATATTTCATGCCACCCGTTTATTGACCTTTCGTTTAAAACTAGTGCTGCACCTTGATCCATTAGCTATGCCACTAATTAGTAGATTGTGTGTTAGAAACGGAGTATCTACCTTGTTTGTGAGATTGTTCAATTAAAGAAAACGATTGCTAATAGACCAGGAAAACTATTAACCCAATAAAAAGCTTTTAGCTATAACTGACAGCTGTAAACTTACTGTAAAAATGGTAATATTAAGTTTTGTTTTGTAAACTGTACGCAAAATGCAATTCCCCAATTTGTCCCAAATTGGTACCAAAATAATTACTACTCGTTTATTATCCAGAAGTTTCTAATGAAACCTTAATTTCATAGGTAAATTAGTTTAATACTAACTATTGAATATAAAAACTCTTTTTATAAAATATCAAATATCAATATAATGGGACGACTTTATTTTGATTTCATGTAATCGAATGAACTATCTAACAATAAAGTCGTCACAGAAACGCAACTCAGCAATACAGGCAATATCATATTAAAGTAGTCTACTTTAAAACGTATAATGTCTGAATTGTCAATATAAAAGAGTCAGATAAAATTTAATTTGAAGAATTTTTCACCAAGTAAGAAAAAACAAAATTTGTTTAATATATTAATTTTTATATTTTAATCACGATTTCCGAAGTGTAGATTGAAACGTCAATAAACTTATTATAACCTTAAATTGCAGCTTATTCCCATTAGTATAGTCATTACATAAAAAATATCAAATTTAATATGATATACTAAACCAGAGAAATAACACAATAAAAATCATTTTCGATTCCTCAAGACATTCCTTAAGACAGGTAGCTAACAACTGCTTTTGATAAATTTGATAAGAACACGTAATTTTTTACTTATAAACAATATAGAAACAATGTAAGATCGCTGTTTAGTTTTGAATAATAAATGTGAAGACCGGCAAATTTATTAAAAAGTGACAAAAATTTTATTAAAAAATCTTAGAAAAACCTTTAAAATCAGAGTTTGTAAAGTTATTTTAGTTAATTTGTTACTTAATTATTGCAAAAATGGCTCCAAAGTCGATTTTGAAAAAATCATTAATAACTTTTCGAAAAATACACAAAAAAAATTTATTTTGCGTTATATAACCCTAATTATATTTCTCTATAAGTTTCTATCTTGGGCCATATCAATATCACTACCCTTTAAAAATATGTTCTGTCTAAGCATCTCCCCCTTTTTTGGTCTTTACTCTTACTTCTTCCAGTAACTCGCAGATCAGCAATTTTACGTATTGGCTGATAGTGTGATTAACGTCTAGACGTTGAACATGACCAAATCATCTTAACCTATGCTCTCTCATCTTGGTAAGAATTGGTGCCACCCCTAGACTTCCCTCAATATGTCTATTTTTAATTTTACCCCTTTTTGTCACTACACTCATCCATCTAAGCACATTTCCACACAAATGCATTCGTTGTATCTCTTTCTTTTTGCACAAAATGCACAAAAAGCTTTAATTTTGCATGATAATTATTGGGACAATATCAAACGTTTAGCGACTTAGTTAAACGACTCAATTTAGCTCTACAAATTTCAAGAAGTTTTACTTCTTGAGTTACGGTTATTGTAAAATTAAATTTGTTTATCCCAGAAAGCTTTTATCTACAACACTATTATGCGTAAACTATTAGATCTAGATAAATTCTGAGAGCACCAAATTCAAAAGAAAAGCTTACTTTATCAAATTAAACCATTTAATGATTAAAAAAATTACATGACATATTATAGGATGTGACGATATGCATCGCCTCTGTATCGTTAGCGCTTCGCAAACACGCATCCCCACCACATGTCCCTTGTCCATCGATGTGCGCTAGAGGAAATGGAAGGTGTTCGACCGTATAAAAGGTAAAAGATCAGCCGCTGTAAGAGGAAGAGTTCGACTCGAGCAGCCGAACAGTACGGACGTGAGAGAGAAGCGTGCTTAGGTGGGGGCGACTGACCTATTGTCAACGGAGCTTTTCAGCTCCCGGTGGGTAAGACACCGAGTGTGGCATAGGCACTTGTCCTACATATTAGCGAAAAGCGGATGCGAGGTTGTTACTAGTTAAACCGTCGAGGAGCTGTTTTTATAGGCTCCTCGCGGAGGCTATAATAGCTTCGCGTTTGCGAAGAATTCGGGATCACCTCAGTGTGTCGTCAGGGATGACACTGTAAGGCCTTGACATTTGACAAGGTCGGACAGAAACGGCTCCTGCTCCTGAGGTGTGAGAAACAGGAAGAGGATCCCTCACTGTGAATACAGGGAGTGAACTACCGCGAGGTACCTGGGACGGCACCCAGTAAGCCGTACTGACAGCGGTCAGTCGGTGGAAAAAAAAACAGAGTCGTCTAAGTAGAATTTTCTTATATCTTATGAACTATTTGTTCACTGCCTTACGGCAATATGAGTGATATTCCCCCCCCAGAAAGTGTTGTCACGCAGGTGACAACACAAGAAGTAGAAGAGAATGATTTAGCCGAATCATCAAACCCCTCTGTTGACAGCTCGATCGAGCTATATAATAAATTTATTAAATCGACTAATCCCGCGATCGACGACATAGAAATCGTAATATCTGACGATGACTCCTATCTGCCCGAGTCGGAGGAAGAAAAAAGCGAAATCGACACCGATGACGATATCAATACGATGGACGCCATCGACGAAGAGCCGAGCCCAGCTGCAGAATCGCGCGAAGCCCCACCCCCAACTGTAGTAGAGACACAACCCGCCGTGGACAACGTCTCCAAAAATGAAGCCGAGCCCGAAATCGGCAAGAAAATGAAAAGGCTAAGGCCCAAAGAAGACTCTTCGGAAGACGAAGAAGTAAAGAAAAAGGCCAGAGAAATGGCGGAAAGGGAAAAAGCCAATGAGCTTTTAAGGTCGGTCAATGTACTGACGGAACAGATCAAATCCCTTAAAGAAGAAAGCCGTATCCGCGAGGAAAAGGCAAATAAACAAATCCAAGACCTTCTCGCTCAGATGACTGAGCTGAGAAACGAAAACAAAGAAAAGGACAAGGAGATACAAAAACTTGTACAACATATAATGGCATTAACAGCAGCCAAGGAGAAAGAAGAGTCAATAATGGAAATCGACCCGTGGAAAGCCTCCCTCGATAATGACGTTGTAAAGCTAGTGGAACTAGGAATCGGTTCACCTCCCCCCGTAAAGCCATCCGGTAGCAAAGGCAAGCCTAAAGAGCCGGAAAGAATCATAACAACCAAAGAAACTGCAGGTTGGACACAAGACCAAAACAAAAAAGGAAAAAAGACAGGCACCACTACTGAGAAATCAGACAGTAGTGTGAAAACAAAAATAAGCGTCGCCGAAAAGCAGACGCAGATAATAAATCAGCGGAAAGAAATCGAATTTAACAAGGCTGCGAAAGAGGCTCATGAAAGAAGCCAGAAAAAGAAAACTGCCCAAAATAACTTGAGCAAAAATAGCCAAGTTGAAAAAGAAAACGACGTACCAAAAGACTCACCGCAAACAAGCGAGGAGCCTATAGTAAAAGAGCCGAAACCACCGGCGATAATCCTAAAAACTGTAGGAGAACACCAAAAAATCCTGCAGAGAGCAGCCAACCAAGGCATAATATCAGTCAATAAGTTTGCACGATCAGGCAGATCGATTGTTATTAACACAAAAACCAGAAAAGATTACCTAGGAATGGTACATATCCTAGAAGAACACAGTCCAAAAATAGAATTCATCGCATATCCCATAGATAGCGATAAACTAAAAAGAGTCATTATAAAAGGGCTATCTGCTACTACTAGCACAGTAGCAATTAAAGACGAACTATACAATAAAGGAATAGAAGCAACAAGGGTGATCAATATGATCTCCAAAAAAGCTGATAAAAAAGTACTGCCACATTTCATCGTCACCCTCAAAGAGGAAGACGTTGCAAAAATTAAAAAAATATCTGATATATGCTACATGCGAATCTATGTGGAGGATGAATTCAAAATCACAAAAGACACCCTACAGTGTTATAACTGTCAAGGGTTCTATCACAGCTCAAAGGCTTGCCATTGCGGATCCAGATGTGTAAAATGCGGAGAAAACCACATCAGTAACGACTGTGAGAAAAGCCGGGAAACCGACCCCAAATGTGCAAACTGTGGTGAAGCGCACACAGCAAATTATAGAGGATGCTCTAAGGCCCCCAAAAAGAAAACACCTGCCCCAACAAGACCGGTAGGAAGACCCATAAACAGCGCTCCAATCAACAAAGGAGTCAGCTACGCACAGGCAGCGAAAAAATCCGCTGAAACCACCTCAGAATCTCCAGCACAACCACAAGAAGTGTCGGTACAGGACGCAGCTACCCTCATCGCAAACTTCCATACAGAGTATAATAACAAAATGATGGAAATGATGTCCATGATGGACAAAGCAACAAAAATGATGACTGCATTTGGAGAAGCCGTCCGAAAATGTTAGCAAACCAAAACGAAGATCTACGCATTGGGTCATGGAATTCCGGCGGAATATTCAAAAGATCAACCTTCTGGATGAAATAATAAACAGATTAGAGCTCGATATCGTAGCTCTTCAAGAAACCAAACTAGTGGAAAGGAAAAAAACAAAATTTCCAGGCTACGATATCTATAGAACGGATCATAGAGCATTATCAGGAGGAACAGCTATATTAGTCAAAAGGGGACTCGAACACGAGCACATCCCAACACCAGACGGACTGGTGACAATGGAAGCCACAATTATTCGACTTAAGGCCAACAACGAAACACTAAAAATAGTGTCAGCTTACGTTAGACCACATGATCCGATTTTCAACGAAGATTTGAGCTTAATACTGAACTCAGAAGAGCCAACTATAATTATTGGAGACCTAAATGCTAGATCTCCCAATTGGTTTGACAGGACGACCAACCGAAACGGAAGATATCTCTGCAACCATCTCGAGAACAGACCGAACACATATGTCATCGGACCAACAGAACCGACATGTTTCCACGGAGAACTCCCTACGTATCTCGACATTGCAATCCTACACAACGTGGGTCAACAATACGAGATACACTCTCTAAATGAAGGCGATTCGACACATAACCTAATCGTCCTGACCCTGGGCGCAACAGAATTGAACTATTTGCAGCCCCACAACAGAAAGAAAACAAGTTGGCCAAACTTTAGAAGAATTGTGAGCGAGAACATCGGTAACATCCCAACAATTAATAATATTACAGAACTAGAAGACAGTGTAATAAAACTAGAACAAGCAATAAACAATGCTATCGATGCCAGCTCCAAAACCGAAACAATCACAAGACAAAAAGGAAGATTCAGGGATATAAGTATAGAACTTCAAAACCTAATCAAAGAGAAAAACCGGAAAAGAAGAAGAGCCTACCGCACAAGAATGGTAGAAGACAAAAGGATTGCAAATGAGCTAGACAGGAAAGTGAAAAAACAACTTCAAAATCATAGAAATGAAAGCTGGGACTCCTATATCGATGAGCTAAATCCTAACAAATCCGCCTTCTGGAAGTTATCTAAAATCCTTCGAAAGGACAAGAAACCCATACCTCCCCTACACGGAGTAAACGGGATTGTCCATACGGAAATCGACAAAGCCGAAGTCATGAAGGACGAACTAGAAAGGGCGTGTAGAAACAACGAAGACCCCGACGATGACATAGACTTTGAAGAAGAGGTAGAAAGAACAGCGGGAAGAGGAAAAAGGGCAGAATAGGTATTACACATACATCTCCCGAAGAAATAAAGGAACTTATAAAAATGACAAATGCCAAAAAAGCCCCAGGACCCGACAACATCACAAATAGGGCGCTGAAAAATCTACCAACAAAAGCTATTGTTTATATCACTAACATAATAAACAACATGCTAAAACTACGATATTTCCCAGATAGGTGGAAAGAGGCACACGTAATAATGATTGCAAAACCTGGTAAAAACGGCACATTTCCGCAAAATTACAGACCTATCAGCTTATTATCATCTATAAGCAAGATAGCGGAAAGAGTTATACTAAAAAGACTCAATGAAGAATCACAAATGCTAGGAACCATACCAGAGGCTCAATTCGGGTTCAGAAGTGAACACTCCTGTGAATTACAGGTACTACGACTTACAGAATTCATCACCAAAGGATTTAATGAAAAAATGTACACAGCTACAGCTTTTCTGGACGTCAGCAAAGCCTTCGACAGAGTCTGGCACCATGGACTCATCTATAAAATGAATGAATTTGGTTACAGTGAGGCGATGACATGCCTCCTTGCGTCATATCTTGCCAACAGAAGGTTCAGAGTTCGAATAGGGGCAACCTAGTACACCATCTATACGGCCGACACGCCAAAAGAGCCAGGCTCTCTATTGAGTCTTTACGCTGACGACACAGCAATAGCTGTTAGCTGGAGAAACCCGGATCATGCAGCTAATCATCTGCAAAGAGCACTAAACAGATTCCAAAGATAGTGCATAAAATGGAAAATAGCCCTAAATCCAGATAAAACACAGGCTGTAATGTTTAGTCACAGAAGAAGTGTACCAAATCGCGAAATTACAATCGAAAACACCCCAGTAGACTGGACCAACCAGGCTAAATACCTAGGGGTACATCTAGATAAGAAGCTAACGTTCACTGAGCACATCAATCAGCAAATACGCAAAGCCAAAGCGTTGAAAAGTCAGCTCTCAACACTTATTGGAAGGAAAAGTAAACTACGATTTAAAACCAAAATCAGGGTTGCGAATAGTATTATCCTGCCAGTCCTAACATATGCATCCGCTGCGTGGGGACACACCTGTAAAACAAACAGGAAAAAGATACAGACTACTCAAAATCAAATAGTCAGAGATGCCCTTAAGATACCAAGGTACGTACCCTTGAGATATGTATATAGAGACTCAGGACAAACAAGAATCCTACGCACGCTAGACGAGAGAGCATATGAAATTTTTAACGGACTAAGAAACCACCCCAGCAGAATGTTAAGAGAGCTGACTAACTACAATGAAAACACAAGGACGGTACACAGAAGACCAAAACAACAGATAGCTCGATATAGGGAGAACCCGAACGAATAAATAAAGAATGAGATGGTTGCAAGAAGAACGAACAAAGAAATGCAGTCAATCAGAAAACACACCAAAAAAAAAAAACTCTGGCGAGAGGGTACGCTTTTCTTTTTTAGGTTTTAGGTTTTTAGGTAATTATAAGTCCAATATACACCGGGGTGTGTGAGAGCATTATACACTTGGGAATGCACACCCCAATACACGCACACAAATAGGATTAAGGAAAAAAGGAAAGAATTGTTGCCCAGGCATTTTATAGTCCCGACGCCACAAGGAAGTCCACAAAAAAAAAGTGTTTTCTGATTAAATAACGTAAATTCATATTGATACATTCATACTTTTCATTAAACCGTTTAACGTAAATTTACCTTATATAGCAAATATAGAAGGGGCCCGCCAGGCCTTCTATATACCGCTCCGCGGACTAGGCCCTTAAGGCAGATCGAAATGAAAGATCTACTCGCGAAATCCGAGCACTGAGGTCATGTGCGGCATGCATGGGCTTGGTGGCCGGACCCCTCTCGGGTGCTCAGCCGGCGAGGAGAACAAAATTTATTTTGCCAAATCGGCGGCTGAGTGACCGAGCACACACTCTTTTCCGGACATAGAGTCATCAGCTCAGGCTGATGGCTCTATGGTCGGAACACACGCTCCTTTTTCTTTTTTTAGGGACTCAAGTCCCGACGTAAAACTAGAGTAAAATCAATTGAGTCAGTAAAGTAAATAGGGAGAAAAGCCTAGATGTGGCTACCCCTACAGTTAGGTGGCATAACTACATTCACTAAAAACCGAGGATGTCCTATTACCCAGGGCATCTTAAGTAAATTTCAGATCATAAGCCTCCTCACGTAAGTCACACGATGAGGAGGGGTGGTGGAAAAGCCTGGGGGTCAGATAGGTACCACTTCGACTAGCGAGGTGTGACCGGTTTGATCTTCGGACATGTGGATCCCATTCTTACATTGGTATACACATGTTCCTAGGGGCAGGGTTGATCACTGCGTGTGTGTGTGTGTGTCTGTAAGAGGAAGAGAGTTCCGTCGGAGTATTGACCTGGTAACAACTCCACTGGGCCTAGGGTATTAATTGAAGGCCAACCGCTTCTGCTACAGTATTGATCTAATGGCAGTTTCGTACACGGTCTTGGAGTATTAATCTGAGAGATAGCTATTATCTAATGTGTCCAAGTACTGATTGGTTACAATCCTTTCCTCGCCGGGCCAAGTGTTGATTAGCCCGTTATATCTTTATTTTTTCCACCCATTTCTTACCGTCTCTGTGTTACGCACCCTAAATGCAATTTAGGTTTTATGTCATTAATTGTATTTTATTTTTCGCAGATAATAAAAAGTGAACAATATCGACGTCGATGCTGTCGTCAACAGGATTGATGTTTTAATTTTTATTGTATATATTACCTAGGATCTAGTTTTATTTGGTTATTTATTTATTTCGAATATATTTTTATTTAATTTGAACCTGAGTTTTACTGAGTCTGCTGTCTAAAAGAGTTACCCATCACAAGGAAGTTACCTTTTTAATCGAGATGCCTGCATTTTTATACGAATTTTAAAATAATTTTTAATATCGACCCTTAGAACCCGAATTAGCAGTTGTTTTATTTTTTTATTTTACTATTTATAAATTCAAAATAATAGTCGCAATAACTCTCGTTCTAATCAACGAAGATTAAGGTTTTTTTTTTTAATTTAAGGTACCTCATTGCATAGATTATAAAAATTTAATTAGTTAATTTGTGAATTATTTATGTAACTGTAATTTGTTTCAAAAATTTAAAATAAATATTTATCTTACAAAATTTTACTTTTGTCTTATAATTAGTAGTAGAAAATGTGATGAAAAGATAGGTAGCTTAAAATATTTATATGAAATTATATAAAATTTTTACAAAAAATGATCTTTATATTAGAAAATCGAATATATGTTAATATATATAAAAAATGTGTTAATATATAAAAAAACGTCAAATAACTGTTAAAGTTTAAATACGCTTATTAAAGTTCCCCACGGATTTAAAAGATCTAAACAGTATCAAACACTAATCGATACTCGTCGATAAATTCATTCATCGACGAGTTAAAAATATGAAGCGAAGTGCTTTAATCACAATGTAATAAGGAAACGAGTATCTTATTTGGTTTATTATTTTAAAAGTCTAATTTAATTGTGACTCTATTGGTGTAATTAAATAAAACTAGTAAAAATTCCGAAAATTGGGTGGGATCCTTCTTTCTTCATTTCTAATTTGGGAGAGGGTCTATTAGGTACTCTCACATATTGTGTTAAAGCAATTGGTGAAACAGTTCTTTTAAAAAATATTACTTTTGTGTGTTGCATGATTCGAATAATTATATCCTGCATTTTTCTCACATTTACCGACATCGTTGATTAACTAATAAAAAATACACCACACGTCATAATTATTTCCACCACCGTCCATATCCGCAGGCTTATTTCTCCGGTCCTTATTTAAAATGCATATCCTTCCATTCCGCATTTACTAATCCAACAGTCCCTAAAAGATATAGGCTTACAGCTAGTAGCACCTGTTATCATCATATCATGAGTTTTTGTAGGGTAAAATTGGTAATACCTGGCAAAGAGTACTTCAAAGTGCAATGCAATAGTTCCTACTAATTAACCATCAAAATTCACCCTTTAGAATATTTTTATCCACCGACTTACTAGAGTGTTTTCTTTGTAAGCTTATGGGTCATACGCAAAGTCTTGCCCTAACGTCCTTACTCAAGCAGACTACATACTTACTGCAGTTAGTGGTCCTTTCTTTTCTTCATTTTTAGCGGAATCCTTAACTTCATCAAAAAAATTTCCATCTTCAGAAATTGAATCCATCCCCGATAACGAGACACTAATACTGGATACCATTATGGATTTATTCACTCCTCATCATACTAATTTAAAACCCATATTGACAGTAGGACGAAAAAGAGGACACGCTACCAATAGTCCTTCTGATACTTCTACCATTTATTTTCTATCCGTTATTCTGCCTCCATCAACTTCTTTTTCTCCTTCGACATTTTCGATGCCACCCAAAACAAGCCACAAAAGGGTCAAAATCTAATTTTTTATCAGATTATGCAATGAAACTTAATTGTATTTACGCTATAGATACAGTTTACAAGGATAATACGACTAATTTTACATTCAATTTTACTCAACTTATTGCTTTTCTTGAGAACGATTTTGGATATCCCACTTCACTACAAGAAGCTCAAAAATTGTTCTCTAATATAGACGGTATTTAAAAGGACTCACAGGTCTACATGGGTACAACAAAGAAAAGATTACAAAAAACCCTAACAATCGAATCTTAAGAAAGTTAAAACGACAGCCTACCTCCTAATTATATTAGTAAAACTAACCATTTCCTATCTAAACTTACTCTAACTAATAATATTAATCTATACTTCACCTAATGTGCAAACTCTATTTGCTCTGCTCCTGAGCTACACACCAGGAAATCAGTCATTTCAGCAGAACGACAAAGTGTCCCATGATGAAACTCCTCTTGTAAAGATGCTGTACAGCAGAAAAAATCTGCTTAAAAATTTACATCAGAAACAAATGCTAGGAGAACCTTATTGCACTTAAAAGAGCAAGAGCCAAATCTAGCCACACTATTAAATTAAGTAAGAAAAATTCATAGAGACAATAAATTATCTCCTCCATAAATAAAAATGCAAGCCCAAGCCAAGTTTGGAAAAACATTGGACAAATACACGGCCAAAAAGAAATAACCTTAAAATCTCCAATCTCTTTTTTAATCAAAAAATTATCATTGAAAATTAAAAGATAGCCAAGATTCTGACAGAAAACTTGTAACTCTCTGAAAAAAGTGTCGCAACAAATCTGAACCTAATCTCATATACTCTTCTCTTTCGTCATTCTTTCCTTATTCATCCACAGTTGTACAAGATACAAATTATCTGAACGGAAAGGTAATCATTAACAATCAAGAGATAGCTAAGATTTTGGCAGACAGCTTTGAAAGAAAGTTTCGCAACAAATCTGGACCTAACGATATATACTCTTTATTCACCCTATCCTTTTTATTCAGTTTCACAAGATACCGATTATTTGAACTCTCTTATAATTTATTACGAACAAAAATCTGTACTCAAACCCTGTAAAAACACAACTGTTGGTCCTGATGGCGTTCGCTACATATTCTTAAAGAATTTGTCACCTCCATGTCTATAATCTCCAGGGAGAAGAAGACACTAGTGGCTCCAAAACTTGCGGCAATGGTTCGGATTGTCATCTGCTGAACTATTGAGATCTGCCGTAAACAAAGTCAGAATAGCCATGTTGATTGCCAACGTTCGGAACGGACAAGGCACATGAAGAAGAAGATGTCTATAATATAAACTTCTAGAGATATATAATAAAATATGGCTTTTCCACAAATTCTCGAATAGGCGAATGTCAATAATATTACCAAAAAAAAAAATGAACTAACTTCCTATACCCATGATTTTATAGGCTTATACCTCTTACCTGTACCATGTGTAAAATACTTAACCAATTAATAATAAACGTCGTATCTGGTATCTTGACAAATACAAAATTATTCCAAAAGAACAATCTGGCTTTCGACGACAAAGATTCACTCGCTTTAATCCTGTCCTTTTCCAGAGTGACATCGCCAAAAATAAAAAGTATAACGTAGCGACTGCCATCATTGACATAAAAGGGGCATTCGACACGATTAGTTGACAAGCTATAATCGCCAAGCTAAAACAACATAATATAACCTAAAATATAATTCAGTTTATACAAAATTTTTTGTCCCAAAGGACCTTTAAAGTTTCCATATATGGTGTCTTCTCTTCTATTTATACTCAAACCGATGGTACTCCTCAAGGTTCAGTGTTAAGTCCTACCTTGTTTATCCTCGCCATAAGTAATCTTTGTTTTACGTTTCTCTACCAAGTAGGTAGCTTATGCAGGTGATTTAATATTATATTGTAACGGTCGTTCAGCATCCACCAGTTCTAAAATTTTGCAAGCTGCAATAAACATATTAACCAAAAGGACTCACTCTTTGGGAAAAAATTTATCCCTAGCAAAATCAAAAATTACTAAATTTAGTAAATGTCCTTCAATGCCTCCTACACATATATATACAGGGTGGTCCTTAAGTAATTGTACAAACGAAAACCGTAAATTCTACACTTTAAAATATTACGATTTAAGCCAAATTGCTTTAATAAAATGTTGATATTAAGAAAGATACAGGGTGTTAAAGTGCAAATTTAAAATTCTATTTTTCGCTATAACTTTCATGTTTGTAAAGATTTATGCATAAAAATTTACAAGTGGATACTTTTAAATATGAGAAATTATAATTTGATACACACTTTGATGTAGCTGATAGAGGGCGCCACATATGCCACATATGTGGCATAAATTTGCACTTAACTTTTTTGCTGTTTGAGTTACCTGTATTTTTGATAAAAAATCTTAAAGAAACATTATTTAAACAAAAAAAAGGTATACTTCTTAATAACTTCAAAACTTAACAGTTTTCGTGATAATCGCATTTTACATATCAGCTGCATAATTCTGATTTAAGGCAATTACTCCAGGCAACGAAGGAAAAATAGACAAAAACGTTAATGAATCTAAATTTTGGTATAAAATACCTTTAACTAAAGTTAATAGTTAACGAAATAATAAATAAAATAAATATATCAGCAGGATAATTAATAATAGGATTTGACAAAAACAGAATAATAGGATTTTACATCAAACATTTTACGTTTTATGTTAAATTAAAGTCATAATCAAAACATTTTGTTCACAAACCAAACTAAGAAATAGTTAAACTAAATAAAATAACTTTTTGTCAAAGTAAGTGTTCGATATGTCCACCATTTTCTTTAATTCATTTGTCAATATATTACATAAAAGATCGTCTCATGTTAAATAGCATCATTGATTCTAAAGAAACTGCTGCAGTATTGATTTCTTCCTATAGTTGGTTGAGAATGTTTATGGGATTCTTATAGACACGTTGTTTTAATACGTCCCGTACACCAAAATCAAGCGGATTAAATTCTGGGCTACGTGGTGGCTATAATCTATAATGGATGAATATATTCTTTTGAATATATAGAAAAACCTTATGGTATATTATGGAACTACATCTTATTTGTGGCAGAGGTTAAATATTGTGTTAAACTGTGATGTATTTGATTCATGGGTTACTTATATAAACACGAAATAACCTATCGATGTCATTACTTATTTATATGATTACGTTACAGCTTACGAGTAACTATAATTACATCTCGAACAAATGGTATGTTATGATTAACTAACGAACTAATATTATGCTAAACTAAATTACCTATGTGTTTACTATATTTATAACAATATCGGTTATTAGGCCAACGATGATGTTTTTGTAAAAATGCTGAGTCTTTAAGGTTAGATTGGTAGAAAAAGTATTATGAAACAAGACACATATGTGTTATTAAATCCCTGGCTTTAGTTTCTAATTGTCCTAATAAAAATGGTTAAATAATTTACGTAATGAATGATAAGTATTCTTTTGGAATTTTTTATAAATTAAATAATTATATCAATATCTCACCACATTGCAAAGAAATATGAGTGCCACGATCATTTCAACGTTCAGAACAGTTATATTTAAGTATGTTCTCATTGCCTTCTCTCTAGAATGTGGTGGTGTCACCATCTTACATAAACCACATATTTTGTGTTTTCAGCATTTTACAATAGGGAAAAAGTAATACAACTCCAGTAGGTATAGAAACTTAAGAAGCGATAGAAAAAGGAAATTGTAAACATGATGACGGCCAACGTCTGAATACGGACACGGCACCTAAAGAAGAAGATGAAGAATATTTTCTTCAATAAGACATTTAGCAGCCATAACAAAAATTTTGTAATGTTACATTATTATCTTTGAGTTGTTGTAATAAGGATAAACTGTAAATTATGCTTATCTACAGGTATTCAGTGCTTCACCGCACAAATATTCCAACTAAGAATTATTATGCAGCTGACTTATAAAATGCGAATATCTCGAAAACGGTTAAATTTTGAGGTTATCAACAAGTATACCTTTTCCTTGTAAAAATAATGTATCTTTAATATTTTTTAACACAAATAGAGCTAACTTTAACAGAAAAAAAGTTAAGCGCAAATCTATGTGACACATGTGGCATATGTGGCGCCCTCTATTAGTTACATTAAAGTTTGTATACAATTATAATTTATCCTACTTTATAGCATCCAATTATAAATTTTTGTCCAAAAATATTTACAAACGTAAAAGTTATAGCGAAAAATAAAATTTTAAGTTTCCACTTTAACACCCTGTATCTTTCTTAATATCAACATTTTATTAAAGCAAGTTGGCTTAAGTCGTAATATTTTAAAGTGTAGAATTTACGGTTTTCGTTTGTACAATTACTTAAGGACCACCCTGTATATACAAATGATTCACCTCTTCCTGTAGTTAATCATTGTAAAATACTGAGTTTGGCATTAGACTCTCGCCTCTCTTAGAATCAGCATATTTTTAAGTTTGTGCCATAAAAGATTAAATAGACTTAAAAATGTCCCATGATCAATGGGGTGCACATGAAAAGTCGCTTCCAAAAGTATATAAAGATAAAGCAATAATTATTCGCTCTGTGTTTTTATGGTTTTGGTTTTTAACAACAAATTTTAAATATGCCTAAAAAATTTCAAATTTAAACTTTCACATTTTAAAGGATCTAAAACTTAGTTTAGTTTAAATTCGGCATATTTTAGGCATATGTTAATAATCTCATGAGAAAAGTGTAAAATTCAAAAATCACGCAACGTTTATTTATTTAACACTTTAATAAAAAGTGACGTCAAAATGGAAACATTGCATAAAAAAGCTGCATTCTTTATTGTTTAAATTCAAATATGGTTGTGTGAACTAATCAAAACAGTTGTCCTCCCTGTATTCCTACGGTCCCTTAATAGTACCGCTGAGGCTCAGAAATACATTTCGCTAAAGACTCAAGAGCACCAGTCGTTAAGAGGAAAAGACGTAACCCGGCAAGTGAACCCATGCACGCATATTGAATTGGTTTTGTTCGTTGTGTCGTAGTGCAATCCATGGTAATTAGACCCAGCGGTAAGTTTTTACCTAGTTTTACCTAAACCTATAAATTGTCTTTGGTTGTTTATTGCAACCATTTAAATTTTAATAATTATTTGCACCTATGAGTTAAAGTTCATTTATCTTGCCAAAGCTATCGAAGGAATAGTTCGTGTTAATTTAATTAGTATTAATTCGTAATAGTACATTTGTTTGTTAATTCCCCCACATTTATCTTTGAAACGCGTTTAAATTTTTGTCAAAAAGATACTCTGATCAAAATATATTGAATGTTTACCGTCGAATTTGATTTAAAATTACATTCGCGTGTGTAGCCGTGTCACTTTAAGCGATATTTTTGAAAAAATAGTTTATTTTACACAAAAGGTGATAACAAATATTTCTGTTCGAAATTATCTCAGCTACAATTGTTATTTGAAAGATTTTTTTCTATGCAAACAGATTCTTGGTAAATCGATTTTTTTCTTTTTTTTTTTTAATGTGGGGATGCTTTTAGGAGGGAACCGGCGGTAGGAATAGTAAACTTTTTGCATATAATACCGTCATTATGTTTTTTGCATATTTTTTGAAGTCCCAAAATTAAGATTCTCAGAAAAATTCAGCCTGTTTGTATAATTTTTAGAGGTTTAGTGGCATTTTCGTCTCTGATGACTGGAGTATAAATAAATTAATTTATTTACAACAAAACTAAAGCATCTCCTGCATTTGGTAATGCATTTTTAGGTGGCTCTATTCGATTTACGTCGGATTAAAAAACTTAAAAAAGATGAAAAACATTGGTTTATTGGAAGCTAAGAAAATACATTTTTTTTTCCTTATACCGATTTTGACATTTGAAATTCAATTTTCATAAATCTAATTTTTTGGTATTTTTCACGCGCAATACCGATGGTATTTATTATTATAATATGCTATAAATATCTTGAAGATATGAAACTTTTCCCCAAAAATAGCTCTGAAATAACAAAAAGGGTAATCGTTTAAAAATTATCGTCTTGTTTGTAGTCTAAAAGCCTATGTGATATTTTTAATGGATCATTTGACCTTGAATGAGTCACATATAAAACAATACTACAATATGTAATAACAACTTTTTAACTCTGCCGTTAATTCTTATTGGAACATGGGAGTCACAGGTAAGAAAAACTTACCACACAAGGGGGTAAGTTTTTCTGTCCAAACATTTTTGTACGGCATTAATAAACTAAGGTAGGTAATACAAAAATATTGTTGGCAACAGGAACAGGAAAATTTTTTTATTTCGAAAAAATGTTTTCCCCTATGTAAAAATACAAAAAATTCTTCTTCTTATTAAATTTTATCTGACTGATTTACATTGACAATTCAGACGAACATTATTACATTTTAAAGATGACGTTTATTGCTATTATCAATATTTTCAGTTGCGTTTCTTGGCCGACTTTATTGGAAGATAGTTAATTCAATTACATAAAAATGTCGTCCCAGAAACGACTTGTATTACCAAGTAACAAAAACAAAATTTCTTTAATTTGTATTTTAAGACCGATTTCCGAAGTGGAAATCTAAACTTTAAAATAAACATATTTAAACTACAATCAATCGAGTAAAAATAGTAAATTTTATAAAATAAATTTTATATAAATAAGACACCCGCATTTCGTATTTTCCACTTAAGACATTACAATTCTTTATTTACTGACAAGATTAATTAATTTTATCAAAAAACAATTATATCGTCAGATAATGGAATTCCACTCCACGCTTCAATATCCGATATTTTTTTTGTCTGGTAAATTCTCAACTTTTTATCTTTTTATAAATTGATATTAATTTCAAGTCTTATTCCCGCTAATTGAATAATCCTGCTACCGATTAGCTGCAGGGCATTTAACAATTAAATAGTTTTACTCTCTTTGTGGCATAAAAGTTATAGTGTGTTTGGTGTTCATAAAAGTCCAAGTAAAAAGTAGACCATAAAATTTTTAATGCAAATTACAGATTAAAACTACTTAAAAAAAACAAATTAATTTCATATTTTTGGTTATATATATATATATATATATATATATATATATATATATATATATATATATCTTACTTTTATATTAACTTTTTATTTATTTAATTACTTTAATTAATTAATTAGTTAATTGTCTAAGTGTCGCAAACCATACATAAAAAATAATCTCAGGGTGCCATTTTATTATACAAAAAAAAATAAATCAGCTTAGGTTATACTTATCTTTTCTCGTGGCTTCCAGTATCTCTTAGTTGTTCCTTATCGGCATAAAACAGGAAAAGGAAATAAATAGAGATAACATAAATAAACAAATACAAATATTATATTATCAAAAGAAATAATATTAAAATTTATCAAATTTAACTATGGACAGTTAAGCCCAGTATACACAAAAGTATGGGCTTAACTGTCCAAATGAAAATTGTACCACATAAAATAATTTTCATTTACCAAATATTTATCGTTTTCTTTTTTTTTTATAACATTAATAAAACAACATAAACAAGAAATTTGGATATTCGTAAAATAATTACACTTCTTATAAAAATTTTTAAATATTGAAATCTTTGTTCATATGTTTTTGTACTAAAAAAAAATAAAATTCTAAATATTATAAAAAGAAACTTTTTAAATTTATTAAGCAATATTAATAATTATCCTTTGACGTTAAACAATCTATTTGTAATGTGAATCAGAAAACTTTAATTAATTTTTCTTAAAAAAAAAACTTTTATAAAATTTATGGTATTTTAAAATAGCGATAACTTTTGATTTTTCGATGGTATAGAGTCTTTTATTTGAAACGTACAAAAAAAATTCTGTCACAAAAATGATTGACTGACCTTTTAATTTACACACGACGATGTTTCCTTTCGACCAAAACAGCTCCCCCTTCTTGATTATGTTAGGCTACCAATCAACCAACCTGTCAGCATACCAGCAATTCTTTCTCTAAAACACGAGCAGCCCCTTTTACCAATACTCGTTCAACAAACTCCAAAATTCTCTCCTCTCCTTCATATACTAACAATCTCCTGAGACCCAACTATTTTTTTACTTGGTATCGCAAATATTTTTAATAAATTATAGTTCTTGTGACCTACTCGCTTGAACTTTATAGAATCAAGGAAGTATTCGACTTCTCAACTTTGACCTATCTCTCGTTCCACCTTTCAGCCACCCACTTCTAACTATTAACACCACTGGCACTTGCTTCTTAACTGACTACACAAAACTTGAACTGCTTCTTTCGGATGAAGATCACATAATAATCTTTTCTACTCCAAACTTTCAAAACATTCACTCTCTTTCATCCCCATTCCAAACTCGCTAACCAATCAGAAAATTCCTATAGCCATCCTCTTATTTTACATCAGAAAACCCAAGCATCGCTTCTAAACAACTTTTTTTTAAAATGATAACGGTTTTATCTTATACTTTCTAAATACAATAACTACCTGGTGGCTTTGGCCTTTCCAGCGAAATAAAACCAATGCTTTTAAAATGTAACATCTACCGAGAAACAATTGTCTATTCACATTTAAGTATTTACTAATGTTTTTCAGTCCTTCAGGGTAAAACTCATTATGGATAAGTCCACTGCTTAAAACTAACTTATAACAAATATTTACAAATCGATGTACAGGACGTTGCAAAATAAATTTTTAATCTATCTTTAATTGATAAAATGAGACACAATGTATGTATATATATATACATACATATATATATATATATATATATATATATATATATATATATATATATATATATATATATATATATATATAATCTCAGGAACAAAACCTGATATCGAAAAATGCGTGAATCCGTTTATAGGATAGTAAGAGGGGACTAAAATGACATGAAAGAGAACTCACCTCCATCAAGCCCTCATAGGCCCTTCCCACCACAACCAAAAAAGTTTAAATTGCAAACCTCTACGTATGATACATAATTGAAAAGACTATAAAAAAATGCTATCTAATGGTATAAATATTAATTATACAGGGTGAAGCAATAATTGTGAAACTTTGGCTTAAATGGAAAATTTATTGAGTTTTTTTTTATTCTGTTGATGATTCTGTATAATTATTGTTTAATAATTATACAGGATGTTAATATCAGTCGGCTTACTATGACTTTTGTATTTGTGATGCTATCTCCCGGACTTTTATTTTTAATGATAAGTGCCCGTCGGAATTTTTTTTGTTAAATAAAAACTTAATTTGCTGTTTTTGTAAAACAAGTTGAAAACATCTGTTTCTTGGGTTCTGTCAGATTCAATAATTTTTAGTTTATTTGAGAATTTTAAATGTCATTAGTTTTCATCATTTGTACGATCGGTAATGTCATTAGTTTTCATCATTTGTACGATCGGTAATGTCATTCAGCTGTAGTTCTCACGATGTTTTACAGTATACCTGAACGAGTGGAGATCATTTTCACATTGGCCTCCCAAAACCAGTGTTATTTACAAACAGCTCAAATATTTCATCAAAGGCATCCGGACAAAAGTGTAAGTCACGTGTATATCCGCGATTTAGTTTAAAAATTTAGAGAAACGGGATCAGTGCCAAAATAAAAAGGAGATGTCTCAAGATTACTAAATGAATCATCCCAAATTGAGGTCCTTGGAAATTTTGCAGTAGAGCTGACTGCATCAACACGTCAAGTATCTGTAATGACAGGACTTTCACATGAGTCGGTTAGAAAAGTGTAAAAATGGCATAAGTGTTACCCGCACAAAACACACATTCTTCAGGAACTAGGCGATGATGATCCAGACCCACGAATTGAGTTTTGTAAACTCATGACTAAAAGAATTTGCGTTGAACCGAGAATTTTAAAAATATTTGTTTCAGTGATGAATGTACTTTTATGCTGAATGGTAATGTAATTAAACAGAACTATCGATACTGGAGTGATGCGAATACTGAAAAACTATATGTTTGGACAGGAATATTAGGCGATGCTATAATTGGCCCCTTGTTCATGTTCATACCAGGCAATTTAAGTGGCTACGTTTATCTCGATATCCTGGAAAACACCATCGAACATTTAATTGTGCATGAATAAGAGAACCAAAGGGACCATCAAGGCAACCTAGCTAGTTATATATATATAGTGTGACCCATTTAGATTGGAAACACCTCTATAAAATTTGAAGTTTAACCAATTTTTTTTTAATGTCATGTAATAAAAGGTCTATTGCGGGATAAAATACAAACTATTTAGTTAAATTTTCAGGGCATTCTACGATACTTTTTCTTCGTCGAAAATGGAGAATTTGTAAAAATTTCTACGCCACTGGATTTAGAATGGCTTTAAATAGCTATGACAAAAATTTCATTGAGATATATTTATTAATAACAAACTTATGACAACTTTAAAACTCACTAAAAAAAAAACACTCTCTATTAACGTTAAAAAAAACTCTGTATTAACAGAAACATGGAAATAAAATTTTAGTTTAAATCCTAGTTGCCTCTACCAATCCACCATCCAATTAATTGGATACATTTGTCGTAGCGTTTATGAATATTTCTAATTACATTTCTTAGTTGTTGGGGAGTAATTTCTGCACATGCCTGTCGAATTTTTGCACGAAGTTCGTTTACGTCTCTTGCACGGGTTTGGTAAACTTTTTGTTTGATAACTCCCCAGATAAATAAGTCTAAAATTGTGAGATCTGGAGATCTGGGTGGCCAATTTATCAACGGACTACCCCGGCCTAACCAACGGTTCGGAACATTTTCATTTAGCCATTGCTTCACGGTTCTGGCGTAATGAACAGAACACCCATCTAACTGGATATACAAATTTAATCGTTCAGTAATTGGGAGCTCATGAATAGCATCCCACAAGTCGGTGTTTAAAAATTCTAAAAAGTTCTGTAAATTTTCTTCAAAAAAGAAAGGACCAATAACTCGCTCGTTTAGTATACCATACCAGACATTGATTTTTTGAGAATACTGGCTTTTACAGTTTATTACCCAATGGGGATTATTTGCTGTCCAATAGCGACAATTCTGTGATGATACTACTCCATTTGTAGTGAAAGTGGCTTCGTCGGTAAACAACACGTTTCTTTAGAAAATTTATAAGGTTTAAATAATCCCCTTGGGTCCATAAACAATATTCTAACCGTTTTGCTTCGTCGCCTTCTTGTAATGTGTGTGAGAATTTTGGTTTGAAAGGTTTAATATTATTTACCTGAAGACATCGCCGAATACTCTCTCGAGGCACATTCAAACATAAACTGGCATTCCTTAAACTGGCATTAGTGTTATTTCTGAAATGATCTAAAATGATTTGATCATTTCCTCTTCTTCTTTGTAACGGGTTATTTTTTAAAATTGGTTTTGATTCTGCACCATATTTATTAAACATTCTATTTATTTTGTTTACCGTACCGCAGCTAATATTAAGACGATCCACATGTCTGTCATTAAATATTGTACAAACTTCCCTGGCACTTCTATGATCTCCCAAAAGACGTATAATTTCAATTTTTTCTCTCAAACTTAATCTTGCAGCCATGACACAAAATATTATTAAAAGAATTTGAAGTAAATATTGTTGCAGATATTATGCATAAATTTATACTAGCACTGAAACTTGCATGACACAAGTAATGTCAAACAGTAATATCGTTGTCATGGCAACTGAGATTTAAGTTGTAGCATGTAAAGTTAATAATAATGTAAGTGCGTTATTTGCATTAAATTTTTATGCTATTTTAAACATTTCTTTTTCTAGTAGTGGTTTATTATTAAAATTATTTGAAAAATAATTAGTTTTATGGTTATCTGTTGATACAGGGTGTTCTTTTTTGACTCGTAGCTTAGTGAGTTTTAAATTTCCATTTTTGACGAAGAAAAAATATCGTAGGCTTCCCTGAAAATTTAACTAAATATTTCATATTTTGTCCCGCAATAGACCTTTTATTACATGACATTAAAAAAAATTTGGTTAAAATCGGTTAACAACTACAAATTTTATAGAGGTGTTTCCAATCTAAATGGGTCACACTGTATATATATATATATATATATATATATATATATATATATATATATATATATGTATATATATATATATATATGTATATATATATATATATATATATATATATATATATATATATATACATATAGGGTGGTCCTTAATTAATTGTACAAAAAGAATCAGTAGATTCTACACTTTAAAATATTACGTTTTAAGCCTTTTTTTTAAATAAAATATTGATACTAAGAAAGATACAGGGTGTTAAAGTGCAAATTTAAAATTTTATTTTTAGCTATAACTTTTATGTTTGTAAACATTTATATATAAAAATTTAAAACTGGGTACTTTTAAATATGCGAAATTATAATTTAATGCATACTTTGATGTAGCTAATAGAGCGCGCCACATATGCCACATATGTGACATAAATTTGCACTTAATTTTTTTGCTCTTTAAGTTACCTGTATTTGTGATAAAAACTGTTAAAGTTACATTATTTTAACACAAAAAGGTATACCTGTTAATAACTTCAAAACTCGACAGTTTTCGAGACAATTGCATTTTACAAATCAGCTGCATAATTCTGATTTAAGGCAATTACCCCAGGCAACGAAGGAAAAATAGACAAAAACATTAATATTTCTTAATTTTGGTATAAAATACATTTAACTAAAGTTAATAGGTAACGAAATATTAAATAAAATAAATACATCAGCAGGATAATTAATAATGGGATTTGACATAATAACAGAATAATAGGATTTTACATCAAACATTTTACGTTTTCTGTTAAATTAAAGTCATAAACGAAACATTTTGTTTACAAACCAAATTAAGAAATAGTTAAACTAAACAACATAACCTTTTGTTAAAGTAAGTGTTCGATATGTCCACCATTTTCTTTAATTCATTTGTCAATATTAATTCATAAAAGATCGTCTCATATTAAATAGCATCATTGGTTCTAAAGAAACTGCTGCAGTCTTTATTTCTTCCCATAGTTTGTTGCAAATGTTTATGGGCTTATTATAAACACGTTCATTTAATGAGCCCAGTACACAAAAATCAAGTGGATTAAATTCTGGGCTACGTAGTGGCTATAATGTATAATGAATGAATATATTCTTTTGGCTACATATCCAAATCTTATGGTTTATTGTGAGACTACATCTTATTTGTCGCAGACGTTAAATAATGTATTAAACTGTGATGTACCTCGTTCATTGGTTACTTATATACACACCGAATAACCTATCGATGACATTACTTATTTATATGATTACGTTACAGCTTACGAGTAACTATAAATACATCTCGAACAAATGGACTATTATAATTTATTAACGAACTAATATTATGCTGAACTAAAGTGCCTGTGTGTTTACTCTGTAATGAATAAGTATTCTTTTGGGATTTTTTATGAATTAAATAATTATATCAATATCTCACCGCATTGCCAAGGAATATGACTACCACGACCAATTCAATGTGCAGAAAAGTTGTATTTAAGTATGTTCTCATTGCCTTCTCTCTAGAATGTGGAGGTATACCATCTTGCATAAACCACATATTTTGGGTTTTCAGCATTTTACAATAGAGAAAAAGTAATACAACGCCGGTATAGAAACTTAAGAAGCCATAGAAAAATGAAATTGTAAACATAATGACGGCCAACGTCTGAATACGAACAAGCACTTAAAGAAGAACATGAGGAATCTTTTCTCCAATAAGACATTTAGCAGCCATAAAAAAGCATTTTGCGATGTAACATTATCATCTTTGAGATGTTTTATTAAGAATAAACTATGAATTATACTTATCTACAGATATTCAGTACCTTACCGCGCAAATATTATTATGCAGCTGACTTATAAAATGCGATTATCTCAAAAATAGTTGATGTTTGAGGTTACTAACAAGTATACCTTTTCTCTCTAAAAATATTTACAAACGTAAAAGTTATAGCGAAAAATAAAATTTTTAATTTTCAATTTAAAACCCTGTATCTTTCTTAATATCAACATTTTATTAAGGCAAGTAGGCTTAAATCGTAATATTTTACAGTACAGAATATACGGTTTCTGTTTGTACAATTACTTAAGGACCACCCTGCATATATATACCTATATATATATATATATATATATATATATATATATATATATATATATATATATATATATATATATATATATATATATATATAGGACCAACAGCGGACCAATTGCTACACGTAGCGCAAGACCGAGATCAATATAAAAATATTATAAGCATGGTAGTCGCCGACGTTCCGTAGGGATATGGCACTCTAAGAAGAATATATAGGAAAATTACTAAGTTCTCGGGAAGAACCGCGTTGACAAATAATTTTCTCAGTTGGAATTGAAAGAGGAGTGACAGAAAAATTGAAACCTGTTGACATAGCTTTGGTAGCTGAATCGGATGTGTGAATATGAGAAATTGTGAACAACAGAAGAAGGTTGTTGATTCGAAATGTACTTTGGATTTTGCTGAGAGATACGTTGGTCCAGTTTCCGTTTCTGGGTTTGGGTTTTGTTGTCAGAAATGTGTTGGGCGTTTTGGTGAGAAAGACGATCGAAAGTGCCCCATAATAATTCAAAAGTGTCCCATTCCCTGATGTTCTTATTAAAAAAAAAGCCACTTCACAGTTTTTCTTATTCCGTGTACCGGAAATCCACTCACACAAACCGTTATCTTAATTCCCAGTCACATCATCACAACACCCAACTCAATTCAGTTGTCAACACTCCCCTTTCTCGTTCCATAAGACTTAGCGACAACAATCGTAGGTCATCCAAAATCAATTCAATAAGGCAAACACTCTTATAAAACGGCTACCATAAAACCCAAATCAATAAGAGCATTCAAAAATATCTAAACCCCATTCCATCCACAAAAGAAACCTTGCCGCCGGATAAACCCAAAATCTTTCTACCTTTTATTAAAGATGTCACTGACAAGATCAGTAGAACTCTTCTTCCTCTAAACATCAAAACCATTTTCACTACTTACTCAAAGTTGTCCAATCTCGTCAAATCCGTAAAGGACCAAATCCCCAATGAAGACCATGGTGTCTACGAGATACCTTGTTCCAGTTGAACCAGATGGTTTGATAGATGTGGATCGTCTTTGTATGGCTTTATTAAAAACTCTGCAGTAATGACGGACAATATTTCTTTGAAATAGTAGCAAATCTATTTGTCATTTTCATTTGTAATCCTATATAGTTTTCATGCATTGAAAACTGTCACATTTTTAATAACTATGGGTAAAGAGTACCCACCACCATTTTTTTCCATGCATGCCGATTCTGTAAGTCCACATCCCCCATTGAAAAATTGTAGGATTTGAATAACTGAGGTTGTGACACTTCTACTTTTTCTTTTTAATTTGCACACCAACGCTTCACTTGTGCAAGGGGCTCTATGGTATCGTAATTGGTACCCATGGTTACAGCACTGTTATCGTTCCATCTTACAAATAATATAGCACTTTATTCATCGTAGCAATGATCATAATATCCACGATTTTGTTCTCTTTATCTCTTTGCTTTGTATAAGAGGACATTTTTTGATACGATTATCACGAGCTGTGCCCGTAGCTCTGATACTTTTTTGTTTCAATGTCACTAAAAGTTCATAACTCGCAAAATAGTTATCGAAAAATATTATGTGATCAGTTGGAACTGTAATAATACTCAGGAGGTCTAAAACAACTTGTGATCCTAGTGGCAGTTTAGACTTTTTCGGTTCCATCTGTTCTTCGTTAGCTGAAATCTTATCTCCGCGGTACGTATCAAAAGCATAACAGTAGCAAATAAAATTACACAACATCCAATCCTTGTAGCTAAAACCTACGGGCTTTGATTTGATGAATTGCTTCGCCAAATAGTGGCCAAAGTATTTGACCCTTGTCTCACCGATGGATAATTTTTCAAATAAAATGCCCCATTGTTGCAACTTAGCATTCAGTAAATCCATAAGCGGTCGTATTTCAGACATTTTTTCAATTTTGCTGAGTTACGTATTGTCTGCCAAATGCATATACTCTTTAATTTTTATAAACCTATTTCTGCTCGTTGCGTTGGAAATAAATGGAACATTCAGATCTTCATCCAAATTCCAATACATCCTTTCACGAGGTAATTTATGTTATCCGGTAAAAAGAAGAATGTCAACAAAAATTTTAAGCTCATCTTTTGTAATTATAAAATGATGATTATTTTAGGCTGTTGCGTACAGATTGGGTTGCTCTACAATATAATTTACAATTTCATCATCAAATAGCTTTTCAAATACTTGTAACGTAAGTAGCTCTGCAAGCTCAACTTTTATCTTTTCCATTCGTTTATAGCTTCCATTGGTAACATTCATACTCGTATTCACTTATGACACCATTTAGGATCTCCGGGCTTCTTCGGTAAGTTTTTTTTGGAAAGTTTGTAAGCTGTCAATTCCCTCTTTGATGATTTTATTCATTTGGACAATGGAATGTCATCATGTGTTTCATCCGTGTCATCTCTATTATCAAAATCATCGTAGGTAGGATCATCCACCGTTCTATAGTCATCCTCATCTTTGGATTCGTCAATAATAACTTCAAGTTTTTCTGGAACATCGTTAGGAATTTGGGTTGTTATCAAATCATCTTCATCAAACTATTCCTCATCCGTTTGGTATTCAACATTTGGTGGAATTATATCCAGATCTATTTCAGCACTATTGGTAATCACTACACTTTCAATATCATTTACAGCTGCTACAAGCGTTTAATACCTTCTTCCATAAAATGCAGACGTGGTTATTTCAGGAAGACTCATCGTAAAATGTCAGGCATGCAACAAAATAAATTCATGAATACAGAACGTTATGGATAACAATGTTTACGTCCCACAATTTTACCTCAAATCACAACTGTAATGGCTTTTTTAAAGTGTTGTATCTCAAAACCATGCGAAAAAATACAGTAATCTGTTACACCGTCTGAGAGATGAAACTATGCAGAAGCGTCTTGTGCATCATATATTAAGATTTTCAACCACAGATGGCATCAGCACAAAATCATATTTGCCGTACCCGTGCAGGTACGCTGGGGGTTAATGGGTTAAGGTCACTAAAAAAGAATATCCGGTAGGCAAAACTGTAAGAGGTACCGGTATCGTTGAAGCTTGTTACCCCGAGATTTTTAAAGTCATCATCATCATCACTGGCTTCACAACCCACGGTGGGTTTTAGCCTGCTCTAGGATAAGTCTCCATTTTCTCCTATTCTTCGCCTTGACTTTCCAGTTTCGTACTCCCAACATTCTGAAGTCTTCCTCCAACTGATCCTTAAATTGTGCTCTTCGTCTGCCTCTCCTTCTCACGCTATATATTCTTTGGTTATAAATATGTTTTGGCAGCTTCATCTCATTAATTCTCTCTATGTGACCTACTTACCGCAGCCGGTTTATTTTGGGACCTAATAATATCAGGTTTGTCATACAGGCGGTAAAGTTCGAAATTATAGCGTCTACGCCATAATCCGCCCTCGTGTAAATCGTTCTTCATCGCTCTTTGTCATCGCCCATGTTTCCGACGCGTAGGTGAGGATGGGCTTGATAAGAGTTCTGTATATCACTAGTTTCGTTCTTTTTGTAAACTAATCTGGTTGTTAAACAATTTTTTAATCCATAATAGGCTCTATTTGCCAGATATATCCGTCTGTTAATTTCTGCACTTACTGCATTATTCTGATTAGTTTGTGAGCCTAGGTATATAAACTCTCTTACTCCTTCAAAAGTATTTGTTCCGATCGTTAGATCGTCGGGTTGTGCTGCTTGTATATAATTTAATACTTTCATATACTTCGTCTTACTAGTGTTAACCTCTAGTCCCATTATTTTTGTTGCTGCTTTAAACGCCTTGAATGATTCGACCACGTTCGCCTTTCTTCTTACAATAATGTCGCTGTGATCGGCGTACGCTAGTAATTGTACGCTGCGATTAATAATAGTTCCTCTGGTTGTTATTACAGATTCTCTTATCGCTTTCTCTAGTGCAATATTGAATAGAAGGCATGATAGGCTGTCTCCTTGTCTGAGTCCTATCTGAGACTGGAACGTTCTGGAAACTCCGTTCTGCACTTTAACTTTACACTTGACTCTTTAGAGGGTGGCTTTCACCAATTTTACTAAGTGTACTAATATGCTGGATTATATCATGGCCTTGTACAGTGCGTTTGTTTCAACACTATCATAGGCACATCTAAAATCAACAGACAGGTGATGAGTATCAATGCCATACTCATATGTTGTCCAGAGCTTGCCTTAGAAGAAATATTTGATAGGTCGTTGATCTTTCTTTACAAAACCCACACTGATATTTACCCATCATATCTTCACAATATCTCGATAGTCGGTCGTAAAGAATATATGCCAATATTTTGTATGTTACGTTTAGGAGGGTGGATAGGTGCAATTATACCTACATTCCAGTCTTCTGGCAAGTTTATTTGCTTCCAGATCGGTTCTACCAGTCTACAAATACAGTATGTCAGGTTTTTTTACCATGCTTTAAAAGTTCTGAAGAAATGCCATCTGCCCCAGGAGCTTTGTTTTCTTTTAATTTTTGTAAAGCTTGGATGACTTCTACCTCTGTTAGGATGTTATCTTTCTCTCTTTCGTCGTCAATGTCCTCGAGTTCGATTTCTGATTCGTGGAGCCCTGTTTGACCTCTTATATTTAGCCTTTCCTCCAAGTTTTCTGCCCATCTTTCTAGTATCTGGTCCTGATCACCAATGATCTCCCCTGTTCTATTTCTAACGATTTATAATCTAGATTTGAATTATTTCCTGTTGTCTGTTGTGGTTAATCCGCTTGTAGAATTTTCGCGTTTCTGCTTATACCTTACAGTTCTCTAGTTCTTTTAGTTGGCTCTCTATATGCTTTTTTTTAAGTATTCGTTTTTCTGTTCGTCTCAGCTGCCTATACTCTTCCTCTTTTTGTCTCGATCTTCGCCCTTGGACTCTTCTATATGCCTAATTTTTTCTTTGCCTTGCTTGTGGGCCTTCCTCATCGTACCAGTCTGACCTTAATTTTTTACGTTTTTGCGTTCCGATAACTTTAGTTGCCACTTCTTCCAATATGGCTCTACACTGCCTCCAATAGGTATTAATATCTTCAACTATAACATCCGTGCAGCTTTCCAGCTTGCTTTCAAGACTTTCCTCGAATCACTTAGCTATCTCAGGGTTCTTCAACGTTTCTACTTTAAACCTTTCCTCTTTAAATCCTTTTTCTTTCTTTGCATTGGAGATGCAGATCTAGCTTTTAGTTTAGCTTGTAGAAGGTAATGGTCCATGTATATGTTCGCCCCGCGTCTTGCACGTACGTCTATCACGTCGCTGAAGTGTCTTGTCTCAACCACCACATGGTCGATTTGGTTTACTGTATTCCCATCTGGACTGCTCCATGTTCCCTTATGTATATCTTTGTGCCTGAAGCATGTGCTGGCAATCACCATGTTCATTGGGAAGGCTACTTTGACTCTTTATGTAAACTGTGAATTCCAATGGTTGGCATGTATTCCCTTTCCTTACCTATCTTTGCATTAAAATCTCCTATTAAGACCTTTACGTCATTTCTAGGACAATGTTGTACGATATTTTCCAGTTGTTCATAAAATTGTTCTTTTTATTTATCCGGCTTCTCCTCAGTTGGTGCATGGGCATTTATTATTAAATATTTAAAGAATTTACCTCTGATTCTTAGTGTGCATAATCTTTCGTTGAGAAGTTGGAAGTCTATTATAAGGTGGTTTACTCTTTTATTGACTATGAATCTCGTTGCTTATTTTTGTTTCGTAGGATGGCAGCTATAATATATCGGACAATTCTTTTGCCCTAATATTTTTTTCCCAACCATCTCATTTCCTGAAGTGCAATTATATCGCTCTTATATACTTCTGCACTGTTAATGAGAGACTGCAAGGCTCCTGGCCTGTATAGAGATCTTACACTCCACGAGAATAATCCTAAATCATTGTCTTTTTCGCGCCGAGTCGTCGTTCAGATTTCAGTCCGGAAAGTTTACCTTGAATTCTCGTAACATGCTGTTTTTTACGATGTCGAGGTTTTAACCCTACGCCCAATCGCCAACCTGGAGCACCAGTTTACCCGCCCTCGTCAGTTTCCGACCCAACTTTCCACCCGGGTTGGATATCGGATCTCCAGTTGGGTTGCTCGGTTTAACAGGGGGCACCAGCGTGAAGGTGAGAGTCGGATTTAAGTAGAAGAGGCTAAGTGGAGTAAACTAGCAACTCCATGTTTTCGCATTCTACCCCTTTAACCACCCGTTTTTAAGGTCACTGAACATGAATATTGCTTCAGCGATGCTCTACGAGGTACCTAGTGCCCGATATCTACGTCATCTCCTGGAGTTTTATTAAAATTCGTTATGAAAATAGTTGAAGTTTTATATCTCGGTGTTTTTGAGGTCGTTGAACACGAATATTGAATCAAAGATATTATACAAGGTACCTGGTGCCTGGTATCTATGTCATCTTCTAGGTTTTTACAAAAATTATTTATAAAGATAGTTGAATATTATGTCGAGGTTGTTAAGGTCGCTGAATACGAATATTGCATCGAAGATACTGTACGAGGTATCTGGTGCCCGGTATCAATGTCGATCCTACCTAAAGCTTTACAATAAACAAATTTAAAACGGGTACTTAAGGCATCGCTGGGTTGCTTGCTTCTGTTAAGATGTTGCCCCAGATTATGTGGGTAGGTCTTATTGTTGCCTCCAGAGTATGTGGGTAGGTCTTAACGACAGCTGCAGTTATTTAGTTCTACATTATTCCATAAATTCCATAAATTTTTCAAATTATTCCATAAATTATTAGATAAAATATTCCAGAAATCATCCCATAAAATATTTCAGAAATTATTAAATAAACTAGAAGTTTTGAAAGATTCCTACATGCATAAAATTAAAAACATGGCTTTGGAAGAAGTGAGGTTATGAATATTAAAAATACAGTCAGAATTATAAAATATAAGTTACAATGAAAGTGCTTATCACAATAGATTTCTGGAGACCATAAACCTAAGAATTTTTACCTTCTTTTAACCTTAATACTATAAGATTAATACTATTATTAAAATTAATATTAGACTCACCAGTCTTTCCGGGTTGAAACGCGTTGATTTTCATTGCCCCGAGCTTTCGACATTCTCTCTGATGTCTTATTCAGAGCTTCCGAAGTCTTAGTCTCCCAAGCCCCCGGACACTACTACACTGATCACTATTCAATTTAATTCTGCGGTTTAACCCGAAAGACTGGTGAGTTTATTATTAATTTTTATAATAGTAATAATATATATATATATATATATATATATATATATATATAATATATATATACATATATATAATATATATATATATATATATTTATCTATATATATATATATTATATATATATATATATATATATATATATATATATATATATATATATATATATATATATATATATATATATATATATATATATATATATAATATACATATGTATAATATATGTTCGGAAAGATTTCCGCCGTTAGTACAATTAAACCTCTACCTAAGTTATAAGGCATGTTATACTCGTATTTCCTTATCCTATAATAGTTTGAAATAAAATAAAAAAATTTAAAAAATCAATATCCTTTCTTTCTAAATTTTTTTCTTAATAATAATTTATTACCTTCAATTTTTATAATAGCAGGAAATAAAACCTAGGTTATTTAAGATCTTGTATTTCCAAAACAATACATAAATCAATACTATTTTTCATCTGTCAAATAACTGTCAAAGTTAAACTTGATAATTAAAAGTTCTCCTATTAATTTTTATTAATTGTGTGTATATTAAACAGTATTTAATAGTTATATTACAATTAATTAGTATTCAAAATTCCCATTGATGTAGCCAACGAGTAAACATTACCTTGTGATGTGATAATTCGAATTATTTTGTGTGTTATGGAAAAAGCAATTATTATTGGACTATAATATTATTATATTCAACTGAAGTAAAACTGCAGATACAGGTAACTGTTATATTCCTATTATTTTATCCACAGTGTCCTAATAGGACGACTGTTGCAATACTAAAAATTAAGTGAAGTGTTTTTGGTATCCAGGAACACTCACAAAAATGAACTCAAATCAAAACCTCACAACTCCACAAGTCCTCCCCACAAAATCATATGTCGCTGCTACTTTATCCAAACCTCCACCTCCTACTTTCCCACGTAAGGAGCAAGCCATTTTAATGCACGCTATTCCAAATACTGTTTTATTTGACTATGTTAAAGCTATAGGGGACATTGTTATCCCAAAAAACATTACCTTTGCATCACGTATTCCAAATAACCGCATCTGTATTTATCTTTCCTCGCCTACAGTTGTCGATAACCTTCTAAAAACACATCAAAATATCTCTATCAACTCTACAGTAGTTCCCATCAGAAGACTTATCACCCCAGCTAAACGCCTTCTTATATCTAACGTATCTCCTTCAATTCCACATTCCATAATTGAGAAAGCCCTTAAAGATATTGGATTACAGCTGGTCTCTCCTGTGTCATTTGTGAAATGTGGTGCACTCGGAGAAGGTTATGCACACATAATGAGCTTCCGAAGAGTAACGTATATTATCCCCGATAAAGAGAACTTTTCAATAGATAGAAACTTCGTTATTACATACGAAAACACACCTTATAGAATATTTATTTCTACGGATAAATTGCATTGTTTTTTATGTAAAGAGGTCGGACATACCGCTGACTCATGTACCAATAATCCAACTACTTTTTCTCAAACTGAACTACCCCATCTAGAGCCCTCTACATCTGAAATTACTGATATAATTTCTGACGTAAACACTCCTGTTCAATCAGACCTAACTACTTTAAATTGCACAGAAACCCACACTGAAATAGATACTGAAACTATACACCCATCAATTCCACCCACACAAGGACAAAAAAGAGCTATATCAACAGACAGCAATTCTGATATTCCTTCTCTATTATCTTCAGCAAGTACACCCGAACCATCGTCTAACCAAATGCTTCCTCCGTTATCCACAAACACAAACACTATCTCCAAACCTCACAAGAAAAAAGCAAAAACTACAAAATCAGAGGAACATAATCTAACAGCTAGTTCACTACAATCCGTAGCGGCCATTTATAAAAATAATCCATCTGGTTTAACTTTGACCGAGACTCAGTTTATTGCTTTCCTAGAAAATACACATGGTAATCCTAGTCCACTTAATGAAGCTTTTGTTTTTACGTCAAATATTGAAGGACTATTACAAGACATAACAGTTCTCCATTCAGAAACTAAGGAAAGATCCCTTAAAAATCGACTTACGAGACTTCAAAAGAAAATCAAAAGACAGCTAAACTCAGATGACTCTGATAATATCAGCGTCTCATCTGAACTCCTAACCGATGATGAAACCAAAATCCTTATCTCCCAACAGCCAGAACAACCATCTCAGTTGCCCCTTACCCCTTCAACTCAAGATTCACCTTCAATTTAATCCAATGGAACTGCGATGGGTTCTTTCCCCGTATTGAAAGAATCCAACAACTAGTGACAGAAAAACAACCCGATATCATATGTCTACAAGAAACGAACTCAAAAATATCTAAACTTCCCACACTAAAAAAGTTCGAAGGATATCATTATATCAGAACTAATTGTGACAGAGCCAGTGGTGGGACATCTATTTTTATTTCAAGTGAAATATATTCATCCCATCTTCTCATCACCACCGAACTCGAGGCTATCGCCGTAACTACTTGGTGTCCTAATAAACTTACGATATGCAGTGTTTACATTCCTCCTAACTACCCCCTTAAAGAAATTGAAATTCTAAATCTTATATATCAGCTCCCCGTTCCATATATTCTAGTAGGTGACTTCAATGCTCATAACTTTATGTGGGGGTCAAACCATACTAATGGCAAAGGTAAAACTATAGAAAACGTTATCAATTGCACAGGCTCCTGTCTACTAAATACAGGCTCTAATACGCATCTGAACTTTTCCTCTGGCACATTTTCGGCGATAGATCTTAGTTTTAGCGACCCAAAAACATATACTTCACTAACTTGGAAAACTTCCGATGATCTATATGACAGCAACCACTTTCCAATATTTGTATCATCTGATATCTCCAACCATGAACAAACTATAACCAGAAACTTCTAAAAAATGCCGACTGGATAGACTATACTTCACAAACAGATAACACCTTACCTTCTCTATCCCTATCCGACAATATTAACAATAATCTATTATTAATCACAGATTCCATACTTAAAGCTGCAAATTTGCACATAGGCAAAAATAGTATTTCCCATAAAAGAAAGGCAGTACCTTGGTGGAATACATCTTGCCAAACTGCAACAGAACAACAAAAATTAGCTCTTAAAAATTACCGTAAAAACAAAAATCTGGAGAATCTTATTGAACTAAAGAAAACTAGAGCCAAAGCCCGATTTATTATAAAACAAAGTAAAAAATCATCTTGGAGAGAATATGTATCCTCTATTAATTCAAATACCAATCCGGCGGACCTCTGGAAAAAGATTAGGCAAATCCAAGGAAACAACGCCAACCTCAAAATCTCTAGTATTGCTGTAAATAACACTACAATCACTGACAATCGAGAAATCGGTGAAACCCTAGCAACGCACTTCGACACTAAATTCAAAAGTAAAATAGATGCCTCCTTACGAAAACCATTACCTAACACCCCACCCTGTTCCTCACCCGAAACAATAATGGACATCACACATCTTAATTCTCCCTTTCTTTTTGAAGAACTAGTATCAGTTATTCAAACTTGTAAAAACAATGCCGCTGGTCCTGACGACATTCCTTACATATTAATCAAAAAGCTCTCAAACTGTAGCCTACTCAAAATACTTGAGATGTATAATTTAATCTGGTCATCTAACCAATTTCCCAATCAATGGCAAACCTCTATCGTAATACCTATTAAAAAACCTAACCTAGAACGTTCCTTGGCCAACTCTTATAGACCTATATCACTAACTTGTACGATGTGCAAAATATTCGAAAAAATGATTAATAAAAGACTCCTATGGTTCATTGAAAAACATAAGATATTTGCTAGTGAACAGTCAGGATTTCGTCAGAACCGTTCAACCCAAGACAACCTTGTAATCCTCCAAACTCATATATCAGAGGCCTTAAACAAAAGACAAGAAGTCGTAGCTGCCATATTTGATATTGAAGGTGCTTTTGACACTATAAGTAGGCAATATATATTAAACAAACTTATCCTTCTTAATATTAATGGTAATATATTTAACTTCATACGAAATTTTCTATCTTCTAGATCGTTCAGAGTCTCTGTCAACGGTATTTTATCTTCTACTTATACTCAAACTGATGGCGTACCTCAGGGATCGGTACTAAGTCCTACACTTTTTAATCTAGCAATAAGTGATTTATGCTCTCACCTCATTTCCCCTATTAAACATATCATGTATGCTGATGACCTAGTAATTTACTGTCATGGACAAAACTCTTCTACCACCTCGAAGCTTATTCAAACTGCTGTTGACACACTTTTAAAAAAAACTAGTGACATGGGGTTATCTTTATCCAATGTAAAATCTAAAATTATAAACTTTAGTAGACGTCCCCCTTCTCCATCTCCACTTATTTTGATCAACAATGTCCCTCTTCCTGTTGTTAAACAATGCAAAATTCTCGGATTAACGTTTGACTCACGACTAACTTGGAAGCAACATATATTTGCAATAAAAAGAGAAACGAGCATAAGACTAAACATAATAAAAACTCTATCACATCATTATTGGGGATCTGACGAAAACTCACTTCTTAAAATATACAGATCACTAATACGCTCCAAACTAGATTATGGTTGTCACATATATATATCCGCCTCCAAAACATATATTAACCTTCTAAACTCAATTCACAACACAGCCCTTCGTCTTTGTATTGGCGCTTTTCGATCTAGTCCTGTAGATAATCTTTATTGCGAAGCTAACGAACCTCCTCTTTGTATAAGACGAAAACAACTGCTACTCTCTTATGCAGCATCGGTATCAGCTAACCCCTCTAATCCAGTGCATCCCTTATTTGTAATGTCCACGTATAATTTACACAATACCAATTTCTTACCACCAATAAAACCTATTCCACTAATTTTAGCACAGACACTTAATGATATCTCTCTTACACATACCCTTCCTCTTTATCTCCCTCCATCTCCTCCTTGGATCATGTCCATGCCCAAATTTAACACCTCGCTCACCAACTTCGATAAAAATAAACATCCGAAAGAGATCATTATAAATGCATTTAAAGACATTATAGATACAAATAAATACGACCTAATATTATACACGGATGCCTCAAAAAATGACACAGGAGTATGCTGCTCTGTTACAACCTCTCATTCACTAATTAAGTCATCACTTATACCAGCGATCAGCAGCGTTCATACTGGCGAATTATTTAGTATATTGCAAGCTTTTAACCATATATCTCCACCTAATAAGCAGGTTGCCATATGCACAGATTCTTTAGCGTCAATCTATTCTATCAAAAATATATTTACTGATCATCCAATCGTCCAAAAGATCCTAGACTCTTACCAAATTATCTTGTCCCAAAACATAACAGTTACCATAATCTGGCTGCCATCACATATTGGTATAGAAGGCAATGAAACTGCAGATCACTATGCTAAACTTGCTACAGCATCACCTGAAATCACCGATAAAATTCAAATTTGTAAGGACCTAAAATCATATATTAAAAGAAGAACCAGACTCCTTTGGCAGCAGCATTGGAACTCTAACCGTTCGATCTTGCACGAAATACAACCGTCAATAACCAGTCAGCCTACATTTGACTATTCAGCCCTCTCAAGACGAGATCTCATTGTGATAAGACGACTTCGGATAGGACATTCAAAACTCACACACGGCTACCTAATGTCCTCTAGCATCCGTCCCTCCTGTCAAATCTGCCAATCATATTTGACAATCAAACATATTCTCACTGAATGCCATCAACATTTGGCCAGAAGATTACAATACAAACTCAAAAGTGAAGTACGAGGTATCCTAAACAACCCTGACCAAATAAAAGCTGTGCTACAATTCCTTAGAGATGAACACTTATATCAAAAAATATAATTAGATTTTAATTTAGACATTGTATAACATATTATTATTATTCCGTATTATTGTAACATATTCTTAATGTAACACTTAATGTTTGTGTAATGAAAATTCATGTTATAGTACCTGTGTAAGTGGCCATAGTAGCCGAGCACGTTAAAGTTGAAATAAAAAAAAAAAAAAAAAAAAAAATACTATTTTTCGGAATAATTGAATAGGATAATTTATTTTTTTCATAAAATCTATTATAAACAAATTATTTACAAGTTTATTTAGGAAGTATAAATTAGTCATAAATATTTTTTTTTAAATAAAAATTATTTCAAATATTACAAAAAAAAATTATTACAAATTAGATAGTTTATTTAACAATTTATTTATTGAAATAATGCATATACGTAATGTTCGCAAAAAGTATATCAAAATTAAAAAAAAAACGTCGAAATCTATAAACAAAAACCAGACATTACCAGAGTTACCAGCTCCTTCAGCTCCCGCGAGTTTCAAAGGCGGCCAATTTTAAGGACCACATTTGGAAGCTTTGTGGACGATTCTATTAAAATGTAATCTTTTTAAAATTTAGTATAATAAAACTATAAAGTATGTTCTTTAAAATAACGCTAACTAGATTTCTTAATTATTAAAAACAAAACTGCTGTGAATTAAATAAAAAAAGAGGCTAACTTTGTACCAAAAGAAAACTTGTTTTTTTTTTTAATTTGAAAAAGGCAGGCTTTTTAAATATAAAAAAATAATATTTTGACAGGTAATGTAAGTTAATCTAAGAGTTTATAAGAAAAAAAATCGACATGTTTTTGCAAAATTATTTTGCAATGTTTAAAATTATTTTTTTAATAATATTAATAAAATAAATCTTCCCTTTTCTGAAGTTTTCCTTGTAAGTACTATAACTATAAAATTTTCTGACCTATATTTTTGCAAAAAAAATTAATTTGGGATAAACGAACTAAATAACTTTTAAACTATTTGACTGATCGCTTTAAATTTTTTCATTTTTTAAGGACTACAAGGCTTAATAGTCTATGTAATATGAATGTTATATTTATTTCTTTCTTTCTTTTTTTCTCCCCTTCCTTTTACCCTATCAGGGTGTCGGATTTGGGCTAGCTATTTTAATTTTCAGTTACCCACCTCTTCCATTCTTTTCTGTTTCCTGCCATTATTTTCAATTCCTCGAGTGATTTTTGTTTAAGTTTTACTACTACTCCCCGCCTCTACTACTTGCTGTATCCATTTTTTTCTTGGTCTGCCTCTTTTTCTTTTTCCGATGTTTTTTGCTTTATAAATTTTTCTTGTTATTCTATTGGATTGCATCCTCATCAGATGTCCATACCAGTACATTTGTCTCTTTGCTATTTTGTTCATTATCGGTTACTGATTGGCCATTCTTCTAATAGTCTCGTTGCTTAATCTATCCCATTTTGTCTTTCCAACTATCCCTCTTAGATGTCTCATCTCCATTGCGTTTATCCTGCTCTTATGTTTTTCCAGAATTGTCCAGTTTTCACTTGCATAGAGCACAGTCGGTATCACTATTGTGTTATATATTTTTATTCTTGTTTCTCGTGCAAGTTCTCTTTTTCCCATTATTGGGGCTAACGCATAATATAACTTGTTTGATTTTTTTGCTCTATTTGTTATTTCCCAGTCTATTTTTCCGTCATTGGTTATTATACTTCCCAGGTACTCGTAAGTTGTTACTATTTCCAATTCTGAGTTTTTACATTTTATCTTTATTTGATTATCTTCCTTATCTCCTTTGCCGCTGATTATCATTATCTTACTTTTTTCCTCGTGTATCTCCATTTTAAGTTCTTCTATTTGTTCTACCGATATATCCATTAGTTTCTGCATTTTATTCTCGAAATCTGCTATTAGTACTATGTCGTCTGCATACATTAAGGACTCTATTGTTACCGGTTGTAATCTGCGGTAACCTATTATTGTCTGTAGTTGATTAGTTCTGACTCTAGTGTTTCTTATCAATTCGTTCATTACTCTTATGAATAGCAAAGGGCTGAGACCATCTCCTTGTTTAATACCTCTCTTCCAATTAAATGCTTCCGATCTTTCCCCTGTTATTTGTACCCTTCCTTTTACCTCTTTGTAAGTACTTTCTATAATTTTTATCAATGCATTAGGTACGTTTATTTTCCTCAAGCATTTCCCTATAATATGTCTTTCTATCGTGTCAAATGCTGCTCTTAGGTCTATGAATGCTAATACTAGTTTTTCCCCCGTATCTATGCTTCTTTCTTCTATGCTATGTTATATTTATTAAATAATAATTAAATATTTATTAAATATTAATCTATAAAGTTTATTTTTAAAAAATGTATTAACATTTATAAAAAACCTAAAAATTTTTTACTTATTTTGCTACTTCCTAAGCAACAACTAAGATCAGAAACATTTAAAGAACGCCGTTTTAAAGTTGTATATATGGTTTTAAGTTTCTTTTTCCCAAATTTGTTTCAAATGCTTCACTTTTTGCCGATAGACGAAAAAAGCAAACATTTTTTGTTTTTTGATTTTATTTGTTAATAACTAATTAAGTCCAAAAAATCGATTGCAGGAAATATTTAGGTTTTTGTTACAGAGGTCCCTAATACTACTCAAAATAACTATCCTTTGCCTGGCCGGGCGAGTGTCCCTAAAAAATGCTTATTTCCCTCGGGTTTTATTACTAGCACAGTATATATTTAAAGAACTGTCTTTTTTAACAAGTATAATAAGCACAGAAAATTGATTTTTTTACAACCCTTAACTTGGAATTATTCACAAACACTTCTTGAATTTTTTACAATAAAAAAGGCGATTTTAGTGCTTTATTTCCTAGACTATTATGATACTGTACTAAAAACAATTAATACAGAGTAGTTATTATGATGTCAGTTATTTTCACGAATATATTTTAAATAAATAAATAATTTCTTTATACCTACTTTCATACTACTTATTAAAGGTCAAATGTCCTTAACCAATATTCTTTTCTCATAATAACACACTATTTGTGTATTCCGAAGTAATACGAAGGAAATTCTTTAGTAAAACAAGACGTTGAAGCCCCAATCAGGTGTAGATACGGCAATATTACACCATATTACCTATAATACAAACTTTCTACTCTGTAATTTGAAATTACCTGCGGTGGAATAATAGGGAAACAAAATCGATATCAGAATATTAGTTTCGGTAGTTTCGAAAGATTATTGGGTATTACAATTCAACGTCTTTTTGTATTAAATTAAGGATAGTAAATTAATTTTCGTCTTGCTTAAATGAATAGCTCAGAAAATAAATACAAACAAAAACAAATAATTATTAATGTTAACCTTAAATTAAGTAAAATAAAAGATTACGTTGGCAGAGCTATACATGAGCGGGAAAGGGCATATAAGATACTGAAAGTGGAGGCTAAGAAAACATTAAACTTTACTGTTTTTAGAAGAAACTACGCTACGTTGATTAACCGCTTGTAGTTAGATTAATCGAGAAAGACAAATAAACATATTGTACCGTATTTAACAACAAAACCAGCGGTTCTAATTTATATAAACTTTGTAATTAAAGTTTACAATAGATATTTCACTATAAGCATCATGTGTTATACATTGTTGAAATCCCTAAAAATGGAAGAATCCAAATATCAAATAATAAAAAAGGTGAAAGTATTTAAAAAAAATTAGGGCATGATATGAGAGTTGAGAGGATGCCTCTTCTAGCAAGCAAAAATACGACATAATATCTTCCCCTTCAAATATAAATTGACGTGTTTATACATATATATATATATATATATATATATATATATATATATATATATATATATATATATATATATATATTTATATTAAACTATAGCTAAGCGTATTACGATTACAAGAATTAATATTATTCAACTCAATAGTCTCCCGGGATGAGCCGCGTCGATTATCATTGCAACAAGCTTTCGACATCCTTTTTATATCTTCTTGCATTAGTAACCAATGCATTACTGGTACTGGAAACAGTGGACGGTTCATTTATCCCGTCGATGGTGACGTGGTTTGGGTGAAACTAGCGTGGTGACTGGCGCGGGTATTGGTGCGGGGGTTGGTGCGAACCTTTCTGACGGTAAGATTTTTTTTAATGAGAGGTCTTCAAATAGAAGGTTACCGAAGTATGTTGTCATCTCTTTTATTGCGACAATTCGGCCTTTTTTTAATTTCTATAGCTTCTCAAATAATTCTTGGTTTATAGAAGCGGATGGAGACTATGGTTATGGAGATTTCAAAAATAATTTTGTGACGTGTATGAAGATGGTGTTGACCTAGAGCTGAAATTGAGTCGGAATTGCGAACGGAAATGGAATGTTCATAAATCATATTTTGGAATCTACGATTTGTTTGGCCTATGTACGATCGGGAGCAGTCTGCGCAAGAAATTTTATAAAATTCGTGTAGTTTATTTGGAATGCTTTATTTGATTGATCGGATAAGAAATGAAGTTTTTGTTGTGGGGTAAATATTGTCTTTATAGGGTAAGTCAGGGAGAGATGGCTCGTCGGGTGAGATGACTCGGTCGAATATATAACAGTTTAATTTTATTTGGAGTCAGTTGCATTGCGTTATTTGATGCATGCGTATGGTATTAGCAATACTCTGTTGTTTCCGAGTTTTTCCCAAGGTTGGAAGGTAAGATATTTAGAAATTCTTATTTACATCTTCTTAAAACTTTTTTCGGTAATCGTCAAAACTACTGTGCTCTTATTTTTGTCTGTATTTTATCGAAGTCACGTTCTGATAGCATGTAGTTTGTATCGTTGAGGTTATGTAGTCATAGTTGCCAGTCCTTTCAAACGTTACCAACACACGAAAATTAAGTAGGCCATCTCACCCTGACAATTCGGGTGAGTTGACTCGCAAATGTAAGGGAGATATGACCTAAATCTTTAGTTACTTATATAAGGATATTTTTAATAGATACATTTATTTTCAGCCATGCCAACGAAGTATAACAGAAAAAAAATTGCCAACGTGGTTTATGGATTTAAAATTAACTCGAGTCAGCCATACATGCCGTAAGAAGTGTATAAATGGGGACCAATGCAGCCGCCAGGAATTTTAAAGTACCAGCACCTACATTAAGAAGAAGAATGAGAAGTAACAATTTAAAACAAAAGTGCATTAGGAGCAAGTTATTCCAGAAAATGAGTTAATGGAGAAGCCCAGGAGTTTATTTAACATGGACGAAACAGGACTCCAACTGAATAATAAACCTGCATTTGTTGTAGTCCAAAAGGGATCTAAAAATTAAGCACCAGTAACTTCTTCGGAGAAGGGGAAAACAATTACATGTATCACCTTTTGCAATGCTGAGGGTAATTTCTTTCCACCGACCTGCATATTCAAAGGGAAAAATAAAAAGCATGAATTCGAAGACGGCATGCCCCCCGAATTAAAAGTTTACATGAATGAAAAGTCCGCTTACATAAATACAGATATATTTATTGATTAGTTAACACATCACTTTGTTCCTAGAAAGCCCCAGGAACAGTCCTACTGGTTTTGGAGGGTCATGCATATCATTGCAACTCCGTACAAATGTTGGAGTATGCAGACAAACATGAGATCATTCTACTGTGTTTACCGAGCCACATTACACAGTTTTTTCAACCATTAGATCGTTCATTTTTTAAGTCTCTGAAGTCACATTATTACAATGCCGGCAATTAAATTGTTAATATGAATCCTACAAAGAAAATTAATCGCTTGGAGTTCGGCAAATTATTAAATGAGGCTTGGACAAAAGTTGCCTCAGTACAAAATGCCGTATCTGGTTCAGAGCGTAGACTTTTTGGTACTAAGATACAGACAGTCAAAAAAATGATCTCTCCCGGACAACACCTGTTGACACCTATGATTTAAAAAAAAAGCTTTCGTATAGTAAGTGTCTTTGGGTTGAGATGGGTGGAGGATGATGTCTGTGGATGCTTATATTGACGTGATTTAAGCATACAATATCTGAATTGATAAACTTACCCATAACGCATGAGAACAAAAAGGAATAAAAATATACACAAATAATACCATATGTACCTTTTATCAACATATTATATCATGGAAATTTAATTATACCAACTGTACAAAAATTAGATTTACAAAAAAAAGAAGATTATAACAAGATATAATTATCAGTATAAATACCAACAGACCATAAGATCCTAATGTTTTCTCCGGCCCTTTAAATTTATATATAAAAAAAAAGTCTCTCTATTTAATTCTATATCCAAAAACAAAACTTCGCTCCGAATCTCTAGGCCTATCTTTTGTTTTTAATAAAACAAACTAAACTTTATGGTGATTCTCCTTCTGCTGTTTCTCAACACCTGCTGATCTCATTTACTCGCGTATCAAAGCATATGCGGCCTGGATTCAAATAATTCTAGGCTTTCTGACTTTCTGCCAAAACAACTTCACAAACTTTCTTTCACGAATCACTCACTTTATCTCGCAACGTCTACACATTTTTTTCTGATTACTGGAAACAGCCTTTTTTCTTGCAGTTCTTGCAGATTCCTCGTTTTTCCTTTACCCAAAAAAAACCAAACTAATTTCCCTATCCTATTACTTCTTCAATCCCTCTCTAAAGCCAATCAAATCACTCGAAACAAAAATATCTCACCATCTCCTCTCTTTCTCTCGTCTAAATTTCCTTGACTCACCATACTGTCTTTTATTAGAATACACTATCAAATTCCTTTGTCAACAAAACCCTAACGACCGTTTATTGTTTTTTGAATTGAACAGATAGCTTTCATTTTCACACAATATACATTACCTGGAAAAACCGAAGTTCGTTTTTATATTATACAAATCCTTACTTTCTAAATCTAAGTTAAATAACGAAATATACAAATAGTTCTTGGTAACCATACAAACGACCTTTCATTGTCCCGTTTGTGTGCAAAAGTTTTTATACACTTTTAAATTTTTTATAGTTTGATGACGCACTTTACCTACCAATTATATCTTTATCAATTATATATATACTCTTAATCTAAAGAAACAGATGCCTGCCTATTCCAATTTCTTTAGAATTTTAGATTTATAATATATGTGTATAATCTAGATATATATATAATATATTAATATAAATATAAAGATATATATATATATATATATATATATATATATATATATATATATATATATATATATATATACATCGGTTTAGAACGTCTTTCGACGCTGTCCGATACCTAAACACCATCTCTTCCTATCTTCGCAGTCGTTTGTTGTTAAATTTCTTTCGCTCATGGACTTGTTTACGCCGTGTTGCCATTCTAATCTGGGTCTTCCTTTTTTCCGTCGACCTATCGGTTGCCATTCTATTACTTTTTTGGGTATTTGTGACTATTTTGGGAGTCTTGATGCTGGCATCCGTTGAACATGCCCATACCACCTTAATTGTTTCTTCTCTATATCTTGAGTTATATTTCCTTCTATTCCCATACGTTGTTTTATTACATCATTTCTGATTCGGTCTCGTCTGGAAATACCTAAAGATCTTCTCATTGCATCCATCTCTACTGCTTCTTTTCGCTTTTTGTTCTTTTCACTAATTCTCCATGTTTCAGCGCCATAAAGAAGAGTAGTTTTAATCATGGTCTCATATATATTAAATTTCCTTCCTTTCGTTATCTTTTTACTCCACAGTATACTATTGAGACATCCTAAGACTTTCTTTGCTTGAGTGATTCGTTTTTCTATTTCCCGTGTATCAGTTCCTGTATTGTCAAAGGCAACACCCAAGTAGTCATAGCTCTAACAGCAGGAAATATGTTGTCCGTTTTCGAGGTCTATGTTATCTGACTCGTTTCCAATACAAAGATATTTGGTTTTTGTTGTATTGACATTCATTCCCCAGTCGTTATATTCTTCTATCAGTTTTCTTAGCATGTACTGCATGTCTTCCCTGTCGGTCGCTAGCACTACCTGGTCATCAGCAAACTGGAGTGTATATATACATTCATTGCTAAGCTCTATACCCATCCTATGTACCTTTCTTTTCCATCTTTCCAATGCCGCTGCAACATATATCTTGAATAAGGTTGGTGAGATACAGCATCCCTGTCGCAAGCCTTTTGTAACCAGGAATTCTTCCGTTAGATATTTTCCTGTTTTTATCTGTGACTTAGAGTCTCTATATAGTTCTTGTACAGCATTTATCAATGTGTGGTTGATGTTAGATCTTTTCAACGTTGTCCACAGTTTTGTTAAGGAGATGTTGTCATATGCTTTTTGCAGGTCTACAAAAGTAATATGAGTTTCTAGATTCTTAGCCGATCTTTTTTCTATTAGTTGTTTAAGACAAAATACGTTATCGGTGCACGATCTTCCTGCACGGAACCCGCTTTGTTCTTCCTCTTCATTGTGCTTATATTCTTCCTCGATCATATTTCTCAAAATTCGTCCATACAGTCTGCTCAGGGTGCTGGTTACCGATATGCCTCTATAATTATTACAATTCCTTTTGTCCCCCTTTTTGTGTATTGAGGACATGTATGCCGTTCTCCATTGTTCTGGTACTGGGTGTCCATTTAGACACTGATTGATCACATAAGTTAATATTTCAAATAGTTTATGAGTTCCATTCTTAAGCATTTCAGCATAGATTCCCTCAGGTCCAGCGGATTTACCATTCTTTAAGGCCATTACAGCCTTCCTTACTGTTTCGATGTCTACCCTCGCTTCCTCTCCTTGTATATGTACTGACTGTGTTGGGGAGTTCGCTAGGTATTCTTGTCTTGTCTCTGTCAGCAAGCTTTCATAGTGATCTTTCCATTGTCTTGGTTTTATGATGTGTATGTGTGCTTTGTCTTTTCCTGTATTTTTTACTGATTGTATAAAATTCCATACCTCTGTACATTGCTTCCCTCCGATGTATGTATTGATTTCTTGACATTTCTGATCCCATGTTTTATTATTTTCTTGTTTTATCATTTTTCGTAGTTGTTTATCGGCTTCTTTGTAAGATTGATGGTCTTCAGCATTTTTTGTATTTAGCCATTTTAGATGCTGTTCTTTTTTCTGTTTTACCATATATTCGATTTCTTCGTTCCACCATATTTTGTTACTAATTTTGTTTTGCTGTGTCCCGAGTGTCTCCTTAGAGGACTGGTGTAAACTAGCAATAATATTCTCGTAAATATCTGAAAATGTTTGTCTCTCTATTTCTAGTACTATTAGTACTATCATTTATAAAACTATTGAAGTTGTACTTCGAAGTATCTACTGTCTGCAAGTCTTGCTTGTCTTCTAGGTTTTGGTCTCCGTGTATTATCTTAAGTGGGAACAAAATTTTCGCTCTTACTAAGTAGTGATCGGATCCACATGTTATTCCTCGGAGAACTCTTACATCATTCCACTGCAATACAGATTTTTGTTTACTAATAATATAATCGATGACTGATTTTAGATTGCGTGTTTGTTGAATCCAGGTATATCTATGTATGTCCTTATGTTTGTAGAATCCATTGCTAATTTTTAACTCATAGCTCTCACATAAGTGTATAAGTCTACCGCCATTATCATTAGTTGCCATTTCTCCAAAAGGTCCTACTACTCTACTGTTTTTCTGATATCCCGTTCTACTATTGAAGTTCCCAAGCATAATTATTTCTCTGTTTTTTCCTATGTTGTTAAGTATATCCTCGATTTTTTGAAAGAAATCTTCTTTCACGTTGATTGTTGCATCATCAGAGGGGGCATAAGCGGCTATCATGGTAATCTTGTGCCCATATATGTCTATATTTACTCTTAGGATATTCTCATCAATTGTTTCCCAGTCTGTGATATTATTCTTAAGTTTTTTCTTTATTAGTGTTGATACTCCGCTAGCGGCTCTTTTATCTTTCGGGACTCCAGTGAATATATGTATATAATTTTCTACCATATCAGTGCCAGTTCCTTTTTTTTTTGTTTCAGTTAGTGCTATAATATCCATTTTCATTTGTTCTAGATCAGGCACAATGATATCAATCTTTTGTTTTATCCCCTGTATATTCCATGTACCAATATTCATAATCCGTTTTCTTAGCTTTGGTCGTTTCCTTGAAAACCCATCTAAAGTTCCGAGGCTTTGTTTAGGCTTTTTGGTATGTTAAAATTTTGACGAGTATTGGAGAACCAGTCCAATGCCACAACCCCCAACCTGGAGGACCGGGTAATTTGTGATCAAGGTTTTCTTCCTCTAGCCTTTGACGATCCAACGACTATAACTACAAGGCAGCAGCTTGATTCTATACAAACCCTAAAATCAAAGGTTGCCACTTCCGCTCTCCATGCCGTAGTGAAGATATTCTTCCCCGCCACGAATGCCGTTGTGGACTTCATCCGTAACCCTGGACAAGGGACCCTAAACAGGTACTAGTTTCCCGCGCCAGAAAACACCAGGAATCTGCGGAAGGCAGGGATTGATTCATTTTCCCTGATAGGACTATCCAATGGACTATCCAATGGAGTTCCTACAAGTTACCTATAAATATAAAGTTAAGATATATAAATATATTTCAAATTTTTAAGGAAATAAGAGAATAGAGAGAAAAGCCAACAGTAAATCAGCGGTGAAAGTTTTGAATAATCGTCTACAATGAATATATAATCAACTACATTGTACATTTATTTCCATACTAGAAATAATAATTTAGGCCTTTTGATGTTGAATGTTTTATTTGGATAGTGGCTATCTGCATTAAAGCCAATCCATCGCAAAAATAAATTGAATACACATTTTAATAAAAAATGTAATCGGTTGTTTCAATAAAGCTTATTTGATTATACTTATAAAAAATGTACACGAGTAAATATTGGCAAAAGTGTTTATTAGACCAGCAAATGGTGCAGAAGTTTGCATTTTTTATAGGCCATTATAAATAAAAGCTTTTTTATTTTACAAATTTGGCGCATGAATCTCTGAGGTTATTACACACATACATACATGGTAATAATAATAATAACAATTGTTTAATAATAATAATAATAATAATAATAATGTTTATTTACTTCCCAATATACAATATACAACAATGTTACAATATGATAGTACAATATAATACAATTACAAATTAATTCTAAGTTAAATATTTTGTACAAACAAATAGTTGCTAGCAAATAAACAAAGAAGAAATTCCCTGATGAACCAGAGGTTGTGCTCAAATTTATTTATACATATTAATTTTTTTTTTAAATATTAATTTAATTGATGTATGTATTTTATTAGTACTTTGGTTTTACGATATCCTCCTAAAATTATTTATTTTGTTGGTTGTAATTAAAATCATATTTATAACTAATTAATGTTTGACGTTTCCATTTCCACTCCAGAAATTGTTTTCGAAAAAGACTATTACACAAATTCTAGAAAATGTATGGAACCAAAATTATTTATTTGTTATTGGTTAGGTCCGTAGAAATATAATACAAATATACTGACTGCCGCAATACACTCGCGTTCTCCCAGAGCGACAGAGAAAACTGAATCAAAGCGGTCCCTGCATTTATTTCTAATGGGCCGGATTTGTCAACCACGTGACCGTTTTATGGGTGATTTAGGTCATGTGGTCGATAAAACCGGCAAAATAGAAATAGATACAAGTACTGCTTTACGTCAGTTTTCTCTGTCCCACTGGGGGAACGTGACTGTATCGCAACTCTCAGTTTTTTGTATTAAATGCCTACGGTTATATCACTTCAAAAATTGACATGCTTAAAATTACTTTTTAAAATTTTATAACCAATAACAAATAACTTTGGCTATACATTTTCCAGAAATTGGGAAAAACTTTATTTATTACAAAATCTGATTTTTATTATAACGAAAAATTGTGAGTTAATCGCATGTAAGCAAAATATTTATTTTGGACATACCACAAGAAAATAAGTTTCAGAAACTTTCTAAACGATTTTATGTTATTTAGGATTAAATTTCTGACTTCACTGATGATTTCGATAGTTTCTGATTACTGGGCATATTTCATGAACATCAACTGAGTCCTCAGCTTGATGTCTATTTTAATAGGAATCCGCTAGCCGTCAAACGTGTCACTGACAGGAATGGCCTTCACCAATTGTTTTTTTGACGAAATTTATTTTTTGACGAAAAATGATACAAGGCGAGAATTCATAATATTAATATAATATTCATAATATAATATTCATAATATAATATATATATATGAGTTGCACATTTCATTTAATAAACATCACGACAACTAACCTCAATTAGTGTAAGATGCAAAATAATTCTTTTCTGTATTTTGTACTAATTTTGTTTATTGTAGCACCCTGATGATGCAAATAAAGATTTGCGAAAGCTTGGTTAACTAAAAAGAGTACTTCTTTGTCCTATCTTCCGCTGCACACCCAAATATTTGAGTTTTGTATATATATATATATATATATATATATATATATATATATATATATATATATATATATATATATATATATATATATATATATATGTATATATATATATATATATATATATTATATAAGAAATACTGGATATTAGTGACTGTCGATATAAACAAAAAACACAGTTTGTTAGGGTTGCAGTCAGAAAATTGGCCGGGATTTTAATGAAATACTCTTTTGACTTTTTGTCTAGCTTTATGAATGGTTTTATTCCTCTTTCAAGACACTGTAATAAGAAAAATATGTAAATACTTATAAAATATCACAATTCTTCAGTGCAACTTACTAGTCGTTGAGATTATTTGTAAAAGCATTGACACTCAATATTAATAACACACATATAAAATATAAAATAATGGACAAGAAAGCTAGACAAAAAGTCAAAAGAGTGTTTCAATAACATTCCGGCCAATTTTCTGACTGCAACCCTAATAAACTGTGTTGTTATATATATATATATATATATATATATATATATATATATATATATATATATATATATATATATATATATATATATATACTTTGGTCCAACAAAGCTACTATGAGAACTAAAATGACTATCTACAAAGTAATTGTAGAGCCCATTCTTACATATGGAGCAGAATGTTGGCAAATGACAGTAAAAGGAAAGAAAAAAGTTGACACGGTTGAAATGGACTACCTAAGAAGAGCTTGCCGTATATCAAGAGTAGAACATATACCTAATTCTGAAATTAGAAGAAAAACAGATAGAGCACATACAACTTCTGAAAGAATAGAAACTAGACAGTTAATATGGTATGGACACGTACAGAGGATGGACGACAACAGATGGCCAAAAAGAGCTATGGAATACCATCCAAGTAATAGAAGGAAACGAGGAAGACCAGCCAAGTCTTGGATACAAGGTGTTATGGAAACCATGAAAGATAGAGCCATTGATGAAGACACCTGGAGAGATAGAAAAAGATGGCGATCGAAATGCGGGAAGCGGCAGAAGCTGTAGGATCCCCGCTTATATATATATATATATATATATATATATATATATATATATATATATATATATATATATATATATATATATATATATATATATATATATATATATATATATATATATATATATATATATATATATATATATATATATATATATAAATATACAGGGTGGTCCTTAAGTAATTGTACAAAAAGAAACGGTAGATTCTACACTTTAAAATATTACGATTTAAGCCAAATTGCTTTAATAAAATGTTGATATTAAGAAAGATACAGGGTGTTAAAGTGGAAAATAAAAGTTTTATTTTTCGCTATAACTTTCATGTTTGTGAACATTTAGGTATAAAAATTTACAACTGGGTACTTTTAAATATGAGAAATTATAATTTGATGCACACTTTGATGTAACTGATAGAGGGCGCCACTTCTGCTACATATGTGGTATAAATTTGCCCTTAACTTTTTTGCTCTTTAAGTTACCTACATTTGAGATAAAAAATATTAAAGATACATTATTTTAACAAAAAAAGGTATACTAGTTAATAACTTTAAAACTCAACAGTTTTCGAGATAATCGCATTTTAGAAATCAGCTGCATATTTCTGATCTAAGGCAATGACTCCAGGCAACGAAGAAAAAATAGACAAAAACATTAATACTTCTGAATTTTGATACAAAATACCTTTAACTAAAGTTATTAGTTAACGAAATATTAAATAAAATAAATATATCAGCAGGATAATTAATAATAGGATTTGACAAAATAACAGAATAATAGGATTTTACATCAATCATTTTACTTTTTATGTTAAATTAAAGTCATAATCAAAACATTTTTAAGAAACATTTTTAAGAATACAACAGAAAAGTTGTATTTAAGTTTGTTCTAACTGCCTTCTCTCTAGAATGTGGTTGTGTACCATCTTGCATGAACCACATGTTTTGGGTTTTTAGCATTTTACAATTGAGAAAATAGCCATTATAGAAACTTAAGAAGCGATAGCAAAGGGAAATTGTAAATCATATCGTGGAGTATAATAATGTTTCTTAAACGTTAGGGTAGTATCTTAGATAATTATCTAATAGGCTCTTTCTTCTTTGAGGAACTAGTAAATATGGAGGTTAATTTAAACTTTTTTGTGGATGATCACAGTAATATTGGGTATATTTAGTAGGATATCTATAAAAAGGGAGTTTCAAATAATCGACACAATAATTCAATGTCTAATAGGATAAAGTAATGATTTTGGGCGAGTTATGATATACAGTATGTCTTAACAATTTTAATAGAATTGAAGAAAAGTTTATCTTACATTTTACAGAAAAAAATATTAATAAAAAGCTTAAAAGAATAAAAAAATGATATAATTTAAATATAATATTTAACAACAGATAATTATGATGTCATTATAAAACGATTTAAAAATAGAATAGAATAGAAATATGGTTTATTGTCACTGAAAATTATTGAACAATTTTATGGACAAAGCTAAAAAATCAGTCAAAAAGTACAAAAAGTATAAAAAGTATGAAACAAAAACAAATATAGTAAAAAAACAGAACAATACAATTTTAAATTAGTAAAATTATTTACATATATTACTTACATAATTTGTACAGACAACAACAAATGAGACAAATTGTATCCACTGCTTGACACACCCAAATGTAATTATAAACAATACTAATTTTGTTTCTTTGTTATACGTTAAGTAACTCGTCAACTGAATAATATGGTCTTTCAGAGAGATAGATTTTTGTCATCTTACGAAACTTAATGAAAGATGTTGCGGATTTAATTTCTCTTGGAAGGTGATTATAAAGTTTTTTGCACTATATAGAATAGAATTCTTTACTAGCTGAGTGGACGGGATCAGTAAATAAACGTTACAATCCGAATTTCTAATGGAATAGCCATGATCAGGTCTATCGGGAAAAATGTTTAGATGCTTGCGAATCAAAAAAACCGTTTCCAAAATAAATAAAGAGGGAAGCGTCAAAATTCCGTGATTTTTGAAGTAGGTCTTGCAATGAGTTGTTTGTTTGAGACCAAATAGATAACGAATTGCTCTTTTTTGCAACTTAAAAATAGTGTCAAATTGGGCCGCTGTACTAGAACCCCAAAATGGAAGCCCATATCGAAGATGGGACTCGAACAATGAGAAATATGCCATTTTGACAAAAGATAAATTTAGTTCCTTCGAAACAGATTTTATTGCAAAGCAAGCTGAGGCTAGTTTCTTCCTTAAGGTGTCAGTATGCAAGGACCATTTAAGATCGTTGTCGATAAGAATACCTAGAAATTTCACGGAATTAACGATACTAATTTGGCTCTCATTCAAAAGCAAAAGTTGAATGACTCCTTTATAAGATAATGCTTTTGTCTTATCCACGTTAAAGCTAAGTAAGTTGAAGTCTGACCAAGCCTTGATTATAAGCAAATCAGCGGTTATAATTGAATGAAGCGTTGAAATATTAGAGCTGCTCCAAGTAATACTGGTATCATCAGCAAATAGAAAAATTTTGCCTTTAATTTTCAAGTAAATGATGTCATTAATAAAAAGTAAAAAAAAAAATGGGACCTAATACTGAACCTTGCGGTACTTCACAATCAATGTCTTTACAACTAGAGTCGGTGTTTTTTATTCTAACCAATTAGTTCCTACATACCAAGTAAGTTTTGAAGCAATTCAAAGACACACCCCGAATTCCATAGAAAGTTAATTTTTTTAATAGAATGTTGTCGTTTACGCAGTCAAAGGCTTTGGAATAGTCACAGAAAACGGTGGCGGAGGAGAGGTTACTATTTAGTGATAGATATACCTCATGTAACACAGGAAACATGGCATCACTAGTACATTTATTAGACAAAAAGCCGAACTGATTTTGCGATAAAATATTATGTTTAAGGAGAGAGGGCATAAGTCGAACTTTTATAAGCCTTTCAATAATTTTTGATAGTGCTGGTAACAAGGCAATATGTTTATAGTTGCAGGCATCAGATTTGTCTTTACCTTTATGAAGAGGAATAACGATGACAGTCTTTAGGCAGTTAGGGAATGTACGTTTTTTAAGGGAATCATTTACTAGCGAGACCATGACCTCCAATACATTATGCGGAAAATTTGAGAAAATTTTAATAGATTGCTTTTTATACTACGAATTATTCGAAGGAGTTCAGTCTTATCAACTGGTCTTAAAAAGAAGGTATCAGCAATGTTTTTTTAAATTAGGGGGATAGGAAAATGCATCTTGTTGTGGCGAAATAGTTGAGGTTCTATTTTTACTCACATTAACAAAGTAATCAGATTTTCGGGGTTAGGAAAAGAAAAGATTTAATTCGCTGCACTGGTTTTATTTCGAAAATCGTTTATTATTGACCAAGTTTCTTTTAAAATATTTTTGGAGCTAGTTAGGCGATTATGAAAGTAGGATTTTTTGGCTACTTTGAGTAGTTTTAGATAGCATTTTCTGAGATATGCGAATGCCTTTGGTAATCCAAGGTTTGTAATGTTTTGGCCTGATGTTTACTAAAGGAAATGCTTTATTAAAAATAGATAAAACTTATTTAGAAAATCACTAACATTACAGTCAATGTCCCCTGAAGAAAAACTCCAGTCAGAAGTCAAGCATAAATTATAGAATTTACGAAAGTTTTAGAGGAAAAAATCCTACGTAATCGTCGGGTTTTTGAGTGAGGTGTTTTTAAACTGCTAAACTTGGTATATACAGCTTTATGATAAGGAAGCCCCTCATTAATAACTGTAGAATGGACGTCAGCGAGTGGAAAATCAGAAACCACATAATCAATTGTCGAGGATGATGTTTTTGAGATTCTTGTTGGAGAATTAACGTGCATTGTGAGACCATATAATTCAAAAATAGTTACCATAGACAGTTGAGTCGCACAAACAGCAGCGTAGTCAATATTAAAATCACCATATAAAATTTTTCTGCTTTTAATGTGCAGAATATCTAACAAATTTAGCAGGCTCTGAAAAAATAGTTCAGTATCAAAGCTAGGTGATCTATAAATGTATAGGTTAAATTTCTTATTATAAATCAAAGAAAATTCGAAGTAGTTTTCACCCAGTAAATAGTCATATTTCGAGACTGAATAAAAATCATTGTTATTAGAAAGAATCAGAGTGCCACCATGAGCTGAACTTGGACGATCATACCTAGCAATTGTGGTATAGTCTTGAATGAAAATTGGCTCATTAACTTAAGCCAGTGCTCCGTCACTGCAACTAACTTAGGAAACCCTAATTCTCCGAGAAACAAAAATATCTCATCTGTCTGATTTCTAATCGATCGAATATTAGTAAGAACCATGCCAAAGTTGCAAGCAGTTGAATTTGAGGATTCTAGACCCTCAGAACACGTCGAAACATTAAAAAATTTTGCTAGACCCCCATTTCTTAATTTGGTTTTGCGCGGTAACTTTTTCTTTTTATGAGATACCTGTTCGATAGTAAAATAAATAAAAATTAAATTAAACTTATGAATAATAATTTTTTTATATAACTTAACATATCTCCAAAACTTATAACTAGAGGTATCTATAGGAAATAGTTTGAACAAGTTAAACTACATTGACTTCGGTTTATGGTGGTAATATAAAATACAGGGTGATGAATTAAAAAATATAAGTATGCAAATATTGAATTCGTATTTTAAATTACCTTATATTGGATTGAGGAAAAGTGTTAGCAAATAAATCATTTTTAGTAATTTTGACAATCATTTAATAACTGTGGCTACAAGAGGTCGTTGGTTTCGTAACTCTTTTCAATTATATAGGTGTTGAAATTATTACGATTTTAATTGAGATTTGGTTATAACTTTTTATATAGCCTATATAATATAACACAACTTTGGATTTTTGAAACGAGACAGTGAATCAAATTTGAAATATAAAATAAAATACAGGGTGTTTCGTTAAAAAACCATATCTTTGATGCGGTACATTGTTATAGAAGACCCTGTATAACTAAAACTAATTTTAAAATGTAAAGCTTATAGCTACTTTCTATTTTGGTAAATAATTATTTTTGATATTTCTTATAGTAACAGATAGAACGGACTTTGTTACAAAAGTGGATCACCCTGTATACGCTCGACAACGTATTAACCACAAACTTGTTTGATCCTTTTTTGAACACTATGAACTATCTTATTAAGTTATTGGATAAAGTTATCAAGCATATAATTTCATTAAGCTTTAGTTTGTGTTTGGGTTCTATTTTCATTGAAACGGCAAAACGATAGACCATTAGATAATAAATTCACTTTTCTACAAATATCTGGATGTATGTATTTATTCAAAGGAAAATCTATCCCATATTCCTTAATAGCGATATATTTCACTGGATGGAAGTCAACAAACCGCCAAAAATTTAAATGTAAACATAAACATCATCTCTTTGATGTCGAATTCGATAAAGGAGACTCTGATTTGATTACGCTACATAAAAATGTTTGACCTTTATATTCGTACTGAAATTGTTTCAGCTTGAAGATTATATGAAAGATGGATATGGAAATATATTCTGGTTAGTTAGATTTGTGAATATAAAACAGAATAGCTTTAATAAATTTAAGACATTTCTAAAATCACTGAACATTTAATTGGCATTGAATATTTAAGAGTGTATTTAATAACAACCAATTTTACTCTAATTTTAAGTTTTATTAAGCGACAGTGTATGTATTCATTTCTACAGTAGATAACTCCGGATAATAACTAAATGCGTTTTATTAACAATATATAACTTGTTTAAGCAAAAGTTAAAGAAGGAGCTGTAGGCGACAATGTGACCTTCCCAAGAGAAACGAAAGAAGGAAGAGATTAATATAATACTGCTTAGAAAAAAATCTAATCATAATAAATATTTGGTATAAATTGCAACGCAGGAGATTTTATGCAAGAAAGTGGTCTTAACACACGATATTGGCTTACGTTACATTTGTTTCAGGTTTTAAAGTTTAATTACCTGTTGTTATTTTGTATTCTTTATGTAAAAACACATGTCTTTCTCCGTGACGTTAGATGTCCAAAAAATATTTCCTCTGCCGTTACCTGTTAGATTTTAATGGATACCTTCTTAGGCTCTTACTCGAATCTGGCAATATGGCGATTAAAAAAAAAAGTTAAAGTACATGTTAAAGATTGTATCAGTAAAACAAATCTTCAAGAACAAAAACGGTGTATTTTCTTTGATTTTAATACCCCCAGTTTGAATACGGTAAGCACCAAACAAAAGTCTAAAAAAAAATTAGTTGAATCCGTCCACCAGAAAATCAACTATCAAAATGACCATAGTTTTAGGCTTAAGTGTATACTATATACATACATATATATATTTATATATATATATATATATATATATATATATATATGTATATATATATATATATATATATATATATACAGTAAAGTATACTATACAGTAGAGCGTCGATTATCTGAACGTCGTTAACGCTAGATTGAAAATGCCTAAGTTAACGTTTTCTTCTCTCTATGATGAAGAATAAATAGAAGAAGCTATACAAGAAACTAAACAAAAAGGAAATTTCACCATGGATGTGGGAAACTACGTGTTTTTCAACAGTGGAGACAGTGAACGTGTATTTGGGGTGGGATTTTTTATCAAGAAAACATTTACCAATCTGGTGATAGATTTTGAGGCAGTCACAAGCAGATTATGTAAAATAAGAATAAGAGGAAAATATAGAACTATAACGCTTATAAATGTGCATGCTCCAACAGAAAATACAGATGAAGACGTTAAAGATAGCTTTTATGAACAATTATTAGAACATAATATGTTTTACAAAATACCATCAAATGACATAAAAATAATTGTAGGAGATTTGAATGCCAAGATTGGCATGGAGGATGCATACAAACAAATAACAGGGGGAAAAAGTAATCATAGAGACAGTAATCTGAATAGGAAAAGAGTAATAGAATTTGCTTTCGAACATAATATGCGAATTATGAGCACTTATTTTGATCACAAAGAAATTCATAAAGGTACCTGGGTATCACCAGATAGAGAAACAGTAAACCAAATAGATCATTTACTAATAGAAGCCAAACATATGAGAGCCATAAAAGATAGCCGCCGAAGTTACAGAGGTTCTGATGCAAATTCGGATCACTTTTTGGTCAAAGTTAAAATGGAGCAGTTAAAAGATATAACGGTACACTACTTCAGGAGAGAGAAGTTAAGCAAAAATTCAGGCAGCAAATTGAAGAGAAACTGAAAAGCCAGACAACAGTAAATGATATAGAAAGCAGATGGGTACAACTAGAAGAAAAAATTCAAGAAGCAGCCGACTCAGTATTATCAGGAAACAGACAATGTACACAAACGGATTGGTATGATGAGGATTGTAAGAAAGCCATTAGTGACCGAAATAAAGCTAGAATAAATAGCATAATAAGAAATAATGAAGAGAGTAAAAAAGCTTATGCCGCAAAAAGACGGGAAGCAAAGAAGATCTGTAGAAGGAAGAAGCGGTCAAGTTTAGAGCAGAAACTAGTTCGTATTAAAGAAGATTTTTTACATAAACAAGTCAGGAATTTCTACCAAGAAATAATACGAGACCGAACCCAGTACAAAACCACATCAAGATATTATAAAGATGAAGAGGGGAATCTGTTAGGTGGAACAGATGAAAAATTAAGAAGGTGGGCTAATTATTTCGAGAATATATTATGTACGGACGACCAAGATGAAAGAGAACAAACGCAACTACAACATCAAGTAGTAAGGGACCCAGATGTAAATGAAGAAGTACCCACCAAGGAAGAAATTATAGAGATCATAAAAAACTTAAAAAACAACAAAGCACCTGGTGAAAATGGTATCATTGCTGAGTTTCTAAAAGAAGGTGGCGAAATGGTGCAAGAAGAAATCGCTGAGTTAATACGCGAAGTGTGGATCAAAGAAAAAATACCCAATCAGTGGAAAGAAGCAATCTTATGTCCAAAGCATAAAAAAGGAGACGTTACCGAATGTAAACATTACAGGGGAATAGCTCTACAAGATACAGTGTATAAGATTCTGGCCATATCAATTAGAAATAAAACTAAAACAAAAGTTGAAAATTGTCTAGGTGAATATCAAGCAGGTTTCAGAGCAAACAGATCGGTAATAGACCAAATTTTTACAATGAAACAAATTTTAGCTAGCTCATATGAATTTAACCTAACATTACACATGCTGTTTATTCATTTTAGACAGGCATATGATACTATAAAAAGAAATAAAGTATATGAAGCACTAGAATATTTTAAATTTCCACCAAAAATAGTAAGACTGACTAAATGCATACTCAATGATACTAAAAGTAAAGTCATGTTAGAAGGACGGGTTTCAGATAGTTTTA